>NC_074666.1:58160946-58482508 GCF_029448725.1 Salvelinus fontinalis
GGTTTGGCGACGAGTATGAAGCGAGGGCCAGCCAACGAGAGCGTACAGGTCGCAGTGGTGGGTAGTATATGGGGCTTTGTTGACAAAACAGATGGCACTGTGATAGACTGCATCCAATTTATTGAGTAGGGTATTGGAGGCTATTTTGTAAATGACATCACCGAAGTCGAGGATTGGTAGGATGGTCAGTTTTACAAGGGTATGTTTGGCAGCATGAGTGAAGGATGCTTTGTTGCGATTATAGGAAGCCAATTCTAGTTTTAATTTTGGATTGAAGATGATTAATGTGAGTCTGGAAGGAGAGTTTACAGTCTAACCAGACACCTAGGTATTTGTAGTTGTCCACATATTCTAAGTCAGAGCCATCCAGAGTAGTGATGTTGGGCAGGTGCAGGCAGCGATCGGTTGAAGAGCATGCATTTAGTTTTACTTGTATTTAAGAGCAATTGGAGGCCACGGAAGGAGTGTTGTATGGCATTGAAGCTTGCCTGGAGGGTGGTTAACAGTGTCCAAAGAAGGGCCAGAAGTATACAGAATGGTGTTGTCTGCGTAGAGGTGGATCAGACTCACCAGCAGCAAGAGCGACATAATTGATGTATACAGAGAAGAGAGTCTGTCCAAGAATTGAACACTGTGGCACCCCCATAGAGACTGCCAGAGGCCCGGACAACAGACCCTCCGATTTGACACACTGAACTCTATCAGAGAAGTAGTGTGTGAACAAGGCGAGGCAATCATTTGAGAAACCAAGGCTGTCGAGTCTGCCGAGGAGGATGTGGTGATTGACAGAGTCGAAAGCCTTGGCCAGGTCAATGAATACAGCTGCACAGTATTGTTTCTTATCGATTGCGGTTAAGATGTCGTTTAGGACCTTGAGCGTGGCTGAGGTGCACCCATGACCAGCTCTGAAACCAGATTGCATAGCAGAGAAGGTATGGTGGGATTGGAAATGGTGGGTAATCTGTTTGTTGACTTGGCTTTCGAAGACCTTAGAAAGGCAGGGTAGGATAGATATAGGTCTGTAGCAGTTTGAGTGTCTCCCCCTTTGAAGAGGGGGATGACCGCAGCTGCTTTCCGATCTTTGGGAATCTCAGACGACACGATCGAGAAGTTGAACAGGCTAGTAATAGGGGTGGCAACAATTTCAGCAGATAATTTTAGAAAGAAAGGGTCCAGATTATCTAGCCCGGTTGATTTGTAGGGGTCCAGATTTTGCAGGGTTTTCTATAGCAGACGGCAACGGTGAGAGACTTGATTTTAGAGAGGTGGATTTTTAAAAGTAGAAGTTCAAAAAAAAAAATTATGTACAGACCTGGATAGTAGGACAGAACTCTGCAGGTTCTATGCAGTAGATTGCAACACCGCCCCCTTTGGCCGTTCTATCTTGTCTGAAAATGTTGTAGTTAGGGATGAAAATTTCAATTTTCACTGCAGGGCCTGGATTCACCTCTACATCACCAGAGGAACAGAGAAGGAGTAGGATAAGGGTACTGCTAAACGCTATGAGAATTGGTCGTCTAGAACAGAGAGTAAACGGACGTTTTTGGGGGCAATAAAAGTTTCAAGGTATAATGTACAGACAAAGGTATGGTAGGATGTGAATACAGTGGAGGTAAACCTAGGTATTGAGTGATGAGAGAGATATTGTCTCTAGAAACATCATTGAAGCCAGGTGATGTCATCGCATGTGTGGGTGGTGGAACTGAAAGGTTGGATAAGGTATGGCGAGCAGGGCTAGAGGCTCTACAGTGAAATAAGCCAATAAACACTAACCAGAACAGCAATGGACAAGGCATATTGACATTAAGGAGAAGCATGCTTAGTCGAGTGATCATAAGGGTCCAGTGAGTAGAGGTTGGTTGAGGTCACGGCGATTCAGACAGCTAGCCGGGCCATCGGTAGCAAACTAGCATAGGATGGAGGTCTGTTTTTAGCCACCTCGTGCGTTTACGTCGGTAGATTAGTGAGGTTCCGTGTGGTAGAAGGGATCAATCCAATTGGCAAAATAGATATAGTGACCCAAGAAAAATTGTCCGATTAGACTTATTCAGATAGCAGCCGATAAGACAGCTAACAATTAGCGGGCCGCAGATGGGCGTCCAGGTAACGTCGCAACAGAGGTGCCAATTGGTTAACTCCCTCGGGCAGATAACGTCGGGTGTCCAGTCGTGAAGGCCCGGTGGGGCTCCACATTGGCAGTAAAACGGGTCCGGATAGGTGATTGTAGGCCAGGAGTGGCTGATGGAACACTTCAGTTGGCTAGCTCCGGAATAATTGATGTTTGCTCCGGGATCGACCTAAGCCAATAGTAAGCAAATTTATGTTCTTCTTTGTGGTACTTGACCATATAACTGAGCAGTAGTCCAGGTGTGATAACTGTCCTGTAGAACTTTTTTGTTGATTGTCTGTGATAACATGCTGCTCTGATTTCATACCTCTCCCCATCTTAGCTATCGTTAGATCAATATGTTTTGACAATGTCAGTTTACAATCAAGGGTTACACTAAGCAGTTTAGTCTCCACAACTTGCTCAATTGCCACATTATTTACATTATTTAGATGAGGTTTAGGTTTTAGCAAATTATTTGTCCCAAATACAATGCTTTTAGTTTTTATATATTTATGGCTAGCTTATTACTTTCCACCTATTTTAGAACGGACTGCAGCTCTAAGTGCTGCAGTGATTTCACTTGCTATGGAAGCTGACGTGTATAATGTTGAATCATCAACATACCCACAGGCTTTACTCAATACTAGTGGTAGGCCAGTAGTAAAACATTTTAAAAGTAAGGGGCCAAGACGGCTAACTTGAGGTATGCCAAACTACCTGGTTTACGTTATAGAGGCTTCTATTGAAGAAGACCCTCTTTGTTCTGGGTAACTCTCGATCCACGATATGGCAGATGATGTAAAGCCATAGCAGGTTTTTTTCACCAGCAGACTATGATCGGTAATGTCAAATGCTGCACTGAAGTCTAATAAAACAGCTCCCAGAATCTTATCAATTTATTTAAGCCAATCATCAGTCATTTGGTTTAGTGCCATACATGTTGAGTGCTCTTCCTTATAAGAGTACTGATAGTCAGTTTATTTGTTTACTGTAAAATAGCACTGTATCTGGTCAAACACAATTTTTTCCCCAACTGTTTATTAAGAGTTGGTAGCAGTCTTATTGGTGGGCTGTTTGAACCAGTAAATGGGTTTTTGCTATTCTTGTGTAACGGAATGACTTTTTCTTCCCTCCAGGCCTGAGGGTGCACAAGTTCCTGTAGGCTTAAATTGAAGAGATGGCAAATAGGAGTGGTGTAATGTGACATGAGCTATAAACATTAGTCGCTGATCAGCTTTTTTATAGTCAAATATTGGTATGGTCTGTTATTAGAATTAGAACAGTGGTCACCAACATTTTCTGAGTCAAGTCATTTTTTGCCGTAAAAAAGCAAGCATATTTCGAAAAAAAGTAACATTAACCAAATAAAAACAGTTCTGTAAGAAATTAGGTTTGTGCAGTAGGCCTAATACGTTATCACACCATATTGGCTATATGCCTGTCCTGACAATATTGTTCCTCTCAGACCATATTATATTTCAAACTCGAGCTTTGATTACAAAATAGATCAGTCTGTGTAGCACTTGAGGCACAGCTAAGCACAAATTGAAATAATTTGCAAATACTTAGCTTTTTTATTTTATTGGACTAATGCTACCTACATCTGATGGTCATGGTGCTTTCAAGACAACTGTGAACGCAGAAAAAAAACAAGGTCAAGTCATAATGTCGAGTGATCTTCGGGTCGGAAAGTTGGTCTAGAAAGATGCCAGTTTCCGACTTGGAATTACCCGTTGGATGACTGTTCAAAACAATTAGGATCTCGTTTCTTATCTGGGTTCCCAGTTGTCTTGAATGCACTGAAATCAGAGATTTAAGTTCCCAGTTGTTTTGAGCACTGCATTAGTCTCAGGGGTTGGAGGGAGCGAGCAGTAGAGGGTCTGCTTCTCACGGTCCCTGCTCTTTCCTTCCTTTCCCCTGGTGAGACTGACCAGAGAGGTGACAGTCTTCCACCTGATGGCGAAACCCGAGTCACACCACATCTGCCTCATGCACAAATACATGTTGTTCCTATGACCGGAGAAAGTGAAATATTCCTTGATATTAAAATAGACACAACGTGTTGCTAATAATAATAAAAACACAGGGCTATCGATACTGGACTCCCGAGTGGCGCAGCGGTCTAAGGCACTGCATCTCAGTGTTAGAGGTATCACTACAGAGCCTGGTTCGAATCCAGGCTGTATCACAACCGGCCATGATTGGGAATCCCATAGGGCGGCGCACAATTGGCTACTCATTCCTTGCAGCGCAAGTAGAAGTAGGGAGAACTGCATTTTATGTTTTGTAATAGTGTTGAATAAAAACTGTTGACAGTGCTGAATAAACAAACAGCTGCTCTTTGCTGTGTTCTTTGACAGTCTCTCTTGTCATGATTTTAAAAGTTATGAAATCTTACTTAGGCTAGTATCAAACTTGGCTGTGGCCGGGGTCATGGAATCTCTGTAGGCACGATGATTTGAGCTATCCGATTGGCCAGCGCAGCAGGCACGCTCAATTTAAGCCACATGTCTCCTGGTCCACCAGGTAGGTGGCGTTTAGTCTTTTCAGACAAATTATATGGTTCAAAATGTGAACACTTTGCTTACCTGGTGTGCAGGGCTTCTAAATCAGCCTTTATCGTTGGCTTTTATACATAAATGTTTGGTGATCAACTACACATGCCTTGAAGATTTGACCGTTTGGCGACCACTGCACTAGAACATGTTTTCTAACCAACCAAATTAGTTTGAATATCGAAATCAAAGCGTAAGCACTCTTTTAAAGCCTCAGGTGATACGAAAATCCAACTTTCAGAACGGGTCCTTGGCTAGCTAAAAGTCAACTGACAAGCTAGCTAACTAGCTGTTTAGCTTGCTAGGACACCCACAAACTTGTTTTTAGACATATTAATCAGCTAGCTAGCAAGCTTCAAGTTATGCCAAATAACAGAAATGTTGTATGTTACAGTAGCACTGCGTTGCGATGTGCAGAATGCCAACATCCCTGCCCTGAAAGCTGATCAGGAAAAGCTGATCAGGGATACCTCTGTTATAACTAGCTCTACTGAGCTCAATTTGGAGAACTGATACACAAGCTGTACATTGTTTTGAAGCTTTGAATCTCTTTTAAAAAATGTATATAGCTCAGAATGTATGTTGGGGTCAATGTGACTGGTAATGATGGAGCAAGTCACATATGGTTCGTAACCATCCTTTGTAATTGTCCATCCAAGTTGTCAGTACCAGGTGGTTTGCCATTATTGATAGACAACCAATCATTTTTTTCGTCTATTCCACACTCACGTTATAGAATACTAAATTACAATGCTTGTCTTCATAATTTGGTCAGTTATGCATGGATATGAAGGTTCACAGTTTGTTGTTCCACCACCGGCAGTGCAGAGTTAACACACACACACACACGGAACATAATTGGGATATTTCCAGGCTCTGAGATCTAGCTACTCTGTTCCTGTTTATTATCTCCATGGCAATCTGGCATCTTTAAGCTGGAGTGGAGAGGGAACTATTTTCTGTTGAAATGGGGTGTGACCCCCGTCTGTCCCTGGCACCAGGGTCTCCTCTGTGGATGGCTTGTCAGAGTATCGCTCCTCTCTCTCAGCAGCTTTCTATACAGTAGATGAATGATGACGTTCATTTAGTCTTGCCCACCCAGTCCCTGCTGACTGGCTGCTGAGTGGAGGGCAGGGCCCTGATACTGTTCATGCGAACGCACTCACACTCACATGAAATATGTTAGTCTGTTAGTGGGCTGTGAGAGGACATAAGTTAAAGCTAATTTCCTACCATACCAGATACAGGATAGAGAGGCTTTCAGCTTGGTATAGTGTTCTGCATGTATTGCCTGAGCAGATGAAGATCAGAGGGATATCTACCCATCCCTTTTCTCTGGTTGCTAAGTGCTATTAGACACGAGTAAACACTCAGGGTTATGTATTTTCCCTTAGCCAGACTATGATCCTGGCTAAAAACATGTTCAGAATTTGAGAAGAAAATGGCGTGCAGTTACATTTCTTCTCTTGATGTGCACGTTGTTCATCTGTCTTTCCTTTATTGGATGTTGGATTAGCAAGTGTCCGTTACAGTGGTGGTTCCATGGGAACTTAAGGCGAAGGGTAGAACATGCGATCTGGAGGGATCAGAAAAAGAACATTTTCAACCACAGTGCATTTGAGGAGAGAGGGGAAAAAATCTATATATTTACACATGTTTCCACCCTGCTTGCCTGGCTGGTTTCACATTATCTGAAGTGCCATGGTTGTGATTCTGGAACTTTCCCAGTTTTAAGATGGAAACTATACTTGACAGGCAGGGTCGTAGGAACTTTGAAGATACTTCAATCAAATAAGACATCACATCAACCAGGGTTTGGTCTGATCAATACTTAGTTACAGGAGTGAAAGTAAAGTTAAAGCTAGAACCCTTAGTTGCTACATCCATTTTTGGACTTAGAAATGTAATAATATACCATTGATTCTTGAAGAATATAACTTTATAAATGCCTCATGAGCCTAGTTCAACTGTCACACTCCATGAGAGCCCAAAATAAATACGTTTGTTTACAAGCATTGGAGAAAAACAATGTAAATGTAAGCAAACACTGTATAGCCTCAACATGGTTAAAACTAATTTTGATTTCATGGATGGTCAGTCATTGCATCCATAGCTCTTTCTATGCATTTGAGTGGTTACGTTTCTCGAGGCCCATCCCTCTGCTTTTTAGCAAAACAGAGGTGGGGGTCTCTGCTTTATTATTTTTTCAACTGCGTATTCTGATTTTAAAGGGATAGTTCACCCAAATAACAAAATTACATATTGGTACGCCAGGTAAACAAAACCAAAGCATGGATTGCTGTCATACCTTCTCCATAGACTGCTTACAGGGTAAGGAAACCAATATATTGTTTTGTAATTTGGGTGAACTATCCCTGTTAGCACACTTTACTAGATGAATCGCAAGGTTCCATCGAGACCCATTTAATGTTGATGCCTGGTATTGGGCCTAACAGTTTAGTTTGCTCTCATACAGTAAATGGCGTAGGCTGCATTATGGTACGTATTCTTCATCTGAAATAGAATATGTTCTAATGCTTCTGGTATTAGCATTTAGATTGCGTCTGGGCAAATCTTAATAGAAAGATGGATAGAGATGAGTGGGAACAGGAGGGAGGGAAAGAACGTCTGTGGGAGGTGAATGGAGAAGAGCGAGGGGTGAGTTGGAGGCGATAGGACTACATACAGAAAGTGAGGAGGATGCTGGGAGTGGGAGTTTCAAAAGCCTCTTGCTGCTGCCCTATGCCTTGCCTGCCTCCTGTGGAGCTACTGCTCCCACACACACACCTCTCAATCTATCTTTTTCTTTAGCTTTCCATCTCTCTTTCTGGTTGTTGAGGAAGAGTGAAATGGAGTGTTGATACAATGTAAGAGATTGGGAACTTGTCATAATGTATGAAGATGAGAACTCCAAGCACAAAACACATGGAAATGGCATGATTATAGGGGAATCGGATTACTTTTCTGAAATCATCAAACTAGAGGTTTGCCATAGTCCTACTCATTATGCACTCATGTATGTGATTATGAAGTGCTGAAATGTCCTTAATCAATACCTTGGGTTTGGTCTGTGCGTCACTTCCTGATGGAGGTAGATGGGAGGCCAAATAAAGCTCCCACACCCTGTAGGTCATGGAACATCACTAATCACAGTCAGGTTGCCTTGCCAAATAATGATAATCCTGCACTACCAGACAAGGAAAAAGACAAGATGGAGCCTTTTCCAAAGGAATCACCTTGAAAAGCGTACTTGGTGCATTCTGTTACTGGCTTTGTTTTAGTGTTGTACTGCACAGCAATTAATTAGGCTGTCTGAGGACAGGATTGGCCCTTTCTGGAGAACATCTGGTACAAAATACTGTGTTGATGTGTTTACCTCTGCAAACCAAGCAACTTCAAACCATTACAGAATGGCATATTGATTGTGTGCTCAACATCAGTTGAGACATAGCTCTAATTTTGAAGATTTCGAGCTCCTTCTAACTTGTTGTAAACCTCTTACTTTGAAGATATATTTTTTATTATAGAAGAATATTGAGCCATATTTACGAACATAAGCAATCATTTCAATGTAAACAGTTTCTCAGACTCGATGTGTATCAGCCAATTGAAATCGTTGATTTACGTGACAACACTAAATTGTAGCTGGTTCCATCAGATAACATGGCAAACATTAATTAGCCCCATGCTAACTTCACTACGTGATTATATCCTGGAACAAATTATTCATCAGCCTATCAAAGATCTTTGACTTTATATCCACCAACCAATGACATTTTTCTCAAAATAGGTCAACCCTGGCCACTAGTGGGATATTTTAAATCTTCAATCTTAACATTTGTTTCGTTGGTCTGTAACAGAATGTTGTGTGCCAATATTGCATTGACGTGTCCTTGACTAGGCTACTACTAAACAAAAATGTGATAATGTTGTTTGTTATCTGTTTCGCACACATCCATGTGCTTAAAAAAAATAGAGAAAGACAAATGAAGTCCTTATGACAACGGAGAGCCTTGTGGATTCATCAAATAGCAGTCATGTAACATTATCACCATCACTTCCAGGTGGAACGCACTGCTGAAGTGGTTGACTTGAAATTGATAGTGCACTTTAATCATGGGTTCGAGCCCCCCTTGCGTCGAGCTTTTTCTTTTGAGGAAAAAACTGTTCACTGCCGGTCCTTTGCTCGAATTCAAAATGCATGTGACGAAGTGGATGATTTCTAATAATGCATAGCCTGTTTAAAAAAACGTGGCTGTCTACATGTAAGTGTAGCCTACTGTCCATAAGCATATACCCTACTAATGATAGTCTACATTTACATTACATTTAAGTCATTTAGCAGACGCTCTTATCCAGAGCGACTTACAAATTGGTGCATTCACCTTATGATATCCAGTGGAACAACCACTTTACAATAGTGCATCTAAATCTTTTAGGGGGGGGGGGGGTTAGAAGGATTACTTTATCCTATCCTAGGTATTCCTTAAAGAAGTGGGGTTTCAGGTGTCTCCGGAAGGTGGTGATTGACTCCGCTGACCTGGCGTCGTGAGGGAGTTTGTTCCACCATTGGGGTGCCAGAGCAGCGAACAGTTTTGACTGGGCTGAGCGGGAACTGTACTTCCTCAGAGGTAGGGAGGCGAGCAGGCCAGAGGTGGATGAACGCAGTGCCCTTGTTTGGGTGTAGGGCCTGATCAGAGCCTGAAGGTACGGAGGTGCCGTTCCCCTCACAGCTCCGTAGGCAAGCACCATGGTCTTGTAGCGGATGCGAGCTTCAACTGGAAGCCAGTGGAGAGAGCGGAGGAGCGGGGTGACGTGAGAGAACTTGGGAAAGTTGAACACCAGACGGGCTGCGGCGTTCTGGATGAGTTGTAGGGGTTTAATGGCACAGGCAGGGAGCCCAGCCAACAGCGAGTTGCAGTAATCCAGACGGGAGATGACAAGTGCCTGGATTAGGACCTGCGCCGCTTCCTGCGTGAGGCAGGGTCGTACTCTGCGAATGTTGTAGAGCATGAACCTACAGGAACGGGTCACCGCCTTGATGTTAGTTGAGAACGACAGGGTGTTGTCCAGGATCACGCCAAGGTTCTTAGCACTCTGGGAGGAGGACACAATGGATTTGTCAACCGTGATGGCGAGATCATGGAACGGGCAGTCCTTCCCCGGGAGGAAGAGCAGCTCCGTCTTGCCGAGGTTCAGCTTGAGGTGGTGATCCGTCATCCACACTGATATGTCTGCCAGACATGCAGAGATGCGATTCACCACCTGGTTATCAGAGGGGGGAAAGGAGAAGATTAATTGTGTGTCGTCTGCATAGCAATGATAGGAGAGACCATGTGAGGATATGACAGAGCCAAGTGACTTGGTGTATAGCGAGAATAGGAGAGGGCCTAGAACAGAGCCCTGGGGGACACCAGTGGTGAGAGCACGTGGTGAGGAGACAGATTCTCGCCACGCCACCTGGTAGGAGCGACCTGTCAGGTAGGACGCAATCCAAGCGTGGGCCGCGCCGGAGATGCCCAGCTCGGAGAGGGTGGAGAGGAGGATCTGATGGTTCACAGTATCAAAGGCAGCCGATAGGTCTAGAAGGATGAGAGCAGAGGAGAGAGAGTTAGCTTTAGCAGTGCGGAGCGCCTCCGTGACACAGAGAAGAGCAGTCTCAGTTGAATGACTAGTCTTGAAACCTGACTGATTTGGATCAAGAAGGTCATTCTGAGAGAGATAGCAGGAGAGCTGGCCAAGGACGGCACGTTCAAGAGTTTTGGAGAGAAAAGAAAGAAGGGATACTGGTCTGTAGTTGTTGACATCGGAGGGATCGAGTATAGGTTTTTTCAGAAGGGGTGCAACTCTCGCTCTCTTGAAGACGGAAGGGACGTAGCCAGCGGTCAAGGATGAGTTGATGAGCGAGGTGAGGTAAGGGAGAAGGTCTCCGGAAATGGTCTGGAGAAGAGAGGAGGGGATAGGGTCAAGCGGGCAGGTTGTTGGGCGGCCGGCCGTCACAAGACGTGAGATTTCATCTGGAGAGAGAGGGGAGAAAGAGGTCAAAGCACAGGGTAGGGCAGTGTGAGCAGAACCAGCGGTGTCGTTTGACTTAGCAAACGAGGATCGGATGTCGTCGACCTTCTTTTCAAAATGGTTGACGAAGTCATCAGCAGAGAGGGAGGAGGGAGGAGGGGGAGGAGGATTCAGGAGGGAGGAGAAGGTGGCAAAGAGCTTCCTAGGGTTAGAGGCAGATGCTTGGAATTTAGAGTGGTAGAAATTGGCTTTAGCAGCAGAGACAGAAGAGGAGAATGTAGAGAGGAGGGAGTGAAAGGATACCAGGTCCACAGGGAGGCGAGTTTTCCTCCATTTCCGCTCGGCTGCCCGGAGCCCTGTTCTGTGAGCTCGCAATGAGTCATCGAGCCACGGAGCAGGAGGGGAGGACCGAGCCGGCCTGGAGGATAGGGGACATAGAGAGTCAAAGGATGCAGAAAGGGAGGAGAGGAGGGTTGAGGAGGCAGAATCAGGAGATAGGTTGGAGAAGGTTTGAGCAGAGGGAAGAGATGATAGGATGGAAGAGGAGAGAGTAGCGGGGGAGAGAGAGCGAAGGTTGGGACGGCGCGATACCATCCGAGTAGGGGCAGTGTGCGAAGTGTTGGATGAGAGCGAGAGGGAAAAGGATACAAGGTAGTGGTCGGAGACTTGGAGGGGAGTTGCAATGAGATTAGTGGAAGAACAGCATCTAGTAAAGATGAGGTCAAGCGTATTGCCTGCCTTGTGAGTAGGGGGGGAAGGTGAGAGGGTGAGGTCAAAAGAGGAGAGGAGTGGAAAGAAGGAGGCAGAGAGGAATGAGTCAAAGGTAGACGTGGGGAGGTTAAAGTCACCCAGAACTGTGAGAGGTGAGCCATCCTCAGGAAAGGAACTTATCAGGGCGTCAAGCTCATTGATGAACTCTCCAAGGGAACCTGGAGGGCGATAAATGATAAGGATGTTAAGCTTGAAAGGGCTGGTAACTGTGACAGCATGGAATTCAAAGGAGGCGATAGACAGATGGGTCAGGGGAGAAAGAGAGAATGTCCACTTGGGAGAGATGAGGATCCCAGTGCCACCACCCCGCTGACCAGAAGCTCTCGGGGTGTGCGAGAACACGTGGGCAGACGAGGAGAGAGCAGTAGGAGTAGCAGTGTTATCAGTGGTAATCCATGTTTCCGTCAGTGCCAAGAAGTCGAGGGACTGGAGGGAAGCATAGGCTGAGATGAACTCTGCCTTGTTGGCCGCAGATCGGCAGTTCCAGAGGCTGCCTGAGACCTGGAACTCCACGTGGGTCGTGCGCGCTGGGACCACCAGGTTAGAGTAGCAGCGGCCACGCGGTGTGAAGCGTTTGTATGGTCTGTGCAGAGAGGAGAGAACAGGGATAGACAGACACATAGTTGACAGGCTACAGAAGAGGCTACGCTAATGCAAAGGAGATTGGAATGACAAGTGGACTACACGTCTCGAATGTTCAGAAAGTTAAGCTTACGTTGCAAAAAAATCTTATTGACTAAAATGATATAGTACTGCTGGCTGGTGAAATAGGCTAGCTAGCAGTGGCTGCGTTGTTGACTTTGTTTGAAAGTGTAGCTGGCTAGGTAACCTCTAACTGGCTAGGTAACCTCGACAATTACTCTAGACTACACAATTATCTTGGATACAAAGACGGCTATGTAGCCAGCTAAGATCAAACAAATCAAACTGTTGTACTGTAATGAAATGAAATGTAATACTACCTGTGGAGCAAAGCGGAATGCAACTACTCGCTCCAACCCGGAAGTCCGTATCGTAGAGGGAGAGGCAATAGAAGTGTTGTTTCTTGTATTATTGTCTTTTGTGTCTTTAGAGGACTGCTTCACCTTAATGTCCCCTTTCCCCCCTTTCCCTTTTCTTCTGTCCTTATTTTGTCCCACTTTGTCCCTTCTTTGTCCCTTCTTCTCTTCTGCCAACTAGACACTCCTTGTTAGCTAGCTAGCTTCTTCCAGGAATGTCCCTAGCAACTGCCTAGCAACAGGTAAACAACTTAGCTAGCTAAGAAAACGGTATAATTTTATGAAAAAATTGTTACTTTTTCAAAAGCCTTTCTTCTTTGTTTGCTGCTTGTTTGGTCTCCTATTCAGTTTGCAGTTTTCTTTAGATTTTTTTTTGATGTACTTTACTCTAAAAAAACATTTAAATTTCAATATTTGTAGGAGCTCATCTTTTCAGCTGCTGCTGCTTAATTACATTATTAGTCTACACTGGCTCCTTGCCAGAGGAGGGCGTAATCACTCTGTGGGTAGGCTCCGCCTCACCGGCTTGGAAGCCGAGCCTTTATGGAATACGACCAAGGAAGTTAATGGGGTTCATCATGAATTGAGGTGTACCATACAAAGTCCCATATGCATTAATACGTTATTATAGCACAAGGAGGAAACGATCTGATGTGAATGAATGTAGGCAATAGTTATGTTGATATGGTGTTCCGATAGTAGCTTACAGAAAAGGCCTATCAGAGTTCGATTACTTTGTCAAATGTAACTAATTCACCATCTGATACAGCTAAGTGTCTTCCTCCATTTAAGACTGTATATTCGAGTCGTCTGAACTCGCGATAATGTATAATCGATGAGGGGCTATGCCTTCTGTGTGTTCCACGACACGCTAATGGAGTGGATCTGACCTTCCACTGAGTTGCATTATTACCATGGCTATAATTGAACACATTTGCCATTTAGAAATGTGTTGCATTGCAGGTAGAAATGTGTTCAACATCAAACTGAAGTAGCTAACAAGTTTACTAGCTAGCTACAATAGTTACCTTGGTAACCAACCAGACTTGCTAATTTAGCTAACCAAGCCATCAGTCCTAGCTTGCTATTATAAAAATCAAACTCAACGAAGCGAATAAAGTTTAAAATTAGACTTTTGCTTTCAACAGCAGCTCAAACATAGAATGTGTAAGAATGAACTATTCCGTGCGTTTTATAGGGAAATGATGAATGCCCTTCAAGCCAATCAGAAACTAATATTCAACAATGCCATAAAATAACTGCAATACTGCCGTCTGTAGGATGATGGTTAGAGGACACCCAATAATCCTACCGTACACTTTGTAATTCTCATCCTCCTCGATGAAACAGATTATAAAAATGGTTGTAAACCTACATTTTAGGTGTACACGTCCATGTAATATAGCCTATTCAATATAATTATTAGGCAATAACAGTGTGTTTGTGTGCAAGGCTGAAATATATGTAGCTCCTTATTAAATTTAATTCTTTTTCAAGCGGTTTGCTGTAGGCTTCTCTTTTCAACTCAGTACTAGTAAAACAAAATTATTGGGGGGGGGGGGGGGGCAGTCAAATATACGTAATGGCTGCTTTGATGATCAGAATGTGCTGTTTGACTGAAGTAATATCAAGGACGCTTCCACGCACAAGTGTTGGAACTACGTTGACTATTTTAATTGGCTGATGCAGAACTTGTTGAATGATTTAATCACTGCCACCTGGTGAGGTTAGCATAGGGCTAACGTGTGCCATTTTATCTGATGGGGCCCAGCTACAATTTTAACGTTCTGTCGTCGTGCAAGTAAATTTATGATTTTAATTGGCTGATACTCTGAGCCTGAGAAACTTTTACAATTTAAATGGTTGCTTTTGTTCGCAAGTATGGCCACTATCTCAGTTTTATTATTTTACTCCATTTCTGGAGCTTAGTTAAAGTAGTTCCAGCATAACTGTCCTGGTGGAACCCACAAAAAGCCCCAACACTGTTTGTGAAGCTGTGACAAAAGTGTGCAGTGGAAGCAATGTGCATGGCTCAAAAGACATTAGGTGCCACAGGCCCATGACACCAAAACACCCTGTCCTGAAATATGACTTTAATATACAACAGCCAAAGAGGAGAAAACAGATTAAAGACATTACATGCATTAATCCAAGCTGCTTGTATCTGGATTTCTTGCGCTGTGATATGGGAACTAAAAGATTTCTCTGATGCCGAGCGTGAGTGTGGAATCAATTTGTTGGGATTGCGTTGTGACTCGATCTGTGTTGGTGCCTGCTGTTGGTTGACTTGTGAGGCTAAGCCGGGGCTCTCGTTTTTTTGCTTGTGGCTTTGTGTGAATGCTGCGATTCGATAGGTTGAAATTGAGTGGTCACCTGGGGACAGCTAGGCCGCTGTCTTCTCATTTCCTTTGTCATTACATCTCCTGGCCCGCCAGACTCACACTTTCCCAGGTCACTACAGAGAGCAAAGATATAGTCACTTAAAATCAAACACACGTTTTTGCTTTCTTTCTCTCTCTTCCTCCCCCTCGCTTCTGCTTTCTCCCTCTGTAGAATGTTAACCGAATGCTTTCATTCAATGACTTAGTTATAAACAATCTGTCTTCTCTTCTAAACCCAGCCTGTATTGATTTGTTGTCTAGTTGGTGACAAGGTCCCTGCTGACATCAGGATCACCTCCATCAAGTCTACCACCCTTAGAGTGGACCAGTCTATTCTCACAGGTAGGCTACATACTGGCTAGGCTGGCTGGTTGACTGACTGTCACCATTTTGTTACTTGTCCTGTTTTTTATGTTTTTGTGTGGACCCCAGGAAGAATAGCTGCTTTTTCAGCAAAAGCTAATGGGGATCCATATAAACCTGACTGACTGGGTGGTTGGCTGACTGACTTGCTGCATCTTGTGAGATTCCAAAGCATGCTGCGAATGTGATGGGCCGAGTAGAATAGACTTTTAAAACAGTCGAGAACATTGTCAAACAAATACAGAATAAGATTAAACCTCTGGCCTAGGTGTTCCTCTTATGATTAAATACGATGTTGTAAAATCTGTGTAACATCTTACTGTTAATGGCTTGTAGGATTTGGTGTAACAGTGTGTATTAATCTGTCTCTGCAGGCGAGTCTGTGTCTGTTATCAAACACACCGACCCTGTCCCTGACCCCAGAGCTGTCAATCAAGACAAGAAGAATATGCTGTTTTCCGTAAGAACTACACTTCCTGTTTGGAGCCAACTCTACTCTTTCTCACACACACACACAATCAATGTCTCTCACACTCACACACACACAGGCACACTATCTCTCTCGGCTGCATTCATCAGCCATATCAGGAATTCTCCCTTTTGAATCAGGTGTGTGTGGTTGCAGCTCGGTTCTCTATGCATCATTTCTTTAGATGTGTTCAGCAGATAATCTGCGTACCTGAAGGAGTTAGTTGCAAGTTTGGTTTGATATCAGTGTGTACTCTATCACCATATTAACTCTGTGCTAACCTCCTCTTCCTGCTCAGGGCACTAACATTGCTGCTGGGCGGGCCATCGGCATCGTGGTTTCCACCGGCGTGTCCACGGAGATCGGTAAAATCCGGAACCAGATGGCTGCCACGGAGCAGGAGAAGACTCCTCTGCAGCAGAAACTGGATGAGTTCGGAGAGCAGCTCTCCAAGGTGGGTTTTTACTATGATTGTTGTATTAGTTTATTGTGCTATCATATCGACACGTTTTCTGTCTGTGTTTGCTGTGATGTGTATGAGCCATGTGACTTGAAGTCCCAAGACAAATGTCAATTTTCACCAAAAAACAGACAATATTTTGAACTTGAAGGTCATCTCCCTGATCTGCGTGGCCGTCTGGGTCATTAACATCGGGCATTTTGGGGACCCGGTTCATGGGGGTTCCTGGATGCGTGGGGCCATCTACTACTTTAAGATCGCTGTGGCCCTGGCTGTGGCCGCCATCCCTGAGGGTATGTGAGAACAGCTTATTTCCTTCCCTCTGCCTCTCTCTCGACCCCCCCCCCCACTTCTCTTTTTTTTTTCTCTCACTTAATAAATTCCATGTTAAAAATGAATTATCCTATGCTTTCCATTAGTGATGCGTGAGTTGAATAAAGAGAACAATACATGCAAAAAATATATAAATGTATAATTCTTGTACAATTTATATTTATAGGCTACATTAAGATTATTCTTTCATTATTTTTAGGTTGTGTCATTAGTGCGTAAGCCTAAGCTTTAGGGCCCAACTTTACATGCTCCAAATTGCCTACACACCAATCACCAAACGCTTTTTGGTAACGGGCAGACAAAGTTAAGCTATCAAAGTTTTCAAACCCCTTTTTCCACTATTTGTTACATTACAGCCTTATTCGAAAATGGATTAAATAAAAACAATTCCTCAGCAATCTACACACAATACCCCATAATAACATTTTTTTATTTATTTTTTACTCGGTCTTACTGAAGAGCTCAGCTCAAATAAGCAAAGAGAAACGACAGTCCATCATTACTTTAAGACATGAAGGTCAGTCAATGTGGAGAATTTCAAGAACTTTGATAGTTTCTTCAAGTGCAGTCGCAAAAACCATGAAGTGCTATGATGAAACTGGCTCTCATGAGGACCGCCACAGGAAAGGAAGACCCAGAGTTACCTCTGCTGCAGAGGATAAGTTCATTAGTTACCAGGCTCAGAAATTGCAGCCCAAGTAACAGACACATCTCAAGATCAACTGTTCAGAGGAGACTGCGTGAATCAGGCCTTCGATTGAATTGCTGGAAAGAAACAACAAGAGACTTGCTTGGGCCAAGAAACACGAGCAATGGACATTAGACCGGTGGAAGTCTGAGTCCAAATGTGAGATTTTTGGTTTCAACCGGCGTGTCTTTGAGACGCAGAGTAGGTCAACGGATGATCTCCGCATGTGTGGTTTCCACCGTGAAGCATGGCAGAGGTGTGATGGTGTGGGGGTGCTTTGCTGGTGACACAGTGATTTAGAATTCAAGGCACACTTAACCAGCATGGCTACCACAGTATTCTGCAGCGATACGCCATCCCATCTGGTTTGGTCTTAGTGGGACTATCTATAATTTAAATGTTCAACAGGACAATGACCCAACACAACTCCAGGCTGTGTAAGGACTATTTGTCAAAGGAAAGTGGTGGAGTGCTGCATCAGATGACCTCAACCCAATTGAGATGGTTTGGGATGAGTTGGACTGCAGAGTGAAGGAAAAGCAGGCAACAAGTGCTCAGCATGTGGGAACTCCTTCAAGACTGTTGGAAAATAATTCCAGGTGAAGCTGGTTGAGTGTGCAAAGCTGTCAAGTCAATGGGTGGCTACTTTGAAGCATCTCAAATAAAAATATATATTTATTTAACACTTTATTTGGTTACTACGTGATTCCATATGTGTTATTTCATAGTTTTGATGGCTTCGCTATTATTCTGCAATGTAGAAAGTGGTAAAAATAAAGAAAAACCCTTGAGTGTCAACTTTTGACTGGTACTGTAAGACCCTTTGCTATGAGACTCAAAATTGAGCTCCGATGCATCCCGTTTCCATTGATCATCCTTGATGTTTCCACAACTTTATTGAAGTCCACATGTGGTACATTCAATTGATTGGACAGGATTTGGAAAGGCACACCTGATTCATGGGGGGGTCCTGTCTATATAAGGTCCCACCATTGACTGTGCATGTCAGAGCATGTTGTCCGTAGAGCTCAGAGACAGGATTGTGTCGAGGCACAGATCTGGGGAAAGGTACCAAAACATATCTGCAGCATTGAAGGTCCCCAAGAACACAGTGACCTCTATTCTTAAATGTAAGAAGTTTGGAAACACCAAGACTCTTTCTAGATCTGGCCACCCGGCCAATCGGTGGAGAAGGGCCTTGGTCAGGGAGGTGACCAAGAACCCAATGGTCATTCTGACAGAGCTCGAGAGTTCCTATGGACAACCACCTCTGCAGCACTCCACCAATCAGGCCTTTATGGTAGAGTGGCCAGATGGAAGCCACTCCTCAGTAAAAGGCACATGACAGCCCGCTTGGAGTTTGCCAAAAGGCACCAAAAGACTCTGACCATGAGAAGAAAAAAAAATTCTGGTCTGAGCAAAGAAAACTTTGGCTTGAATGCCAAGCGTCACGTCTGGAGGAAACCTGGCACCATCCCTACGGTGAGCATGCTGGTGGCAGCATCATGCTGTGGGGATGTTTGACAGCTGCCGGGACTGAGAGACTTGTCGGGATCGAGGCAAAGATGAATGGAGCAAAGCACAGAGATCCTTGATGAAAACTTGCTCAGGACCTCGGACTGGGGCGAGGGATCACCTTCCAATAGGACAACGACCCTAAGCACACAGCCAAGACAACGCAGGAGTGGCTTTGGGACAAGTCACTGAATGTCCTTGAGTGTCCCAGCCAGAGCCTGGA
The DNA here is from genome assembly GCF_029448725.1 of Salvelinus fontinalis. Classification (NCBI taxonomy): domain Eukaryota; kingdom Metazoa; phylum Chordata; class Actinopteri; order Salmoniformes; family Salmonidae; genus Salvelinus; species Salvelinus fontinalis. The sequence continues at coordinate 58,179,828 of NC_074666.1, forward strand.
CTTGAACCCACTCGAACATCTCTGGAGAGACCTGAAAATAGCTGTGCAGCAACTCTCCACATCCAACCTGACAGAGCTTGATAGGATCTGCAGACAAGAATGGGAGGTACTCCCCAAATACAAGCTTGTAGCGCCATACCCAAGAAGTCCGGAGGCTGTAATCGCTGCCAAAGGTGCTTCAACAAAGTTCTGAGTAAAGGATCTGAATACCTATGTAAATGTATTTTAAAAAATTAATACATATTCAACAATGTCAAATCAGTTTTTTTCTTTGTCATTATGGGGTATTGTGTGTGTGTGTGTGTGTGTGTGTGTGTGTGTGTGTGTGTAGATTGATGAGGGGGGAAAAAACTAATCCATTTTAGAATAATGCTGTAACCTAACAATGTGGAAAAAGTGAGTGGATTTCGGCTATTTCAGCCACACCCGTTACCGACAGGTGTATTAAATTGAGCACACAACCATGCAATCTCCAGAGACAAACATTGTCTGTAGAATAGCCTTACTGAAGAGCTCAGTGACTTTCAATGTGACACCGTCATAGGATGCCACCTTTCCAACAAGACAGTTTGTCAAATGTCTGCCATGCTAGAGCTGCCCCGGTCAACTGTAAGTGCTTTTATTGGGAAGTGGAAATGTCTAGGAGCAACTGCGGCTCAGCCGCGAAGTGGTAGGCCACACCAGCACTCAGCGGTCCCATTCTGTGAGCTTAAGTGTGTGAAAATAATCTGTCCTCGGGTTGGAAAACTCACTACCAAGTTCCAAACTCCCTCTGGAAGCAATGTCAGCACAATAACTGTTCATTGGGAGCTTCACGAAATGGGTTACCATTGCCGAGCAGCTGCACACAATCCTAAAATCAATAGTGGTCTGGGGCTGTTTTCATGGTCCGGGCTAGGCCCCTTAGTTCCAGTGAAGGGAAATGTTAACGCTACAGTGAAAAATGACATTCTAGATGATTCTGTGCTTCCAACTTTGTGGCAACAGTTTGGGGAAAGCCCTTCAAGGTCCATACAGAAAGTCATGTTTAGGAAAGATTTGAAGTGCTCAAAGAGGATGATTGCAGTGTCTCTATGTTATGTGGGATTGTGAGGCTCTATACAAATTCGACAGTCACAAGATGGGGACTTCAAATAGGCCTATGGAATGTCAAGGGAACTGTCGCCCGGTGTTCAGATGGGTTAAATGGAAACTGAAATCTGGACACTGGTCTATAACCTCTCACATAGTCTTAATAATAACGCCTTCAGTATTAAGCATTTCTTGCAGTAAAATGATACGCCAAATGTACATTTTGATTCGGGAACAGGCAGTTAGTCTGTAGAGGTCCTATCTTTTCAACCACATAAAATATGCATCCAGGCTGAACTGAAATATTATCAGAAACACGTTGGGTCGTTTTCACAGCTTTTTATGTCCTTACTACTGGTCAAATTGATGTAATTTTGGACATTTTGCATTATAGAATTTTTCTCCCAGGTCCCTAAACAGAAGCAGAGATGATGTCAACTAGATTGAAGCATTCAATCGATCATTTATGATATTATTTTGGTGAGCAGGGGTTTATTTAGTCTTCTAGGGCAACATATAATGACAGAAGAGAAGCTTCCCGTATCTAATTATTAAGTTGAATAACTAATAGCCTACCAAAATGTCAGAAATTATAAGCAGAAACATATCTAAATTAGGCACCAAAAAACCCCGAACCTCCTGTCAAGAAATCGTTACGCCATCTCTGACTAGCCTACAGTGCATTTTCTATATTTGCAGGTTAGTCGGGTACGGGTCTCAGATTTTCACTATGTCACATAGTTGGGCGGTTCTGGATGGGTTATTAGCAATTGTGGGCGACTGCTGGTGAACAAACAGCTGACCCGTGCACCACTACTGTCCATGTTACTGTACTGTATCGGTCCATTCCACTCTATTCAATCCTGCCTCTCTTACCCCCGCAGGTCTACCCGCTGTTATCACCACCTGCCTGGCGCTGGGGACCCGGCGCATGGCCAAAAAGAACGCCATCGTCCGCAGCCTGCCCTCTGTGGAGACCCTGGGCTGCACCTCTGTCATCTGCTCTGACAAGACTGGCACCCTCACCACTAACCAGATGTCTGTCTGCAGGGTGAGTCTGGGAAAACCTTCGAGTGATATTAGAGTGAACGGTTTGACGTGCGACTGTAATATTAGTGCGATTGACAGCTGTTCATATGCGCTGTGATAACGCTTTGACGTAAAGAAAAACACGTTTTTAAAGTGTTAAGTGCTTAAGGACACAAAGGCAGGAGATGACACATAGGATACCCACACTTTTCCCCACATTGTTCTTGGTATACTACCCGACAACCTTTTGGTTGCAGGCCCACTTATCTAACCACTAGGCTACCTGCAGTTGTAGAGGATGTTTTGTCGTTGTACCGACCCAGTATATTTAGTTTCATCGAGTTCAGAGAAAAACCAAAGCATTGTAATCTACCTCTATCTTTTATAAATGATTGCAACTTCCTTCATACTGAGAAGCCTTCAGTCAGTCAGATTATATTCTGTGTTAAGAGTAGCCAAACTCATAAACAACCTAATCTCAAAAGCACATCTGTGTTCTTTCCAGTGAAATACTGTTTGTGTTGGGTTTGGATACGTAGGCGCGTGTGTGTGCGCACACACACACACACACACACACACACACACACAGGTTTTGGATGGGGGACAAGTGTGGTTAGTAGTGATGGAAAATCCCTACGATGTTGTAATGTTTACCATCAGCCAGCCATTTGAGAGCTGGTGTAGCTAGCCTAGACAGGGCAGGTATGCAGGCTGGCAGGACCAAACGGCACACTGTACTGTAGGCCACAGTACTACATGGCCCTCTCACTGACCCTGAGAGAGGCTGGCACAGACAGCCAGCAGGCAGGAAGCTCAGAGCACAGATATGTTTTCAAATGTCAAACATGCAGCTGCTAAATAACCATTAGCGACCTTCATGTACAGAAAAATAGGCTACATACACGGTGCAAGCACAGGAGTCAGAGACACACACCCATATTGTCACTCTTGTGGAATCCCACAGCCCAACCCGTTCATCTCCACACCTTGGTCGGGTGGGTGGGTGTGTGTCTGCTCTGCTCTACCACAGAGGAAATGCCAGGTCCACTGTTTGTCTTGGCTTCCATTTAGCCTCTGGAGCAGGATCTGGCTCACACCCCACCCAGCACACACACACACACACACCGCCTAACCACAGTTAACTCCTCTTACCCTCACACCTGACCTCTCACCTATGAGAAAGATCAAACTGCATTTCAAATTTGTTGTACCTCTAAAATTGTACATGCTGGCCACTGGTCATATTATTTGCCAATTGGAATATGAAAGTTGCCTTTAAGTCAATATTTTAATCAAATTTGATGACTGAGCCCGTTCCCTTTTTAAGGTAGCCTAGGCAGCTGCTAGTGGGTGCTAGAGCTCCACGATCTTCTAGGCTTAATATGCTCAGCTGGTAATACTCGTGTCCCCCAGTGATTGGTTCATACATAAAACATGATTTAACGGGGGCTGAGCTAGAGCGGTGTTTGTGAGACAAGGGCGGGATCCCGAATGTTTTGAACTACAAGCAATGTAAACGCTATCCGCGAGAAGCTGATACTCTAACGAACAGGCACATGTTTTGCTCTATGACGCTCACAAGCTACAAGAGTCGTTAGAAGATCATAGGTTATCCCAGGACATAGTGTCTAATACTGTAATAAGCTCACACAGTTGCTGAAACACACACTCCACACAGTTGTCACTGACTAGTTGGATATTCATTTCCCACTGAGCAAACAACTTATAACATTCATATAAAATAATTATCAGGTTTTTGCTTTGGTGGACCATTTTTTTAAATAGATTTTTATTTAATTTGTCAATAATTTGTCAATAATTCATGAATGCAACTATTTGTCGTTGTTTTGTGTTCTACTTGTAGCCCTGGTTGTCCTGAAAAGGAAATGGTCAAATACTTCATTGTGAGGCTAAATATAAGGGCTGGACATGCAGATAAAGCCGCTGCAGAAAACACAGGATGCAAGATGCATACTGTCATAATAAAACACAGTTTCCCACCACCATGCTAGATGCTACTCCCTGATGTTGTGCCCCGCGTTCAGCCAGGGGTAAACAACACTGTTGCACACTGCGTTTAGCCAATCGGGTTGCAACATCCGGAAGTTGTCATAAAATTTCAAAATGGTGGTATTTTAAGACTGTATGCATAGCATATATTACGTTTTTTTAGGGGGGGGGGGGCACGCCATTAAACCTAGTTAAAAAGGAACCGATGCCTTTTGCAGCCTGAATGGATGATGATTTATGTTGGAAGAGGTCACCGGAGGACAAAAGTGTATTACCAGCTGAGCTCATTAAGACTAAACGATAGTGGAGATCTAGCATCCACTAGCGGCTGCCTAGGCTACCTTAAAGGTTGTTTGCCAAACTGTTTGTTCAGTTACAGTACTGTAGAGTCAATGTGCCAGGGAGTGCTTTTACACACAGGCCATCCAGAACATGGTCTATTAAAAAAAAGTCTGGTGTTTGTTTTAACTGCAGTCTAGTTGTATCTGCACTTGACGTGTTGCTTCCTGGGCTCTCTCGTTCGCTCTACCCTCGCTCTCTCTGTGTGTGTTGTCTGTCTGTCATGGAGTCCATGTATTCGCTTATTGATGTGAAAACTAAGAGCTCAACCCAGGTCACCAGTGGGCGTTGGTGTTTTATGTGTAGACCTGAGGGTGCAAAGGGAATTGTGTGTGTGTGTATGTATATATATATATATGTATGTATGTATGTATGTATGTATGTATGTATGTATGTATGTGTATATCAAATTTGATGACTGAGATGTGTGTGAAGGGAACAGGATACACTACCATTCAAAGGTTTGGGGTCACATAGAAATGTCTGTGTTTTTGAAAGAAAAGCACATTTTTTGTCCATTTTTAAAATAACATCAAATTGATCAGAAATACAGTGTAGACATTGTTAATGTTATAAATGACTATTGTAGCTGGAAACGGCAGATTTTTATTGAATACCTACATAGGCGCACAGAGGCCCATTATCAGCAACCATCACTTCTGTGTTCCCATGGCACGTTGTGTTAGCTTAATCCAAGTTTAGCATTTTAAAAGGCTAATTGATCATTGGAAAACACTTTTGCAATTATGTTAGCACAGCTGAAAACTGTTATGATTAAAGAAGCAATAAAACTGGCCTTCTTTAGACTAGTTGAGTATCTGAAGCATCAGCATTTGTGTGTTCGATTACAGGCTCAAAATGGCCGTTTCAAGCTACAATAGTCATTTACAACATTAACAATGTCTACACTGTATTTCTGATCATTTTTATGGTATTTTAAAATGGAACAAAATGTGCTTTTCTTTCAAAAACAAGGACATTTCTAAGTGACCCCAAACTTTTCTGCATGTGTGATTGCATTTATATTTGTTTGTCCCTGCTGTTTTACTGTATTTGTATGATATTCTCATGTTTGAGCTATCTCTTCCGTGCTGCTCTGCTGCCTTTCCTGTGTGTTTGTGTTTCTGCATGCAGTGCATCTGCGTGTATAAGAAGCTCTAGAGGGTTGCACAACTGGTGTGTTTCCTGCTGAGAGGATGCTGCTCTCTCTCCCCTCTTTTGCTCTTTCTCTCTGTATCTCTTGCTCTCTCTCCCTCCTCCCTTACCCTCTCTGTGATGACGTGGCTAGTAGAAACTGACCGCTTGCCCCAGTCAGTGATGTGTATACATTGTTCCAACCATCAGCAGCATCAGAGAGAGAGAAAGAGCGGGAGTTCCCTATTGTCCTGTGGAAGTATAACAGAACTGGGTAATCTCCCTGAGCTGAGCTAACAGCTATCCCTGGTCACTCCTTGCCTACCTAGGAACCTGGCTGCTGGAAAGAGACCTGGGTCGACTCCCAAACCTATGATCTCTGGTCAAAAGTAGTGCTCTATAAGGGGAAAAGGGTGCCATTTGGGACTCAAGTGCTCTGCTCTCTCTGGTAAATATTTACCCTCAGGGCCCAGGGTATATTAGCTTAATGCAGCGGAAAGATTAAGGGAAACACAGACCTGCTCTCCCTCCTCAGTCTTCACCGTGGTGCAGTTTTGTTGCCTGTGCCTGTGCCTGTGCCTGTGCCTGTGCCTGTGCCTGTGCCTGTGCCTGTGCCTGTGCCTGTGTGCCTGTGCCTGTGTGCCTGTGTGCCTGTGTGCCTGTGTGCCTGTGTGCCTGTGTGCCTGTGTGTGTGTGCCTGTGTGTGTGTGCCTGTGTGTGTGTGCCTGTGTGTGTGTGCCTGTGTGTGTGTGCCTGTGTGTGTGTGCCTGTGTGTGTGTGCCTGTGTGTGTGTGCCTGTGTGCCTGTGTGTGTGCCTGTGTGTGTGCCTGTGTGTGTGTGTCTGTGTGTGTGTCTGCCTGTGTGTGTGCCTGTGTGCCTGTGTGTGTGTGTCTGCCTGTGTGTGTGTGTCTGCCTGTGTGTGTGTGTCTGCCTGTGTGTGTGTGTCTGCCTGTGTGTGCCTGTGTGCCTGTGTGTGTGCCTGTGTGCCTGTGTGTGTGCCTGTGTGCCTGTGTGTGTGTGTGTGTCTGCCTGTGTGTGTGTGTGTCTGCCTGTGTGTGTGTGTCTGCCTGTGTGTGTGTGTCTGCCTGTGTGTGTGTGTCTGCCTGTGTGTGTGTCTGCCTGTGTGTGTGTCTGCCTGTGTGTGTGTGTGTGTGTGTGTGTGTGTGTGTGTCTGCCTGTGTGTGTGTGTGTGTCTGCCTGTGTGTGTGTGTGTGCCTGCCTGCGTGTGCCTGCCTGCGTGTGCCTGCCTGCGTGTGTGTGTGCCTGCCTGCGTGTGTGTGTGCCTGCCTGCGTGTGTGTGTGCCTGCCTGCGTGTGTGTGTGCCTGCCTGCGTGTGTGTGTGCCTGCCTGCGTGTGTGTGTGCCTGCCTGCGTGTGTGTGTGCCTGCCTGCGTGTGTGTGTGCCTGCCTGCGTGTGTGTGTGCCTGCCTGCGTGTGTGTGTGCCTGCCTGCGTGTGCCTGCCTGCGTGTGCCTGCCTGTGTGTGCCTGCCTGTGTGTGTGTGTGTGTGCCTGCCTGTGTGTGTGTGTGTGTGTGCCTGCCTGTGTGTGTGTGCCTGCCTGTGTGTGTGTGCCTGCCTGTGTGTGTGTCTGCCTGCCTGCGTGTGTGTGTGCCTGCCTGCCTGTGTATGTGTGCCTGCCTGCCTGCCTGTGTCTGCCAGTGTGTGCCTGCCTGCCTGCCTGTGTCTGCCAGTGTGTGCCTGCCTGCCTGCCAGTGAGTGTGCCTGCCTGCCTGCCTGAGTGAGTGTGCCTGCCTGCCTGCCTGAGTGAGTGTGCCTGCCTGCCTGCCTGAGTGAGTGTGCCTGCCTGCCTGCCTGAGTGAGTGTGCCTGCCTGCCTGCCTGAGTGAGTGTGCCTGCCTGCCTGCCTGCCTGCCTGCCTGCCTGCCTGCCTGAGTGTGTGTGTGCCTGCCTGCCTGCCTGAGTGTGCCTGCCTGCCTGAGTGAGTGTGCCTGCCTGCCTGAGTGAGTGTGCCTGCCTGCCTGAGTGAGTGTGCCTGCCTGCCTGAGTGAGTGTGCCTGCCTGCCAGTGTGTGTGTGCCTGCCTGCCAGTGTGTGTGTGCCTGCCTGCCTGCCAGCCAGTGTGTGTGTGCCTGCCTGCCTGCCTGCCAGTGTGCCTGCCTGCCTGCCAGTGTGCCTGCCAGTGTGCCTGCCAGTGCGTCTGCCTGCGCGTGCGTGCGCCTGCATGCCTGCGTCTGCCTGTGCGTCTGCCTGCCTGCGTGCCTGTGCGTCTGCCTGCGTGCGTGTGTCTGCCTGCCTGCGTGCGTGTGTGTCTGCCTGCCTGCCTGCCTGCGTGTGTGCCTGCCTGCCTGTATGCATGCTTGCCTGCATGTGTGCCTGCGTGTGTGCGTGCATGCGTGTGTCTGCCTGCCTGCCTGCGTGCATGCCTGCCTGCGTCAGTGCATGTCTCCGTGTGTGCGTGCAAGCGTGTGTCTGTGACCTTAAGCTGGGTCTAGCTGTGCCATATGGTTCTGATAAGAACGTCTGTGTCCCGTAGCCCTGTCATATCCTGCTTTCCCAGCCAAGGGGATATCCCAGGGCACGGTCACACACAGAGGAGTGAATACCCCCTATGACATCATACCATTTCATTTCCAGTACACAGAGCATGGACACTCTCCCTTTGGTACTGCTGCCAACACAGCACAATACAGGGCAAGTCAAATTGTATTGAGGAGAGTTTCAACTTCTACAGACAGGCACCATTGGTTCATATGAATCGTGTAGTGCCTTGTTTCCATGGAAACCACATCTCTGAAAGTGAGAGAAATATGTCGTGACCAACATGCGAAAAACACTGAAATAGCAGTTATTACAAATAAGCTAATAGCAGTCCTGATAGACCATGTGGTAAAACATTATCTCAGTAACCTGTACCCCAGCACTATTTTCTTAACTCTTCTTGAGCTGCACTGTTGGTTAAGGGCTTGTAAGTAAGCATTTCATGGTAAGGTCTACACTTGTGGTCTTCGGCGCATATGACACACAGTTTGATTTGACATGTATTTTATGTTATCAGCTTGCTTGTCAGGGACTACGCACAATAAGTGGCAGCAGGTAGCCTGGCGGTTAAGAGCGTTGGGCCAGTAACCAAAAGGTTGATGGATGGAATGAGCAAGGCAGTTACACCCCAACAACAACTGCTACCTGGGCACCAATGGCGTGGACGTCGATTTAAGACGGCCCCCTGCACCTTTAAGATTCAGAGGGGTTGGGTTAAATGTGGAAGACACATTTTGGGTGGGTATGCATTTAGTTGTGCAACTGGCTAGGTATCCCCTTTCACATATCCAGGATCAGTGGAGAAAAAAAAGATTTAAGCCCCAGAATCCAGCTCCTATCTCATCTCCTAAAGAACAGTGTAAGATCTGGGCCACAGACACACAGGGGCAGCAATCAGTGGTTATTTATCAGTCTAATAATTTCTCATTCACATTATTCAGTTTGTTACTGTTTGATGAGGACTGAGGAGGCCCAAGGTAGGTAGATTGTCAGTTGATAAAGCTTCTGTGGCAGAGGAGGGTTGTTGTTCTTGATGCTCGATCTATCCTAGAGGATCTGTATGTCACCTGAGCATCCAGCACCGCATAGAGCTAGCCATCATAGTCAGGTTAGACCCTAGACTGACTAGATGGATACATCGTTTGCAGTGTTTTTCAATTGATAGATAACCAGTGTTATTAGCTAGTCACTGTTCATTTGAAATGGTCTGAGTACGACTTCCCATTGTCTAAATGAGCAGTTCCAGACATGACTCTGATCTGTAATGTTAAAGACCTTCTCAGCTGGAGTAGATTTCACACACGTGTTTTGTAAACTACTCTCGGTATAAACAGAACACACACACCCTCTAGAAGCAGTAGCAGCAGATGTACTGAAGGGAAAATGCTCTTTTTTTTTTTTTTTGACAACTGCTTCATTCATTTTTAATCGTCCAGATTTAATTGACTTTAAAGTTGAGTAAAGCCCGGACAGCAGGGAGTATTTTCCTTAGTGTGTCTGCGACCTGACCGCCCTAGCCAATCTCCTCCCTTCTCTCCATGGTTACTATGGTTGTGTCAGGTCCAGATGGGAAGTCTGTGATTACAGAGATAGAATATTGATGTGGGGAAAGTCAAAGGCTGTGTCTATGTTTGTAACCTCCTCAGTGGTCCCAGCCAGTGTGAATGGAACAACAGACCCCTGTGACAAGCCAATCGATGCACTCCCATAAATGAGCTACAGCAGATCCATTCCACCTGTTATCACCGCTGCAGCCAGAACAAGAGAGAGAGGAGAGGGCCAGATCGCATGCATGTAACACACACACACACACACACACACACAGGAGAGAAGGGGCAGATCCAAGGCTACAGTAGAACCCCCACCCTCACCACTGGGCTGCCAGCCTAAAAGACCTGCCAGCATAGCCAAACCCTAATTGTTCTGGGCTGGGCTCTCTACACAGGAAATCAATACATTAGCACAGACAAAGCAGAACTCTGGGCAACACAGTAGTCTGATCACAGGGAAGGACGGACAGACATCGAAACAAAGCTTGACCTGGGAAACAACTTGCTTTCTCGCTCGCTGTTTTTTCCCCCGTTAGTGGAAGTCTTAGCCTTCCACTAACGGTGTGGTTAGTGATCGTTAGTGATCGTATGCTATGTAAGCCAGGATTACAGACTGGTAGCTTAAGGGTATAGTTTGGTCCCAAGGTCAGGAAACACAGGAACCAATGCCTGCTGGAAAAATAGAGAAGGAAAGAAAGGACTGGGAAAAAAAACCTGCTGTGTGACATTATTTGGTGGGAAAGCCCTTAGTTGAGTGGTGCTACAATTGTGTGGGAGCGTGCGTGAGTGTGTTTCCCTCTGCGTCAGCGGCCCGGGGCGGGAACGTCCTTCACCTCTCCCATGGCCCTGTACAGAACTCTGGGGAAACCCTGGCACAGCGTTTCCATATACTCTTTGATGATATCCTAGCTTACATTAACCTGCTTTATCTATCCCAACTCTTCTCTCTCTCTCCAGATGTTTGTGGTGGACAAGGTGGAGGATTCCAGCTGTGCTGTCCATGAGTTCTCTATAACTGGCTCAACCTATGCCCCTGAAGGGCAAGTGTGAGTGTCCCCTCCTACCTTTCTTTGTATTAGTGTACAGAGTGCAAATTACTGTGATTTCCGGTTACAACTCGTGGTGACTGTGGAATCAAAGTGGGAAACACGCACACGCGCCCATGCATACACAAACTAACAAACAAACACTATGAAGTATGTCTCCTACACTTCCCAGTAAATTGTGTGTTGAGTGTGGTCCAGAGTGAAAACACTGAGCCCCAGAGCAAAGTTACGGCTGGCCATTGTTAACCAAACACCTATTTTTACAGGCGGCAGTGGAAAAGCTTTGGTCCCACAACGACCACTTTCATCTGGCCGGCCTGCTGTTAAAAGCCCCCTAACCTTTTTCCCATTTGATGTAAAGTGTTTCTTTGAAGTCTCTTTCCTTCCCCCATACCAACTCCCATTCCCACCCCCAGCCCCCATAGGTTTCCTCTGTTTTCCTCTGTCGCAAATGGTTAACGGCTCTGGGGAAGTTTAGGGAGAATGCAAATGATGTTTTCCTGAAGCATGTGAACTTTTTCCACGGTAGAACAGATAGCACAGAGAGGAAAGGACACCTGAATGGGACAACTACTAAAATAGTCTCATTGTGGAGAAATCCTAGAGGAATAGATGACAAATAGCTCTGACTAGAGCGAGAGATGGGGAGAGAAAAACACGGCGAGAGATGAGGAGGGGTGTAGCTGGGCCATAGTCATAGTGTTCCAGACTTGATTTCAGTCCTTCCCTTCCTGTATAATGTCAGTATAACCTGATTGACAACCTTCTCTCTCGCTATCTGGAGTGCCCACTCTAGTCTAATTCCCCAAATGACTACCTGCAAAGGCCTCTACCCAGAACCAGATCTTCTTCAGTATTCATCCCTTCTGCTTTTCATTACAAAGTTAAGTACAGAAAGTAATAAGTTATTGAGAGCACGTTCTCTTTTACAATAACGACTTCAATGTCAACCTATGTCATGGTTTTGAAATGCTGACGTATTTATTGGTAACACTTTTCCTCTCACAGCCCCTGTCATCCTGTATACGGTTTGAAAATGGCAGCTTTGTCATTGATAAGCACCTAAATTGGAACGCAGTGGTTGTACAGTAATATACATGTCAGAGCTCAGGTTCTCTACTTCGCAGCTCACGCGACAAGATGCCCCCATCCCTCCCACTAATTGGGATTCTTTTGCACATTTGTTGAAGTCTCAGTAAGGGAAAATGCTGTAAATCGAGAAAAGTGTGTGTTCTGAAAGATGAGACTGAGTTATAATAAATGCTGTTTTGATGTCATTACAAGCAAACCACATACCCGTAAGTCTAAAATGTGTACCTCACGTTTCCATATTTGAAAAATCGTGTAATTTACAGTATCAACGTTTATGATCGCCATGTTTTATCCACAGTTACAAAGATGATATGCCTTATATCCTGGGTCGCCCTGAACAGAATGAGCTTATGTTAGTTGGATTGTGAAGGAAATTAGCTGCGGAATACGCACTTGAATGCACTCGTGACTCCATTCACTAAAATTCCAATTGTTTGTCTGAAGTGTCTTTGAAAGCCTAACACTGTACGGACGGATTTTCTAACATAGTTAGCCATGTTGGCAATAGAATAAGCTTTCAATTGATGCCCACCTGGCAACGATTGTGATTTATAATGGAACGTTTTTTGGATTGTGTAAACAACAACAGTAATTGTGTGACGCTGGGAACTCAGGGCTGTGTTCCAAACAAAAATCTAGTGTCCTTGTTTATGTTCCTCAATGGCAAAGCTAGGAGAGCTTATAAAAGCACCTTATAGTTGACAGCTCTTTCCTTGAGTCATGAAAGTGTATTGAAATGACTTGGGAACTGTGCATAGTTTGGAGAGGTGTGTGGCCACTGAGACACCAGTTAGACCTCTCACTCAAACCCTTGTAATAGCTTTTTCTTATGGTCACCTAATCCAACATTTCAGTGAATAGTCTTATTATGTTACTGAATGTACAGAGTGTTTCCCGATTTCATTATTGACAAATGCTGCGAAATGTACAGTACATATAAAATCAACAGTGTCATGTTTGGATTCAGTCTTGTTAGGGGAACTGGTTTCCTCACCTTTTGGTCTGATAATTTCCCCATAATCTCCAAAGTGTTCTCTTTCAATTGCTGCCATGGTTTGCATATGATTTTTATAGTTCTTCTGGTTCAAACATTTTAAATTTGGCCCTATCCATATAGGCCAATTTCCACAAGTGTAACGGGTTAACTACTATGCTCTCATGATGTATTACCATGCCAAATGTTCCCCTTCAGACAGTTCACTCGTTATAATTTCTCTACATAAATTGATTAAAACCCTCATGATTATATCCAATATAATTCAACATGATGATACTGTGTTTTAGAAAGGTGTATGAACTCCTAATCACTGTTCTGGTTGGTTTGTGGGTGTGAAACTTGTTCTCTACTGAGATATGAAATCTCAGGCTGGCATGCCATGCGGTGCAGTGCCATGCAGTGTGGGTTGTTGTGTGGGCTGTTGCTCTACTAGCAACTGTTGCTGCCTCTACTGGGCTGTGTGCCATGTAGTCATGCAACCAACCAGCCACTGCTGCTGCTCCCGACGCACACACAAACACACTCACATTCACACATACACACGAGTTGTTCCATGTCATTTCAGATTGATCTGAAACAGGTAAGATTGGCATTCCTAAAACATTATTTTGTTGAAATTTTATTTATAGGATTATATTCAATAAATATAGTACCCAACATCCGATTTTGACCAAACTTATTCCTACCAATGAGTAAAACATGAAAAATTGCCACCAATGTACCCTCCACAACCAATGCCAATCCCACCCCGACAACCAGTATACAGTATCAGTTTTCAATGTTTGACAAGTAGTATGAAGCTGTGGCTTGGAGTATTGCTTCTCCATACTATGTATTGCATTGTATTCCCTGTGAATCTGGTGATGCCCCCCCACCCCCACACTTTTCAGAGAATATTATAATTTTAAGTTGCTAGCAATATTTACCATAAAGGAGTGTAAATGTACTAGGTATTACCCACCAGATGCCACTGTTCCTGCTATACCGCCACACTCTTATCCATTTTTTTCTGGTCTATTTTGTTTATTGAATAGATCACAGCATTTCCTTTGAAACTTTGTGTAGAAAACCAATTGATTTGGCTCATGTTGAAAATTAAGTGTGTTGTAGTATTTCTCACTATTTATTATCATCTCAATTAGCTGCTGCACTCTTCCTGGGGTCCAAACAGGAAACAAAAAAAAACATAAATAACATAATATACAAAACACTACAGTACTACATAATTTCCTGCTTCTGCCTCACTCTTCATAAACAAGAGATGGCTCCTGCCTGTGCAAGGCCACCCACCTACGAAATACAAGAAATTATACAGTGCAAATTAAAATACTAAATATATAAAAATGTCTCTCCACAGTCCTCGTTGTGCCGTAATGTGTTTTTAAAAAAACAAACATTTAATCTTGTTTTTGTTTCTGGTTTTATTGCTAGCTTGAGTTACCTGGGGTGGCATAGTTACATTTAGTCATGGCTCTATTTAATACTGTGTTCTTCCCCTGGGAACTGTGAAGAGACCTCTGGTTGCATGTCTTATGCTGTGCCGATGAGTGTCCGAATTGTGTACCAACTGCTTGAACAGACAGTTTGGTACCTTCAAAACGTTGCACATTTCGTCCATGATAAAGCGTTAGCACCAGCCTATTGCTAGTTACCCATTCTAAAACTGACTAGGAGCTATGTTATGGGTGTCATTTATATTACTGTCGTTGCCGACGTACACTGAGTGTACAAAACATTAAGAACACCTGCTATTTCCATGACATACTGACCAGGTGAATGCAATGATCCCTTATTGATGTCACCTGTTAATAGGGTGACCACCTGTCTCTCATTGTGGACACTCCCTCATTTTGGCCATTTGTCCCACAGCCAAACAATCATGTACTGTATTTGATCAACAAATTCAAACACCACTCATTTAGAAAAAGAGTCAGACATTCCAATCTATCTCTTGGGGTCACGTTGCACTTATGAGAAGATGTATATCATAACGTGGTGGCACTGGTGATATTCTGCTCAATGCAAGACGCGAGGTAGGCCAATTTCATAATCCTTTAAGGTTAAATTACAGCTAAACTTGGAGAGGAAAGTTAGTCCGAACTACTTACAAAAAGCATGCTTCTGACGCGCTACAGAAGTAGGCCTAAATAAATAGCCGTATTAGACTGAACGAACTAAGGTAATTTCGTCAAACTTGAGGCTCACCATGCTCATTAGTTGCTCATTCAACATATTTGCTGCTACTTCACTCGATCCTGTTTTTAAGTCTCCCTTCGTAACTGTTTTAGACCAACCAAAAAATGTTTCCTTGGTCAAATATTCACAGATTTTCATAAAACTGACACAGGTGGTCTCGTTTCTGCATCACCAAATTTTGCACGAGGCAAAAGAATAGGCTAGGTGTGCTTCAACTAGCTCGTTTGGTGCAGTGGGAGCAGGGGCGTAGTGCTGCTGGCGTGCACCGGAGTGTCGCTCAGCCACTTCTCACAATGGTGCTTGTTTAGTGAAGTTAGATCAAAGCAGCTGAATCATTTTCTTAGAAGACCACATAATGATTCATTAGTATTCTACATAACAGTAACGCATATAGTAATGTCACTGTTACATCGGAAACACCACCTCATTTCTCATTAGATTTTAGGATGGTTAACTGAAGTCACACTTTTCCCCCCCTGAGGCCAAAACTCAACCTTGCGTGCCACTAGGCAGCTTGGATTGAAACAAAATACAGGAAGGCTAGGCTATAGTTTTAACACCACTTGTTCTAATTTGTTCTTTGAACGGTAATTCAAGCTCTAAATGCATATTCCTATGAAACTGATTGGGATCAAATGGCTGGCTTGTAGATGCAGTTAGTTTGGACGTTTCACCGGTAAAACGTGATAAAGAATTATAAATCACGATTGACAGTGATGGTGGCCTTTTTTTTAAATTAGGAATGCCTAACTTGGTATTTGAGGGTATTAAACATAGATAATATTATTGAGAAAATATGTGTGGGCATAGGCAGATGTTGCAAATGGAGGATGCATTTTATGCATATTCTATAATGAGATTCAATAGCCCCCCCCCCCCCCCCCCCCCCACACACACAACAAACAAACAAAATAAGTAATGTAGGCTACACTGCCCCGTTAATGTCCCGCAAAATCATCATGTCCCACATTTGGGTGTTTTATTAAATGTGTTCACCCTATCAACTTCAATCAGTGTAGATGAAGGGGAGATGGGTTAAATACGGATTTTTAATCCTTGAGACATGGATTGTGTATGTGTGACATTCAGAGGATGAATGGGCAAGACAAAAAAATGGCTTTGAACGGGGTATGGTAGTAGGTGCCAGGCACACCGGTTTGAGTGTGTCAAGAACTGCAATTCTCCTGGCTTTTTCACGCTCAACAGTTTCCCATATGTATCAAGAGTGCTCCACCACCCAATGGACATCCTGCCAACCTGGCAGTTACACAACTGGATGGGTTAGATACAGCTTGTGTGTACAGAAATCACATTGTACATTTACTCCATTATTAGTTATGAGAGTGAATTAAGGTGTGCTAGTATCTAACAAATGTGTGTTTTTTTTGGGGGGGGGGCGCTATCCTTGTGGGGACCAGAAGGACAGTTAAAAATATATATAATTTTGTGTCTTTTCTGCCAGTTCCCACAAGGAAAAAGGCTATTTTAGGGTTTAGAGTTAGCGGTTTGGGCTTAAGGTTAGTTTAATGGTTAGAGGTTAAGGTAAATATCATTTTGAATGTGTGCGTTCTCTCCCAGGTTGAAAGGGGACAAGGTGGTCCAGTGCGGGGACTATGATGGACTACTGGAGCTGGCCACTGTGTGTTCCATGTGCAACGACTCCTCACTGGACTACAATGAGGTCAGTGCTGACACACACTATGTTTTTGTGAGTCATTTAAAGCACTCTTCTGCAGCCTGACCCTCTCTGTTCCTGTCCTTTCACCCTGTTTTCCTCAGTGGTAAAAAGCCTTCGCTCTGAGCTGCTGTGGCACACACACACTGAGCCGTAGACATGGCTGCACATCTGTTGCTGCCTTCTCCTAGGTTTGACTGATGTCATCATTAATGTTGAGTTGGACTAACCTCCGTGATACACAAAAGAGTGTGTGGTTGCTATGCAAAGCAGACGCCACTCTAAGAGAAAGGTTTTGTACCAGTAAAACAGGCTTGCAAATTTCTTCCTCGACTTAGTTATGTATACAAATGAGGTATTACATTATGCCGAATGCATGAATGATAACGAGGACACACACACACACACACACATCCAAGCCTCGTACAGTAGCTGATCTAATTTTACTCACATGTGTGATTCTGTTTCTCTAGTTCTCTGATGGCTTTTCTCACTGCTGTCATCGTCATGGTAACCATGCTGTGTGTAAATGAAGCCAAGGACACAGCAGTTTAATTACAAGCTATTCAAACACAGAAGAAATTTTGATTGTTTCCCAAAAAGACTCGTTGTAGAACTGAATTAGCATGCTATTTTGTAAAAGTGTGTCTTTCCCAACTAGAGATAATGGATGGAGGAAGGAAGGAAGGGAGGGAGGAGGGAAGGGACAATAAAGGTAGAGCAGCTGTGTGGACAGAGTGGTGTGAGATTAGTGGACCCTGATGGCGGTGGAGGGCAGTGGGGGTTTATTGACCATGTTGTGTTCATTGGGGCAGACGGGTACAGTGTGGGCAGTGCTGTGTCCTATTAAAACACGGTGGGCTCCACCTACTCACGTCATAATAATATACAGTATAATAATAAAAGCTATTGCATACATTTTACATATGGTTGGTCCCGGGAATCAAACCGACTATCTTGACATTGCAAGCGCCCTGCTCTACCAACTGAGCTACAGAGGACATTACCTGTCAGGTCAGCCAGCTATGAAACCACACCACTCACTCACTATGACTCAAATCATTTAATGAGAACTAGAGAAGGTTGATGTAAATGACTGAGAGAATGCACTGACTAATTGACGTGCACACCCACCTTGGTTAGTCAGACTTTTAGACGTCACATCAGTGCTTATCAGAGGTGGGACCAAGTCATTGTTTTACAAGTCACAATTAAGTCTCAAGTCTTAGCACTCAAGTACCAAGTCAAGAAGGCAAGTCTCAAGTCCGAAACTTCGAGTCCTAAACAAGTCATAATGTGCTCTTCACCAAATGTAATACCATTTCATATTTTGAACAAGAGTAAGAGTTAGTATATTACATTTACGCAAATCATCTATATATTTATTACTTTCCAAATAAACGTTATATTTCCATGGAAGACCCCCCCCCCCCCCCAATAGTGATCAACTATCGAGGATCACTGTGGGGTGCATTCGGGCGATGTAGGCGTGTACACAATCGCCCAACCTTGTTTTAGGAACAGCAGTAACATCAGGCAGGATTTAGGCTACAAACTGCCTAGCCAGTTGTAGCTCAATCTTGGGTGCAATGATCACATTCCCGCACTGACTGACTGTGTAACATGATACTCTAGTAAAGTAATAAAATATATAGCTGTCGGCTATATTAGCCACGTCTTACCGTTTTTTTGTGCAGCTTTAAATGTCAAATAAAGTTGGAAATTGTTGCGCCTTCCGTCTAGTTTTCTTCCTGCATGTTTTGCAAGTTGCAATCCTTTTTTTGTTGACACAGCTTCATCTTTATGTCAGAAAATAATAATTGTGGGTATCATCTTTCCAAGGGCTCCATCTGAATTCACCCGCCAACGTTCCTATGCACTGCCACGCACAACTTGATTGGCCGCTGTCCGATTCAAACTGTAATCCGTTAAATGAAGAGTTGATGTGCTGCACACTTAAAAAAAAATGTAAATAGCATAATTTTTTATATTTGGGCTTGGGGAGGGTGTCAGGTCGAGTCATAAGGCTCAAGTCAAAGTCAAGTCACGAGTCATTGGTGTTAAAGTCGAGTTGCAAGTCATCATGTTTGTGACTCGGGTCTGACTCGAGTCCACACCTCTGGTGCTTATTAAGAAAATCCTTCCAGCGTGATATTAAAAACTATCTTATGTTTCACCAAGCCTTGACTGTACAACAAGGATTCTATAGAGCGGGCTGGCTTCTCTGTTTTTCAGCAGGACAGAGCAGCTACGTCTGGTAAGACAAGGGGTGGGGGTGTGTGTCTATTTGTCAATAACTGCTGGTACGCAATGTCTAATATTAAAGAAGTGTCGAGGTATTCCTCGCCTGAGGTAGAATACCTCATGATAAGCTATAGATCACACTATCTACCAGGAGTTCACATCTATATTATTCATAGCCTTCTATTTACCACCACAAAAAGATGCTGGGACTAAGACCGCACTCAACAAGCTGTATAAGGCCATAAGCAAACAAGAAAATGCTAATCCAGAAGCGGCGCTCCTAGTGGCCGGGGACTTTAATGCAGGCAAACTTAAATCTGTTTTACCTAATTTCTACCAGCATTGTCACATGTGCAACCAGGGGGAAAAAAACTCTAGACCACCTTTACTCCACACTTAGAGATGCATACAAAGCTCTCCCTCACCCTCCATTTGGCAAATCTGACCATAATTCCATCCTCCTGATTCCTGCTTACAAGCAAAAACTAAAGCAGGAAGTACCAGTGAGTCGCTCAATGCAGAAGTGGTCAGATGATGCAGATGCTACGCTACAGGACTGTTTTGCTAGCACAGACTGAAATATGTTCTGAGATTCATCCAGTGGTATTGAGGAGTATACCACCTCAGTCACCAGCTTGCTCTAAGTGCATCGACGACATCATCCCCACAGTGACCATACATACATTTCCCAACCAGAAGCCATATATTATTAGCCGACGTGAGCAAGACCTTTTACACAGGTCAACATTCACAAAGCCGCGGGGCCTGCGGATGTGTACTCAAAGCATGCGCGGACCAACTGGCAAGTGTCTTCACTGACATTTTCAACTTCTCCCTGGCCGAGTCTCTAATACCTACATGTTTCAAACAGACCACCATAGCCCCTGTGCCCAAGATAGTGAAGGTAATCAGCCTAAATGATTACCGCCCCGTAGCACTCATGTCGGTAGCCATGAAGTGCTTTGAAATGCTGGTCATGGCTCACATCAACTACCATCATGCCAGAAGCCCTAGACCAACTCCAATACGCATACCGCCCCAACAGATCCACAGATAACGCAATCTCAATCACACTCCACACTGCCCTTTCCCACCTGGACAAAAGGAACACCTATGTGAGAATGCTGTTCATTGACTACAGCTGAGCGTTCAACACCATAGTACCCACAAAGCTCATCACTAAGCTAAGGACCCTCGGACTAAACACCTCCCTCTGCAACTGGATCCTGAACTTCCTGAAGGGCTGCCCCCAGGTGTTGTTGCCTACCCTTACCACATCTGCCACGCTGATCCTCAACACTGGCCCCTCAGGGGTACGTTCTTAGTCCCCTCCTGTACTCCATGTTCACCCACGACTGCGTGGCCAAGCACGACTCCAACACCAAGTTTGCTGACGACACAATAGTGATAGGCCTAATCACCGACAACGTTGAGACAGCCTATAGGGAGGAGGTCAGAGACCTGAGAGTGTGGTGCCAGGACAACAATGTGAGCAAGACAAAGGAGATGATTGTGGACTATAGGAAAAGGAGGGACGTACAGGCCCCCATTAACATCGACGGGACTGAAGTGGAGCGGGTCGAGAGCTTCAAGTTCCTTAGTGTCCACATCACCAACAAGCTATCATGGTCCAAACACATCAAAACAACACCTTTTCCCCCTCAGGAGACTGAAACGATTTGATATGGGTCCCCATATTCTCAAAACGTTCTACAGCTGCACCATCGAGAGCATCCTGACCGGTTGCATTACCACCTGGTATGGCAACTGCTCAGCATCTGACCGGAAGGCGCTACAGAGAGTAGTGCGTACGGCCCAGTACATCACTGGGGCCTAGCTTCCTGACATCCAGGAGTGTCAGAGGAAGGCCCAAAAAATTGCCAGACTCCAGTCACCCTAGTCATAGACTTCTCTCTGCTGCCGCATGGCAAGCGGTACCGGTGCGCCAAGTATAGGACCATAAAGCTCCTTAACAGCTGCTACCCTTAAGCCATAATAAGACTGCTGAACAACTAAACTAATCAAATGGCGACCCGGACTATTTACGAACCCCCCCTTTTTGTTTTTACACTGCTGCTACTCGCTGTTTGTCTATGCATAGTCACTTTACAAATGACCTCAATTAACCTGTACTCCCATACATTGACTCGGTACCGGTACCCCCTGTATATAGCACCGTTATTGTTATGTACATTTCTTGTGTTACTTTGTGATTGATAAGATTTTTTTAAACTTTTGTTTATTTACTAAATCTTTTATTAACTCTTTCTTGAAGCATTTCACTGTAGGTTCGACACGTTGTATTCGGTACTTGTGACAAGTGGCTGTGTCCGAAATCTGTCTTGCCTAGATGTCTTACATACGTTGTACTAATTGTACCACATGCAGTATACTATTTAGAACGCACAGAGTAGTCACACCTAATGCAATAAGCAACAAATATCAACATACTAGACTCATCCATACTGAGAATGTGTCATTTAATGCACCATTGCGTTGATTCCAGCCATTCATTCATTTTTGTATGGCGCATCACCTTGTGATTTTATCAGCTGTTGTCAGACACACATGGGTCTCAAAGGGGATTCTCCTCCTTAATAGGGTGCAGCGAATTCTACTAGATGGAAAAGCCCAAATTAGTTTATCCTGGCATTTAAAGCATTCTCAATTCTCTATTTTCGCATACCCGAAATGCCTATAATTTAGAACGCAAATGAGGATATTCGAACACGGACAGTGTCTCCGTGCTTTTGACTAACCAATCCTCTCCCCTCTCCTAGGCCAAAGGAGTGTATGAGAAGGTGGGTGAGGCGACAGAGACTGCCCTCACTACCCTGGTGGAGAAGATGAACGTGTTCAAGACTGACATGTCAGGCCTCAGCAAGGTGGAGCGCGCCGGAGCGTGCAACGCAGTAAGCAGCTAGGGAAAACACTGGGGGTAGTGGGGGAGGGATTGTGGATGGAATGTATACAGCACTTCTATCCATGCATGTCGTGTGTATTAGGCATACTGCTCGCATATTCATATACAGTACATTATTTAATTCTGTATCTAACATATTGTCATGAACACAGTGATTTAAACAACTGAACTTGGACAACAAGTTTAAACAAAGTATGGTAATGGGAGCAGGTACCTATTGGCTTTCAACGCATGGGACAATTATCTCCACTAAGATCACCTCAGCCTCTAGTTTCGCACTTAAATGGTTTTCTCGCATAAAATTGATTATTTAATGAAAACCAATGATTGCTCCATCAGTAGTCCAAATTGCATTGGTAACTGGCTGGCCTGCACTAAGAGTGTCAGTAATCCCTAAGAGAGAATGTGTGAGAATACAGATTCTCAGGTAGCACTTTAAAATAACTCCAAGTAAAAAAGCATTTATAATGGCTAAGTAAATAGCATACTCATAAATTAATAATTACTCCCACATTTGTAAATTTAGTAACCTAGTTATTCACGCATTTATCAATCGCATTTATAATGGCTAAGTAAATAGCATGTTCATAAATGAATAAGTACTCCCACATTTGTAAATTTAGTAACCTAGTTATTCACACATTTATCAATCACATTTAACGTATTGCATAATGATTCATAAAATCATTCATAAGATGTTTAATATAGGTTATTTTAAACCATTTACTAATCATTAGTTAAGTATTTTTGCGTGGCCTCTTCTAAAGTGTGGGATATTTATACTTTATTTATACTTTATAAATGTTTTGAGTGAACAGTGTAATTTCTCACAAAAAAATGGACATGCCATTAGTAGACATTCCAGCAGTACCTGATGCTCCTTAAGGTCTCAAAATGGCTCCTGGAACATATCAATGGTTAAACAATAAGCACACAATACAGAGGATGTTTATGAAAATATTGTGAACACAAGCATTTCTTGGCAGGGAATTTCCTACAAAAACCAGTGTGGATTGCAGTCACTCCTTAGGACAGTCTAATTAAGCAATAAGGCACGAGAGGGTGTGGTATGGGCTGTATATTGGCCATATACCACAAACCGCTGAGGTGCCTTATTGCTATTATAAACTGGTTACAAACGTAATTCGAACAGGAAAAATAAACGTTTTGTTATACACCACGGCATTCAGCCAATCAGCATTCAGGGCTCAAACCACACAGTTTATAATCTCGGTCAACCCATAACTAAAAGGGTGCGTGATTTAAATTCAGCTGTGTGATTTGAGACAGGCTTGCAAATTTCTTCTTAGACTTAGCTATGTATACAAACTAGGTATTACATCATGCCGAATGCATAAATGATAACAAAGATGCTCACGCACACAGAAATTAGTGGTCACTTAAAACATTTATAAAGTATAAATAGCCCGCACTTGAGACGATGCAAAAAGTCTTAACTAATGATTAGTAAATTGTATTAAACATCTTATGAATTATGAACAAATGATGACCTAATCCCATTTGTAAATTCTTTATGTGGAGTTAGTGAAGTGCTACCGACTGACCTAACTGCCCTGTGGTGAATGCCCAATGATGGGCTCTGAGCTTCCACCTGTGCGAATGATGCCTTTCCTCGTCTGACTCTGTCAACAAGTGGTGTGTCTTCTCTTCTCTCTGTCTTTGTGAATGACCAGCGACACTGTGACAGGTAGGCGTGAGAGAGAGTCTAACTCCCTGTGCTCTTGTCAATGACCAGCGGTTCCAAGTTTTTCCACTGAACCCCAGATAAAGTTCAATTTTTCAAATTCCCAACAGTCCCACGGCAAGAAACAACTCTGTCACTGACACAAGCCGTCCTCGGAGGCTAGAGATGATAATATTTAGACAAGCCAGAGAGTTTATGAAGAGGTTAGCTAAACTTTCCAGCCCTCTGTTAGGGCTTTGAACAGAAAATAAATAGGATGTCGTTTCCTACTAATGCACTAGTTGTCGGTGAAGTGTGTAAGACGATGTTTAGCTTCCTCCTCTGCCGTCACTAGACCGACTCGACTCACGTTCCTCGTCTTTTGTTTTACGACGGGAGGAAGAGAGGGATTTTGGCTTAATATGGGCTCAGTGTCTCAATGATGGGAAGAGGGGTCTTTTGGCTCAGTGGCTCTGTCTGTGAGGACATCTGTGAAGTGTCTATGGAGGCCCCTGGCATCATGTCTCCACGTCAGAGATGTCTGAGCTGGGAGGGAGAGGGGGGCGAGAGCTCATGGGGACTGGAACGAGGGTGACGCCTAGTGGTACTTCATAACTAGACACTAGGAAATGGAAAGCGAGGGGAACTGGGTCTCTCAGTATCCACAAATGACAATGCAAACCTAACCAACCATTTCTGATTTATTTACAGCTTGATCAGTATGATGCATGTTAGTCAGACATTTTGCTGATTTGTAAGGATGTGAAAGCAAGGCTGTATACGTTCTATGTTAACCTTGCACTTCATTACAAGCTTATGCCTTAAGGCCAAGTTGAGTTGCACCCACTAAATGGTCTGTGTCCCTTGTAAAATCAACATGTACCACCTGTTTGGCACTAGAACTTACATAGACAGAGGGTCCTGTCTGGTCCAGATTGATCCTGGCACTTCATATACAGACTTGCCCAGTTGTCTGGTGCCTTTGGCTGATTCTGAGCCCAAACAGGATGTTAGAGTACCATCCATCCGGTGTCAAAAACACAGCCAAACCTCCCAGTCAGTCACCCATCTGGGCCCAGATCCACAAATCAGGAGTGCTGATCTAAATAAAGGTTAAATACAAAAATCTAGGATCTGTCCATATAATCTTATTCATTACGATGTAAAAGGCTAAACTGATCATAGATCAGTGGGTCTACTCTGAAAGGCTTTGTGGATACGGGCCATAGTCTGATAAAGCCCCTTCCATCACAAACGCAACACAGCCTCCCAGTCCCAGAGTAGATAGGATGCTGGAGTGTCTCATCCATCATGTCAGCATCACAGCCAAAGAGAAGCCTCCCAGTCTCAGTCCCACACCTGGCCCATTTAGAACCCCCTCCATCAAAACAACAACACAGCCAAGGCAGAGTCGAGCCTCCCAGTCCCCAGCCTGGTACTGAGAGGATGACAGCTGCCCACTAACACGCCTGTCTGGAATAAACACCCTGTCTCTCTCATTCTCTTTCTATCCCTTTCTCTCTTTTGCTCTCTTCTTTTCTTCTCTCTCTCTCACCAGGTGATCAGGCAGCTGATGAAGAAAGAGTTTACTCTGGAGTTCTCTCGCGACCGCAAGTCCATGTCTGTGTACTGTACCCCCACTAGCAAACCAGGCTCTGGGAGCAAGATGTTCATCAAGGTACACACACACACACACACACACAAACCCCTCAGTCAACAGATCTCTCACATGCTTTAATAATACATTTTCAGACTCAATGCATTTTCTCTAAAATACCCATCTCTCCCTGTACCCATCTCTCCATACACACACACACACACACACACACACACACACACACACACACACACACACACACACACACACACACACACACACACAACCTCTCCACTCCAATCCCACAGGGTGCCCCAGAGAGTGTGATGGAGCGTTGCCAGTACCTGCGTGTTGGCACAGGGAAGGTGGCACTGACCATGCCCCTGAGAGAGCAGCTGACCTCCCTGATCAGGGACTGGGGCACCGGCAGGGACACACTGAGATGCCTGGGCATGGCCACACGGGATTTACCACCAAAACAGGAAGACATGGATCTGGAGAACGCCACTAAGTTTGCTGAGTATGAGGTACAAGAGACAGATGGAAAACTTTAGTGTTTGTAGGTTTCTGTGTGCTGTGTCAGAGACGGGGCATGGATAGAACTGGGCAGGGAGAGTTATTTGTTTTGTTTTTATAGACATGTCCTATGTAAGGAGAGATCATCCACCTTAAATACAATGTTAATGATCATAATTTGTATGTGGTGAGCTCCCCCTACTCTGACACCCTTTAGCTTGAGTTACATCCAGGTTGTATTCTGATGCCTGACTGGGTGATGCTCATTCATCTATCTGGTGCTCACATTCTACTGTCTTCATTCTTCGACATTCCCTCATCCTCTTCCTCTACCTACCTCCTACCCCTCTTCTCTTTTTTTCTCCGTATCCTCTCCTCGCTCTCTCCAGACGGGCCTAACGTTCGTTGGCTGCGTGGGCATGCTGGACCCGCCCAGGAAGGAGGTGATTGGCGCCATCCAGCTCTGCGCCGAGGCGGGCATCCGTGTCATCATGATCACCGGGGACAACAAGGGCACGGCTGTGGCCATCTGCCGACGCATCGGTATCTTCGGCGAGGATGAGGATGTGGTGGGCAAGGCCTACACCGGCAGGGAGTTTGATGACCTACCCATAGAGTCCCAGAGAGACGCTGTAAAGCGGGCACGGTGCTTCGCCCGTGTGGAGCCAGCCCACAAGTCTAAGATCGTGGGCTACCTGCAGTCGTTTGATGAGATCACTGCCATGGTAGGAGAGGGTTAATGCACAGCTCCACCCATTTGTCTCATTCAACTGCCTGGGAGATCAGTGCCTCATTTCAGTATAATTTTGACTAGATCTTAATTGATGTTGACCTTATTTAATGTGTGCAAATAAATCAATGAATGCATAGATCAAATGTTAGATCTAATTCTTTGAATAATTCACTTATGGGCCAATCTATTCTGACTTGGCTTGACAATGAAGAGTTCTGCGAACTATCAAGTTTTCCCATCGCATGTCTGTATAACACCCTATTAAATAATGAAATGCTCTTGCTTTCCTCCACAGACTGGTGATGGGGTGAACGATGCGCCAGCCCTGAAGAAGGCAGAGATTGGCATTGCCATGGGCTCGGGCACGGCTGTGGCCAAGTCAGCCTCTGAGATGGTTCTGTCTGATGATAACTTCTCTACCATCGTGGCGGCTGTGGAGGAGGGCAGGGCTATCTACAACAACATGAAACAGTTCATACGATACCTCATCTCCTCGAACGTCGGCGAGGTCGTCTG
Source organism: Salvelinus fontinalis (assembly GCF_029448725.1). Lineage (NCBI taxonomy): Eukaryota > Metazoa > Chordata > Actinopteri > Salmoniformes > Salmonidae > Salvelinus > Salvelinus fontinalis. The sequence continues at coordinate 58,206,676 of NC_074666.1, forward strand.
GTAAGCAGAGATGCATGCACTGCACACAAAATCACACATTTTCCTATGTCAAGAATACTGACTGTCGTTAGTTTTCGTTGTATTTCTGATGTGTGTTTACTCTCTCTGTCTGAAGCATCTTCCTGACGGCCATCTTGGGTCTGCCTGAGGCTCTGATTCCGGTACAGTTGCTGTGGGTCAACTTGGTGACAGATGGTCTCCCTGCGACTGCCCTGGGTTTCAACCCCCCAGACCTGGACATCATGGACAAGCCACCCCGTAACCCCAAGGAGCCCCTCATCTCTGGATGGCTGTTCTTCAGATATCTGGCCATTGGAGGTGAGGCACTGTCTGGTTTACTGGACACTGGTTATAATACAACAAGAGTTGCTCATTCATTCCTTTTATCTCATGTAATCTCACAAGTCATTATCAAAGTGTCATGCTAGCTAGTTGGAGACTACCCTAATGTGACTTTCATTCCTAACATGGGGGGTTAAAACGTGATCGACCTGGCTCTAACTGTTGCTTGGATTCTGACTTCCTGCCTGACTGTCTGTCTGTGTGTTCCTGCAGGGTATGTTGGTCTGGGCACGGTGGGTGCTGCCACCTGGTGGTACCTGTTTGATGAAGAAGGCCCTAATGTGACCTTCTACCAGCTGGTGAGTGGAGACAAACACACCATTACAATGACTTCATTAGGGTCCTATTCATTAGCCACCGGGTGCAAGAAAACAGACTGAAACAAGGAGGGACTGCTTGAACATGTCCAGCTAGTTAAAAACTAGTTTTGCTACAGTGTGTCCTAATAAATAGGACATAGGTCAACCCCTTTTCTCTGCTGCCTCTAGAAATGGATATTCTTCTCAGGAAAACAGTAACTTTTCAATCACCTCTTGTTTATATGTGTTTTCAATAGCATCCATTCCCAGAGGATGGTGCTTTATCTCTTAGTACAGTTCTGGGCTATATTTGGTTGTTCTTATGGTTAACCCCCGTTATCCCATCAGCTATTTGCCATGACGACAATCTCTGGGATCATACAAAGAGACAGAAATAGAATTCAGAGAAAATAGAGTTCACTGGTGGAGAATAAGACGCATGTGGTCTGAGGGAAATAGGAATGTTAGAGGGAACAGAGGGAGGGAGGGAAGAGTGAACTGAGTCCAAGGGTCCCCAGAAGGAAAAATGTCAGATGATAAGGAAAGGGGGAACAGAGGAGGAGCTGAGTCGAGGGTTTCCTGCAGCTGCTGCGGTGTCAGATCAAATCTGGGACCCAACACAGCAGGTCGCAAGGTTAGGTCACTTCCTGTGGGCACGCGCGCACAGTGCTTCGAGTGTTCTGGTTGTTGACTTGCATGAAGTCAGTCTTGTTCATCTAATGCCGTGTAAGAAACTTTGGAGTAGTACTCCAATGTGCAATGACTGTATCTAGATGGAATTGAAGAGAATGAAGTTGAATAGTGCAACACAAACCCCATTCCACTGTGCTATCTTGTCTGTGTTGTGAAGCCTACCTCACCGCTCTCATCTACCTCTCCACAGAGACACTTAAATCAGTGTATTCAGGTCAACCCCATGTTGGTTATACGCTGTGAAGCCTGCTTACCTTCTGTCCTCTCTTCACAGAGACACTTTATGCAGTGCTCGGAAGACAACGCCATGTTCCAGGGCATCAACTGTGAGGTGTTTGAGTCCCGCTACCCTACCACCATGGCCCTCTCTGTGCTGGTCACCATAGAGATGTTCAACTCCCTCAACAGGTCAGTCAGCAGCATGTTGTACTTGGAGGGCAACATAACTATAGGATTATACATGAATATCTGTTGGTCCATATCTGATGGTCCTCTGTAGCACAGTTGATAAAGCATGGCACTTGCAGCACCAGGATAGTTGGTTCAATTCCCGGGACTACACGTACGTTAAATGTATGTACGCATGACAGTAAGTCTCTTTTGGATAAAAGCATCTGCTAAATTGTGTGATGTGTGTGTGTGTGTACACATACACAAGAAATATATACACACACACAATAAATATATACACACGCACAATAAATATATACACACACACACACATATATATATATAAATATAAATATAAATTTTGTGTGTGTGTATATATATTTATTGTGTGTATTTATATATATATATATATCTACTGTATATTATTATATATATATTTCTACTGTATATTATTATATAAGTATTCTAAGCTGCAGGAGTGTCTACTCCTAAAATTTTGGGCAGATTTTCTTCATTTTTACCATTTTCTACATTGTAGAGTAATAGTGAAGACATCAAAACTATGAAATAACACATATGGAATCATGTAGTAACCAAAAAAGTGTTAAACAAATCAAAATATATTTTATATTTGAGATTCTTCAAAGTACTCATCCTTTGCCTTGATGACAGCTTTGCACACTCGTGGCATTCTCTCAACCAGCTTCATGAGTTAGTCACCTGGAATGCATTTCAATTAAGGTGTGCCTTGTTAAAAGTTAATTTGTGGAATTGTGGAATTGCTTTCCTTCTTAATGCATTGGAGCCAATCAGTTGTGTTAGGACAAAGTAAGGGTGGTATACAAAATATATCCCTATTTGGTAAAAGAGCAAGTCCATATTATGGCAAGAACAGCTCAAATAAGCAAAGAGAAATGACAGTCCATCATTACTTTAAGACATGAATGTCAGTCAATCCAGAAAATGTCACGTGTTGTTACGTTACAGCCTTAATCTAAAATGGATAAAAAAATTCCCCCTCATCAATCTATACACCATACCCCATAATGACAAAGCAAAAACACATTTTGGGGATTTTTAGAAAGTATTCAGACCTTTTACTCAGTATTTTGATTTAGTACCTTTGGCAGTGATTACAGCCTCGAGACTTCTTGGGTATGACACTACAAGCTTGCCACACCTGTATTTGGGGAGCTTCTCCCATTCTTCTCTGTAGATCCTCTCAAGCTCTGTCAGGTTGGATGGGGGGGTGTCGCTGCACAGCTATTTTCAGGTCTCTCCAGAGATGTTCGATCGGGTTCAAGTCCGGGCTCTGGCTGGGCCACTTAAGGATGTTCAGAGACTTGTCCCGAAGCCATTCCTGCGTTGTCTTGGCTGTGTGCTTACGGTCGTTGTCCTGTTGGAAGGTGAACCTTCACACCAGTCTGCGGTCGTGAGCGCTCTGGAGCAGGTTTTCATCAAGGATCTCTCTGTACTTTAGTCCTTTAATCTTTCCCTTGATCCTGACTAGTCTCCCAGTCCCTGCCGCTGAAAAACATTCCCACAGCATGATGCTGCCACCACCATGCTTCACCGTAGGGATGGTGGTAGGTTTCCTCCAGACGTGACGCTTGGCAGTCAGTCCAAATAGGTCAGTCTTGGTTTCATCAGACCAGAGAATCTTGTTTTTCATGGTCAGAGTCCTTTAGGTGCCTATTGGCAAACTCAAAGCGCGCTGTCATGTGCCTTTTACTGAGGAGTGACTACCGTCTGGCCACTCTACCATAAAGGCCTGATTGGTGGAGTGCTGCAGAGATGATTGTCCTTCTGGAAGTTTCTCCCATCTCCACAAAGGAACTCTAGAGCTCTGTCAGAGTGAGCATCGGATTCTTGGTCACCTCCCTGACCAAGGCCCTTCTCCCTCGATTGCTCAGTTTGGCCGGGCGGCCAGCTCTAGGAAGTGTCTTGGTGGTTCCAAACGTCTTCCATTTTAAGAGGGATGGAGGCCACTGTTCTTGGACCTTCAATCCTGCAGAAATATTTTGGTACCCTTCCCCAGATCTGTGCCTCGACACAATCCTGTCTCGTAGCGCTACGGTCAATTCCTTCGACCTCATGGCTTGATTTTTTTCTCTGTCATGCACTGTCAACTGTGGGACCTTGTATAGACAGGTGTGTGCCTTTTCCAAATCATGTCCAATCATTCGAATTTACCACAGGTGGACTCCTATAAAGTTGTAGAACCATCTCAAGGATAGTCAATAGAAACAGGATGCACCTGAGCTCAATTTCGAGTCTCATAGCAAAGGGTCTGAGTACTTATGTAAGTAAGGTAATTTGTGCAAAACCTTCTAAAAACCTGTTTTTGCTTTGTCATTATTGGTTATTGTGTGTAGATTTGAGGAAAAAATACAACTTAGAATAAGGCTGTAACGTAACAAAATGTGGAATAAGTCCAGGGGTCTGTACTTTCCATTCATGTTTTGGCCTTCTACTATGTCACCCTGATTCTGAGTTGTATTAGTTTTATTAGGCCAGTCATTTGGGTATAGACTACTGTAAATCAGGGACTTTACCCACAAAGACTCTCAGAGTAGGAGTGCTGATCTAGGATCAGTTTCACTTTTCAGATCATAATGAATACGATAATATATCCTAGGTCAGCACACCTACTCTGAGATGCTTTGTGGATACGGGCCCAGACTTCAAACATCTGCAATGTAATAATTGTCCTGTAGACCATGTTTTCGGTCCAGTAGTTGTCTTGTCTATGAATACAGTAATTACAGATTTTGTGTTTTTTTTTTTTCTAATGTGGCTTCTCCTCCTGCCTCTAGTCTGTCTGAGAACCAGTCCCTGATCAGGATGCCTCCCTGGGTGAACTTCTGGCTGCTGGGGGCCATAGTCCTCTCCCTGTCCCTCCACTTCCTCATCCTCTACGTCGAGCCCCTGCCTGTGAGTACAGCATATACATAGGTTCTGTCTGTCCGTCAGCAATAGTTTGCTTTCTAGTGTATCCCTCTCTCTGACCTGGTCCACCTCTCTTTTCTCTGCTCTCCAGCTGATCTTCCAAGTGACCCCTCTGTCCTGGTGCCAGTGGATTGTGGTCCTAAAGATCTCCATCCCCGTCATCCTATTGGATGAGGCCCTCAAGTACATCTCCCGCAATCACTTAGACGGTATGACTCAGTTTATAAAAGTAGCTTCGTGTTCAAAAACAGGAAATACAGTGCATTCGGAAAGTTTTCAGATCCCTTGACTTTTTCCACATTTTGTTACGTTACAGCCTTATTCTAAAATGGATCAAATAAATTCCTCAATCTACACACATTACCCTATAATGATAAATCGAAAACAGGTTTTTAGAAATTTTAGCAAATGTATTAAAAATAAAAAACATCTTATTTACAAAAATATTCAGACCCTTTGCTATGAGACTCAAAATTGATCCATCCTGTTTCCATTTATCATCCTTGAGATGTTTCAACAACTTGGAGTCCACCTGTGGTAAATTCAATTGATTGGACATGATTTAGAAAGGCACACACCTATCTATATAAGCTTCCACAGTTGACAGTGCATGTCAGAGCAAAAATCAAGCTATGAGGTCGAAGGAATTGTCCGTAGAAGTCTGAGATGGGATTGTGTCGAGGCTCAGATCTGGGGAAAGGTACCAACATTTTTTTGCAGTGTTGAAGGTCCCCAAGAACACAGTGGCCTCCATCGTTCTTAAATGGAAGAAGTTTGGAACCACCGAGACTCTTCCTAGAGCTGGCCGCCCGGCCAAGCTGAGCAATCGAGGGAGAAGAGCCTTGGTCAGGGAGGTGACCAAGAACCCGATGCTCACTGACAGAGTTCTTCTGTGGAAATGGGAGAACCTTCCAGAAGGACAATAATCTCTGCAGCACTCCACCAATCAGGCCTTTATGGTAGAGTGGCCAGATGGAAGCTACTCCTCAGTAAAAGGCACCTGAAAGTACGCTTGGAGTTTACCAAACGGCACTTAAAGACTCTCAGACCATGAGAAACAAGATTCTCTGGTCTGATGAAACCAAGATTGAACGCTTTGGCCTGAATGCCAAGTGTCACGTCTGGAGGAAACCTTCCCTACGGTGAAGCATGGTGGTGGCAGCATCCTGTTGTGGGGATGTTTTTCAGTGGCAGGGACTGGGAGACTGGTCAGGATCAAGGGAAAGAGGAACGGAGCAAAGTACAGAGAGATCCTTGATGAAAAAACCTGCTCCAGAGCGCTCAGAACCTCAGACTGGGGCGAAGCTTCACCTAACAGGACAATGACCCTAAGCAGACAGCCAAGGCAACACAGGAGTGGCTTCGGGACAAGTCACTGAATGTCCTTGAGTGGTCCAGCCAGAGCCTGGACTTGAACCCGATCAAACATCTCTGGAGAGACCTGAAAATAGCTGTGCAGTGATGCTCCCCACCCAACCTAACAGCGCTTGAGAGGATCTGCAGAGAAGAATGGGAGGTACTCCCCAAATACAGGTGTGCCAAGCGTTATACCCAAGAAGACTCAAGGCTGTAATCACTGCCAAAGGTGCTTCAACAAAGTTCTGAGTAAAGGGTTTGAAAACTTTTGTGATTTCAGTTTTGTATTTTGTTTCAATTTGCTAAAATTTGTAAATACCTGTTCTTGCTTTGTCATGATGAGGTATTGATGAGGTATTGATGAGGTATTGATGAGGTATTGATGAGGTATTGATGAGGTATTGATGAGGTATTGATGAGGTATTGATGAGGTATTGATGAGGTATTGATGAGGTATTGATGAGGTATTGATGAGGTATTGATGAGGTATTGATGAGGTATTGATGAGGTATTGATGAGGTATTGATGAGGTATTGATGAGGTATTGATGAGGTATTGATGAGGTATTGATGAGGTATTGATGAGGTATTGATGAGGTATTGATGAGGTATTGATGAGGTATTGATGAGGTATTGATGAGGTATTGATGAGGTATTGATGAGGTATTGATGAGGTATTGATGAGGTATTGATGAGGTATTGTGTGTAAATTGTGTGTAAATTGTGATGGTGTGATAGTGTGATAGTGTGATAGTGTGATAGTGTGATAGTGTGATAGTGTGATAGTGTGATAGTGTGATAGTGTGTAAATGTAATAAAATGTATGCACTCTACTGTAAGTCGCTCTGGATAAGAGCGTCTGCTAAATGACTAAAATGTAATGTAAATGTAAATTGATGAGGAGAAAAACAACGATTTAATACATTTTAGAATAAGCCTGTAACGTAACAAAATGTGGAAAAAGTAAAGGGGTCTGAATTCTTTCTGAATGCGCTGTATGTGACTGTTTGGTTTTCCCTAGACATACGTGATTGACTTTGGTGAGACAATAGGGTTAGGGATAGCATTTCTTCTAGAGCTTGCTTTGGAAACCCCCCCCCAAAAGTGACTTTCCTCTCTCTTTCTGCATTCCTTATTCAGCCTAAACTTTGTCTCCTCTCGCCTTCTGTAAAAGGTACTATATAATTAGGTTTTTCTCATTGTTTCTGCCTTTTCTCCCATCTCTCCTCTGCTTCCTCCTTGCACCTCTCTGAACCTGCATATTTAGCTCAAACTTGCTAGATTTTGACTTTTCAGTTTACCCTTCTCATGAATTCGTTTTTATGCCTCATGGTTAAGCTCTATGCATGGACACTTCCATGTAGACGTTAATGTTAAAACTTTTTGTTTTTCTCCCCAATAGACAACGAGGACAAGAAGTACAGGAAGATGCAGCAGAAATATTAAGACCCGCCCACACACACACACCTTTCCTTTTAAAGAAATTCCCCTCTCCTCCGTTCCCTCATTCCCCCCAGTCCTGCATGCTCAAACTCCACTAGAAAACGAGCAGGGCATGCATGAGACCGAAAGTACATCTGTGCGAGTGTGTGCGCATGTGTTTGTATGCGATGGTGTGCATGTGTGAGAGTGAATGAACGAGTTAGTGTTTGTATATGAACCAACGAATGAATGCATGCCCATGTTCACGTAGGCCCAGAAAAGCGTGACGATAAACTGCAAAACACATCCAGGACTCTCCAGGAGGCTTTTTAAAACTTTCAGCTCATCGCTTTTGACTCTGTACATTAACATGCAATAGGTGGACCGTGGGGGGAGAGAGGGAGAGGTTTAGGAGGAGAGGGGTCAATCAGCTGGGGGATTGTTGTGTGTCTGCGGGGAAAGGGGTTTGGTGCAGCATAGAGAGAGAGGGGCATCCCCTGGCAGAGACTACATAGAGTCTTGATGGTACCAGCAACAGACAAAGAGCCTGGCATGCTAACTGGAGGTGAAGATACTACCAACGGGCAGCTAGAGGAACCACATTGCTCGGCCTGAGGTCCTGCCCAGTACCCATGTGTCCATCCCACCCCTTAGGAACCCCTCTGTCTGCCAAGGCTTCTGTCATCCAGATCCACATTGTTGGGGAAGTTGTCTGGACCACTGTCAGGCTCATGGTAGTGGCCATCAGACCATCACATCACAACTACATGCGCCTCTGGCTACAGTATACCACCACGTTCCTCTCTCCTTCCCTTTCTCTCCACATGGACCTCTGTTTGCTGTATATTGAGCTGATTTCTGCTCTTTAGCTCTCCTCTCTCCCATCGACCTTGCTCTCTCGCTCGTTCATTCTCTGTTTAGGAAGCAGGTAGGCAGCGTTGGCCCTGAGTTCTGACTCATCCGGGCATGGGCGGTGCAGTGTGGTGTGCGGAGGCGTATGCCTCTCTGTCCTGAATGTGTGAATAGCTTTTTGCTGCTTGGCCGCTTTCTTTAGCTCTTACTGGGGAGCCGGAGTCAGTCCAGAGACATGGCAACCAAGATTAAATGTGAAATGATGACTACACCCACTTTGCCCAGACTATTCTGATAAACCCATCCAGCCTCACAATCAACCTTCAGTATTGCGCATCCCTCCCCTCCTCCCATCTCCATTCCACAAGAACTCTGTTCCTAAATCACAACTGTAGTTGCGGAGTACTACTACTACAGAGTAGATACAAAAATATACTTATACTTTGGAAAGGATGCTTAGGAGGGTGAGGGGAATTAGCAAGCAAGGCAGCTAAATTGGCCAGACTTCATCAGTCGGAGACCTTTGTCTCTCCCACACATAAGAACATGCACACGCATCAATCAAATCAAGACTTTAACACTCTCAACATGCTGTATGTCGACTTGGACCTAGTAGGGTCAAATAATGAATGTATTTTCGTGCCAGCCTATTTCCCATACCTTCCCACTCTACTCCCACGCCACTCCCACGAACCCTGGTTTACCACGTGAAACCTCTCTAGCCCTTTTAGTTCTGTGCAGTAAGATCATTTCATCCCTTGTTACTTAGTGTTGATCTTATTGAGTAATAATAATAACACGCCATCACTATCAATAGTGCATGTCCAGTTAGACAAGCTTAATACAAGCTCTTCCCCCTTATTGTTGTGCTGCTCCCTGGGCTCTCCACTCTAACGCCAGTGCTTTTTGCATTACAGGTTAACTATTGGCTATTGTTTTTAAAACAAGTAATAATAATGTATTTGACTGAATGAATGAATTTTGGATTGTTGCTTTAGCTCTTGTTTTGGGGTTTGCTGTGGAGCCATTGTGGTCTGCTGGCCAGTGGATTAGCTGGAGGGAAGCAGAAACACTAGGGCTCAATCACAAATTGACCCCTAAGCACAGATCTGAGGAATTGGCTTGATATAAGCAATGTGGGGAAACTTCCACCTAGCCTATCAGAGGGCAAGGTGGAGCTATTACCATATTGCTTACACCTGTCATCCAGTCAGATCTCCACAAATGTGTAGGGCATGGGGGTCGACTTTGGGATTGGGCCTAGTAGTGTTATGTGCTTGTTGAGCCTTCTGCCACTTTCTAAGTCTGCTTGGGTGAGAGCACCAAGCAGTATGACCAAAGTCCACTTTGATTTCATCAAGGAACTGCATATAGTTGTGATATGCAAACAGTTGTGACTGGCACTTAAGTTAAACGTTGGACGACCAGCTATCTCTAACCACTGACCGAACACCTTGACATAAAGGGAAGATCTTGGTCTTTCTATTAATATTTAATGAATATCTACCAGGGTTAGCTAACCAGCACAACTTTTGATTCTGAGATTACCACCAGGCCAATACAGTAGCTCTCTACCTGTCCTATACCCTAACAGTGGCAGAAGGCTTCAGGACCCCTGTGTGCTTTCTAGCTGGTCCTCAGCCTCAGATCATGATGGCAACCTATACCATGCTGGCACTCAGGCTGTCCAGCAGATGTGGGTTTGTACAGTACCTTGTTATTTACTACTGAATCCTTGAACTCTGTAAAGGAAAAAAGAAAAACGATTGCATGGATACCTTGTTACTGTAATTAATATTCTATACAGTATATTAGATCTTTTGATAACTTACATGGCATCAATGAAACCTACTTAACAGCAAGAGAACCAGCTGCGAGAAACCATTACTTATTTTCTTTGAGCACATCTTGGCATCTAATGATCTACATTTTTTTGTAGACTAGAAAAATGTTGTTTATTCATCGTTACTGTTTGTTTTCACGGTTGCTGGGGTTTTGTCATACTTTAGGGAAAGAAATTACAATGTGTAAAATAAACAACAAGAATCATGGTTATGATGAGAAATAATGATGATAATAATGAAATAATTTATTTCACTGATGGTAATATGGTTTGAGAATTTTTGTTGAATTTCAAAATGAATTGTTTGGTTTAGACAGTGCGATGAACAGTGACGAATCCTGAGTAATGAAGTTGTGTGTACATTGAAGGGCTTGGTGTGACTGCAGGCTCCAGAGACCGCATGTTAGCCATTAGGGTCTGACCGTTAGGATGGTGGTCCTAACCATGGTACGCTTGGATAGCCTGGTCCCAGATCTGTTTGTGCCGTCTTGCCAATTGACCACGGCCATAGGAGTTGGCAAACCGCAGTCCCAGATCTGTTTCTATCAGGCTAATGTTTGGCATCGTGTGCTGTAATAACATAAGCACCCATGTGTGTATTAACAGTGAGGTAGTCACCAATCTAGAGGTGGCTTTGCTCCTGTTGGACCTTTCTCCCTGTCAACCAATAGTAAACATTCACAGGTTGCTGGAGCCTGAATCTCACCACACAGAAATAAAGGATTCTTGTTATTGCATTGTTAATATTAATTGTGGACACAATTTTATATATGACAAAGACATGGAAATAAATATTATTTATCTTGTTATTTATTCAGAGGTTTGCTTTCTTTGATTATTTAAAATTATGTTTGAACAGATGAGTTGGGTTTGCTTGTTAAATTTGATGCAGGGACAAACAAGATCTGTACACTTTCTCAAATCAGTAGAGCATCGTGCTTGCAATGCCAAGCGATGTGGGGTCGATTACTGCTGGGGCCACCTTTTGACATAACTGTTTGCACACGTCTAAGTCGCTTTGGACAAAAGCATCTACTTAATAGTATATCATATTTTATTAATACAATATCTTGGAGGGTAGAAGTTTAGGCTATTATGTTTGTATGTGCCTAAATTGAATCCTACCAGCAGAGGGCGATATTGTATGATTTTTCCCGTCTGAAGACTGACTACCATTATCATTTTACCTTAGATGGCCAGGCCAAAACAGTAGGCTACACAAAAACAAAATAGCCATTATAATGGGTAGTGATGACAAGACACTGTCAGATCATATCAGGTGGTTATAATGCTGACTGTGAGAACTGAGAATGAGGGAAAATCTCAATTGAATACTCCTCACGTCCTCTCAAAAGCCATTGGGTGAGAAAGCCAGAGGTCCCTCCCCTCTGACCTTCTCCAATGGGTTACATGGAGGATAAAGTTGATGAGTCACTACCTGAGACATTCCTGAGGTCCAGATTAGATGGTAGCAACACACCTATCCTACAGTGAGCACGACTGAAGTGTGTGGAGTTAAGCCTGTGTATGACTCGCGGACACAGATGGACTCAAACATGCCATATAATGGGAACTTTAATTTGCATACCACCCCAATAGATCCACAGATGATGCCATCGCACTGAACACTGCCCTATCCCATCTGGACAAGAGGAATACCTATGTAAGAATGCTGTTCATTGACTATAGTTATGCCTTCAACACCATAGTACCCTCAACTCATCATTAAGCTCAGGGAGCTGGGTCTGAACCCTGCCCTTTGCAACTGCGTCCTGGACTTCCTGATGGGCTGCCCACAGGTGGTGAAGGTAGGAAACAACACCTCCTCATAGGCAGAAATCCCAGGGGGGACGGGGGGGACACGACCCCCCCATCCTGGGGAAAATATGATTTGTCCCCCCCAATATATCACTTTAAACATAACTATGTAATTTCAATAATATTAAGAATACGCAATGAAAGCACTTGTGCTGATTATAGACACTTAATAGCGCGTTTTTAAATTTCACAAGATTGCGACCCCCCCGCCCTTTGCCTCACAATGGTTTGATCCACTGCCAGTTCTTTAGCTGGCAAGGTAATAGAGGGCTCGTATCTACTGTCCGAAAGGCACTCAATGTACGTAACTGATGTGAGGTAATCCAGTCAATCGCGCTTTAGCAATGTATATATTTTTTTCATGTTGCAGGGTTCACACACTAGCTGAATTTGCAGAGCTAGCGCGCAAACTAAAGCAAACATTAACTATCAAGCTAGCTAGTACCTATTCCATTTATGTGGCGTCGTCAAAGATGGAATATTTGCTATCGTCAGTTTATTCTAAGATTAGCATGCGGCTGTTCAAAGTCCCTGCGTTAAGGTTAGCGATAAACTGAAGTCCAAACTGAACAGAACTACACTCTCTTATACCATTGTCTTAAATATATTTAATGGTCTCGTTGCAAAAGCTAAATTGTCGCTAGTGAATTTTTTATTTTTTTCACCTTTAACCAGGTAGCAAAGATTATAGCAAACACCACAGAAACGGAATTGGTGCTCGCTAGCTTTGCAAATTCAGCTATTGTTGGAAGCCTGCCAATATGAAACAAACTATGTTAAAATTTCAAAACGTTGCAGCATGTGTTGTGTAAATGTGTGTGTGCAGCTAGACCGGTCAGCCAGCCAGCCAGGTAGAAAAATGTCAGAAAAAAGTAAAAAGACAGACAGAGTATTTTTCAGTACACCAAAACGCAAAGTAAGAACTCTAGTAGCCTAATATCTCAAAGACCAGTTGATAAAATGTTCATAAGAAATAAGTGAAATGCTAATGGAAATATTTCACAATGATGTCATTAGGCAGAGCAGGCAACAGATGGCACACAGACAGCAGAGCTGGGGACAGATATGCAGGGACAGACTGGCAGAGACAGGGAGTCTCAGGTAAGTTTGTTGAGTCTTTGTTTGGCAACATTATGAAAGGTTCTCAATTTTTTTGATTTGTAAAATAGGGACATAATTGGAAAATGCCATGAATACCCCCACTCAACTCAAACTGGTGACTAAACTAAGATTTGTTTACGGCAATGGTATTGCTGTTGTGATTAATTGTGTAGTTTTGGGTACCGGTAGTTAGGAGTACAGCAAACACCTTATTTCTTTTCTAGGAGACAGACTGTGAGTCAGTGAGGGTGGTGAAAGGGAAAGAGCCAAGGAGAGAGACTTCAGAGGACAGTGTCACAGCCACGGCAGGACCAGGTGTCACCCTTGTTGCCAGCAGCACCAGTATAGGGGACAGTGGCACAGCATCGTCCAGTTACCTCAGTGATGACACAAAACCATATCAGCCACACCCACAATTTATAGAACCGCAAACTCTTGCAAACGTTTCAAGAGAGAGGAACACTGCACTGATAAGGAACATTGCTATAACTATTATTATTAGTAGTATTATAATGATTTAAACAAGTTGGGACAACCCTTCAGTTAACTACTGTACCTAACAATTATCCAGTAGTAGTGATTATGGTCCCTCAATATACATTTAACATATTACAACATAGTCTATGTGTTACAGCACTACTTTTGGTGTCCCCCTCAGGAATTGCTCCTGAGAAAATTTCATGTAATTGTCCCCTCCAAGGTTGATATCAGATTTTCGCCCCTGCCTCCACTACGCTGCTCCTCAACACAGGGACCCCACAAGGGTGCGTGCTCAGCACCCTCCTGTACTCCCTGTTCACCCATGATTCCGTGGCCACGCACAACTCCAATTCAATCATCAAATTTGCAGACGACACAACAGTAGTAGGCCTGATTACTAACAATGATGACACCGCTACAGGGAGGAGGTGAGGGCACTGGCGGTGTGGTGCCAGGAAAATAACCTCTCCCTTAATGTCAACCAAACAAAGGAGCTGATCATGGACTTCAGGAAACAACCGAGAGAGCACGCCCCTATTCACATCGACGGGACCGCAGTGGAGAAGGTGAAAAGCTTCAAGTTTCTCGGCGTACACATCACTGACAATCTGAAATGGTCCACCCACACAGTGTGGTGAAGAAGCTGCAACAGCGCCTCTTCAACCTCAGGAGGCTGAAGAAATTCGGCCTGGCCCTTAAGACCCTCACAAACTTTTACAGATGTGCAATTGAAAGCATCCCGTTGGACTGTATCACCGCCTGGTACGGCAACTGCACCGCCCGCAACCGCAGGGCTCTCCAGACGGTGGTGCAGTCTACCCAACGCATCACCGGGGGCACACTGCATGCCCTCCAGGACACCTACAGCACCCGATGTCACAGGAAGGCCAAAAAGGTCATGAAGGACATCAACCACCCCAGCCACGGCCTGGTCATACCACTATCATCCAGAAGGTGAGGTCAGTACAGGTGCATCAAAGCTGGGACCGAGAGACTGAAAAACAGCTTCTATCTCAAGGTCACCAGGCTGTTAAATAGCCATCACTAGCCGGCTACCACCCGGTTACTCAACCCTGCACCACTGGTCACTTTAAATGGAACACAAGTCACTTTAAAAATGTTTACATACTGTTACGTACTGTACGCAGTATTCTACTGTATTTTAGTCAATGCCACTCAGACATTGCTCGTCCTAATATTTATATATTTCATAAATCCATTCTTTTACTTTTAGATGGTTGTGAATTGTTAGATACTGTTGGAGCTAGGAACACAAGCATTTCGCTACACCCGCAATAACATCTGCTAAATATGTGTATGTGACCAATACAATTTGAACACACCTACAGTGCCTTTGGAATGTATTCAGACCCCTTAACTTTTTTCACTTTGTGTTATGTTATAGCCTTATACTAAAATGTATTAAAAATAAATAAATACTCAGCAATCTACATACAATACCCCATAATGATGAAGTGAAAACTGTTTTTATTGTAGCAAATGTAGACAGAAATAAAGAAATGTAGACAGAAATACCTTATTTACGTAGGTATTCAGACCCTTTGCTCTGAGACTAAAAATTGAGCTCAGGTGCATCCTGTTTCCATTGATCATCCCTGAGATGTTTATACAACTTGATTGGAGTCCACCTGTGATAAATTCAATTGATTGGACATGATTTGGAAAGGCACACAACCAAGCCATGAGGTCGAAGGAATTGTCTGTAGAGCTCTGAGACAGGATTATGTGGAGGCACAGATCTTGGGAAGGGTACAAAACAATTTCTGCAGCATTGATGGTCCCCAAGAACACAGTGGCCTCCATCATTCTTAAATGGAAGAAGTTTGGAACCACCAAGACTCTTCCTAAAGCTGGCCGGTCAAACTGAGCAATATGGGGAGAAGGGACTTGGTCAGGGAGGTGACCAAGAACCCGATGGTCACTGACAGAGCTCTAGAGTTACTCTGTGGAGATGGGAGAAACTTCCAGAAGGACAATCATCTCTGCAGCACTCCACAAATTAGGCCTTTATGGTAGTGTGGCCAGACGGACGCCACTCCTCAGTAAAAGGCACGACAGTCCGCTTGGAGTTTGCCAAAAGGCAGCAAAAGACTCTCAGACCATGAGAAACATGATTCTCTGGTCTGATGAAACCAAGATTGAACTCTTTGGCCTGAATGCCAAGCGTCACGTCTAGAGGAAACCTGGAACCATCCGACGGTGAAGCATGGTGGTGGTGGCAGGATCATGCTGTGGGGATGTTTTTCAGTGGCAGGGACTGGGAGACTAGTCAGGATCGAGGCAAAGTACAGAAATACTTGATGAAAACCAGCTCCAGAGCGCTCAGGACATCAGACTGGGATGAAGGTTCACCTTCCAACAGGACAATGACCCTAAGCACACAGCCAAGACAACACAGGGATGGCTTCGGGACAAGTCTCAATGTCCTTGAGTTGCTCAGCCAGAGCCCAGACTTGAACCCGATCGAACATCTCTGGAGAGAACTGAAAATAGATATGTAGCAACGCTCCCCATCCAACCTAACAGAGCTTGAGAGGATTTGCAGAGAAGAATGGGAGAAGCTCCCCAATTACAGGTGTGCCAAGCATTATACCCAAGAAGAGTCAATGCTGTAATCACTGCCAAGGTGCTTCAACAAAGTACTGAGTAAAGGGTCTGAATACTTATGTAAATTTGATATTTCAGTTTATTTGTATTACATTTTCTAAAGTAAAAAAAACTGGGGTATTGTATGTAGATTGATGAAGGGTGAAAACTTTTTTAAAATACATTTAGAATAAGGCTGTAACCTAACATGTGGAAAAAGTCTAGGGATCTGAATACTTTCCGAAGGCACTATGTCCCACTGTGAATTATCTTTTATGATTTTTGACTACTGAGAGTGATGACAAACGGTAAATCTTAATCAATCAATCAATCAAATGTATTTATAAGCCCTTCTTTCATCAGCTGAGGTCACAAAGTGCTGTACAGAAACCCAGCCTAAAACCCCAAACAGCCAGCAATGCAGGTGTAGAAGCACGGTGGCTAGGAAAAAACCTAGAGAGGAACCAGGCTCTGAGGGGTGGCCAGTCCTCTTCTGGCTGTGCCAGGTGGAGATAATAACAGAACATGGCCAAGATGTTCAAATGTTCATAGATGACCAGCAGGGTCAAATAATAATAATCACAGTGGTTGTGCAACAGGTCAGCACCTCAGGAGTAAAAGTCAGTTGGCTTTTCGTAGCTGATCATTCAGAGTATCTCTACTGCTCTTGCTGTCTCTAGAGAGTTGACAACAGCAGGTCTGGGACAGGTAGCACGTCCGGTGAACAGGTCAGGGTTCCATAGCCGCAGGCAGAACAGGTGGACTGGGGACAGGTGGACTGGGGACAGCAAGGAGTCATCATGTCAGGTCGTCCTGAGGCATGGTCCTAGGGCTCAGGTCCTCCGAGAGAGAGAAAGAAAGAGAGAATTAGAGAGAGCATACTTAAAATCACACAGGACACCGGATAAGAGAGGAGAAATACTCCAGATATAACAGATTGACCCTAGCCCCCTGACACAAACTACTGCAGCATAAATACTGGAGGCTGAGACAGGAGGGGTCAGGAGACACTGTGGCCCCATCCGATGAAACCCCCGGACAGGGCCAAACAGGCAGGATATAACCCACCCACTTTGCCAAAGCACAGCCCCCACACCACTAGAGGGATATCTTCAACCACCAACTTACCATCCTGAGACAAGGCCGAGTATAGCCCACGAAGATCTCCCCCACGCACAACCTAATGGGGGGCGCCAACCCGGACAGGAAGATCACGTCAGTGACTCAACCCACTCAAGTGACGCACCCCTCCTAGGGATGGCATGGAAGAGCACCAGTAAGCCAGTGACTCAGCCCATGTAATAGGGTTTGAGGCAGAGAATCCCAGTGGAGAGAGGGGATCCGGCCAGGCAGAGACAGCAAGGGCGGTTCGTTGCTCCAGTGCCTTTCCGTTCACCTTCACACTCCTGGGCCAGACCACACTCAATCATAGGACCTACTGAAGAGATGAGTCTTCAATAAAAACTTAAAGGTTGAGACAGAGTCTGCGTCTCTCACATGGATAGGCAGACCATTCCATAAAAATGGAGCTCTATAGGAGAAAGCCCTACCTCCAGCTGTTTGCTTAGAAATTCTAGGGACAGTAAGGAGGCCTGCGTCTTGTGACCGTAGCGTATGTGTAGGTATGTACTGCAGGACCAAATCAGAAAGATAGGTAGGAGCAAGCCCATGTAATGCTTTGTAGGTTAGCGGTAAAACCTTGAAATCAGCCCTTGCCTTAACAGGAAGCCAGTATAGAGAGGCTAGCACTGGAGTAATATGACCACATTTTTTGGTTCTAGTCAAGATTCTAGCAGCTGTGTTTAGCACCAACTGAAGTTTATTTAGTGCTTTAGCCGGAAAGTAGAGCATTGCAGTAGTCTAACCTAGAAGTGACAAAAGCATGGATACATTTTTCTGCATCCATTTTTGGACAGAAAGTTTCAGATTTTTGTTACGTAAAAAAGCTGTCCTTGAAACAGTCTTGATCTGTTCGTCAAAAGAGAGATCGGGGTCCAGAGTAACGCCGATGTCCTTCAGTTTTATTTGAGACGACTGTACAACCAACAAAATTAATTGTCAGATTCAACAGAAGATCTCTTTGTTTCTTGGGACCTAGAACTAGCATCTCTATTTTGTCCAAGTTTAAAAGTAGAACATTTGCCGCTATCCACTTCCTTATGTCTGAAACACAGGCTTTCAGGGAGGGCAATTTTGGGGATTCACCATGTTTCATTGAAATGTACAGCTGTGTGTCGTCCGCATAGCAGTGAAAGTTAACATTATGTTTCCAAATGACATCCCCAAGAGGTAAAATATATAGTGGTCCTAAAACGGAGCCTTGAGGAACACCGAAATTTACAGTTGATCTGTCAGAGGACAAACCATCCACAGACACAAACTGATATCTTTCCGACAGATAAGATCTAAACCAGGCCAGAACTTGTCCGTGTTGACCAATTTAGGTTTCCAATCTCTCCAAAAGAATGTGGTGATCGATGGTATCAAAAGCAGCACTAAGGTCTAGGAGCACGAGAACAGATGCAGAGCCTCGGACTGACGCCATTAAAAGGTAATTTACCACTTCCAGAAGTGCAGTCCCAGTGCTATGATTGGGTCTAAAACCAGACTGAAGCATTTCGTATACATTGTTTGTCTTCAGGAAGGCAGTGAGATGCTGCGCAACAGCTTTTTCATTTTTTTTAGAGGAATGGGTAATTCGATATAGGTCGATTCATTTTAAAATATATATATATTTTCTTGGTTAAGGTTTGGCTTTTTCACTGCCACTTTTAGTGAGTTTGGTACACATCCGATGGAAAGAGTGCTGTTTATTATGTTAAAAATAGGAGGACCAAGCACAGGAACCAGCTCTTTCAGTAGTTTAGTTGGAATAGGGTCCAGTATGCAGCTTGAAGGTTTAGAGGCCATGATTATTTTCATCAATGTGTCAAGAGACAGTATTAAAAAACTTGAGTCTCTCCCTTGATCCTAGGTCCTGGCAGAGTTGTGCAGACTCGGGACAACTGAGCTTTGGAGTAATACGCAGATTTAAAGAGGAGTCCGTAATTTGCTTTCTAATGATCATGATCTTTTCCTCAAAGAAGTTCATGAATTTATCACTGTTGACAATTTGGATGGAAAGTTACTGAGGATAATAGCAGATGATATTGCAACTCCTATTTGCCACCTCTTCAATTTAAGCCTACTAGAGAGCGTGTGCCCTCAGGCCTGGAGGGAAGCTAAAGTCATTCCGCTACCCAAGAATAGTAAAGCCCCCTTTACTGTCTTAAATAGCTGACCAATCAGCCTGTTACCAACTCTTAGTAAACTTCTGGGAAAAATTGTGTTTGACCAGATACAATGCTATTTCAGCATGCTTATAGGAAGAACACTCAACAAGCACAGCACTTACACAAAAGACTGATGATTGACTGAGAGAAATTGATGATAAAATGATTGTGGGGGCTGTCTTGTTAGACTACAGTGCAGCTTTTGACATTATCAATCATAGTCTGCTGATGGAAAAAATGTATATGTTATGGCTTTAAACACCCTGCTATAATGTGGATAAAGAGTTACTTGTCTAACAGAACACAAAGGTTGTTCTTTAATGGAAGCTTTTCAAATATAATCCAGTTAGAATCAGGAATTCCTCAGGGTAGCTGTTTAGAACCCTTGCTTTTTTCAATTTTTACTAATGACATGCCACTGACTTTGAGTAAAGCCAGTGTGTCTATGTATGCGGATGTCTCACACACTATACACGTCCGCTACTACAGCAACTGAAATGACTGCAACACTCAACAAAGAGCTGCAGTTAGTTTCAGAGTGGGTGGCAAGGAATAAGTTAGCCATAAATATTTCTAAAACTGAAATCATTGTATTTGGGTCAAAACACTCACTAAACCCTAAACCTCAACTAAACATTGTAATAAATAGTGTTGAAATTGAGCTAGTTGAGATGACTAAACTGCTTGGAGTAACCCTAGATTGTCAAAACATACTGATGCAGTAGTAGCTAAGATGGGGAGAAATCTGTCTATAATAAAGCGATGCTACGCCTTCTTAACAACACTATCAACAAGGCAGGTCCTACAGGCCCTAGTTTTGTCACACCTTGACTACTGTTCAGTCAAGTGCCACAAAAACTTTGGAAAATTGCAATTGAACAGGGCAGCACGGCTGGCCCTTGGATGTACGCAGAGAGCTAATATTAATAATATGCATGTCAATCTCTCCTGGCTGAAAGTGGAGGAGAGATTGACTTCATCACTACTTTTAATTATCAGATGTATTGACATGTTGAATGCACCGAGCTGTCTAAACTACTGGCACACAGCTCGGACACCCATGCATACCCCACAAGATATGCCACAAGAGATCTCTTCCAGAACAGACTATGGGAGGCACACAGTACTACATAGAGCCATGACTGTGATTTGATTTGACTACATGGAACTCTATTCCACATCAAGTAACTGACGCAAGCAGTACAATTAGATTTAAAAAACTGATTAAAAAAACACCTTATGGAACAGCGGGGACTGTGAAGCAACACAAACATTGGCACAGACACATGCATACACACACACACGCACATACAATAACATACGCACTATACATACACATGGATTTAGTACTGTAGATATGTGGTAGTGGTGGAGTAGGGGCCTGAGGGCACACAGTGTGTTGTGAAATCTGTGAATGTATTGTAATGTTTTAAAATTGTATGAACTGCCTTAATTTTTGCTGGACCCCAGGAAGAGTAGATGCTAATTGGGATCCATAATAAAAACAAATATAAATGGTATCAATTCCAAAGCGTTTCTCGAGTTTCAACCTTCTGCCTTCGGAGTCGCAGTTTCTCATTTTTTCAGTTTATGTGCGTACATATGGTTCAAAGTGTCCATGGGAGGACCGCACATTCTCCCGTCAAGTTTGTTTTTTATAAATCCCAAAGTTTGCTTAGAAAGTGGCGTACTTCTTCTTGTGTGCCTATGCGACGTTTATAAATGATTCCCCTGGTCTGGTGTCGTTGTGCTTGGCACTAGATGTAGATGACGTCTGTTCCTTTTGAACTGCCCCCCTTGGGCAGTTTCCACCCGGTATGACCGTGGGGTGGAGCTGGGGTCTTGAACAACAGTTGGTGTCGTCCAGTGTTTTTGTCCATCAATTTCTGACTCCATTCCTGTTGTCATGACTCTCCAAGACATGGAGAGTAAAACGTTTTAGTAAAACGCCTGCTTCAGTGTTGCAGCAGCGTCTGCCTGTCTGACCTTCTCCTGGTCGGTCCAGTTTGGTTTCAGATTCTCTTCTAAGGAAGTGGAGGGTTGTCCTGAACCTTCTCCCCATCAGTAGCTCAGCCGGGCTAAAACCTGTGGCTGTTGAGGGAGTGACTCTGCACGTCATCAGAGTAAGCAGAGGGTCTGTCTGCTTGAGTATCCACTTTGCTGTCTGTACAGCCCTCTCCACATGTCCATTACTCCGTGGGAAGTGGGGGCTGCTTGTCACATGTATGAAGTCATACTCCTCACTGAGTTCTTTTAGCTCTGTACTTACCAACTGGGGGGCATTATTGCTAAGCAGGATCTCAGGGATTCCAAAACTAGCAAAGGTTGCGTTGTGCATGGCTATGACCTGGCTACTGATCGTGTTTGGAAGGTGGAGGATTTCTAGGAATCTCTGACTCTACTAGATAGATCTGGGTGAGTACAAAAAGCAAAACTATTGCTATTTTCTGCCATTGTCTGCAGGGAAGCTCACTAGACATGAATGGCTCTTTTCTCTGTGTGCTCCTATTTTCACAGCAAAATGTAGACATTTGCACCTCTGTGGTTATCTCCTGGGAGATGTAAGCCGCCACACTGACTGGATAGCGCTCTCCCTGCACTTAATCTGATCTTGGTGTCCATCATGAATCCTATGTAAGATTTCTTTCCTCATGCATGTGGGAATGACTATGCGGTTTCCCCTGATCACTAGTCCATGTGTCACTGATAGTTCCCCTTTCATCTGATAAAAGTCTCTTATCGATTCAGGGGTTTTCTCTAAGTACTCAGGCCACCCATTTCTGATGAACCACAGCACCGACTACAGCTGTGGGTCGGATTCTGTGTTCAGTCTGACATCCTCCATCCTCTGTGGGGAAGCAGGTAGGTTACTTACAACTGATGCGACATACGAGGTCACGTCGCTGTGGGAGTCTGTTGCACCCTCGTGGTTTCTCAGTGGATCCCTGGACAGAGCTCAGCTACGGCGAATGTATTTCCTGGTGCGTACTCTGCAATTCCACTGTAACGCATCAATCTCATCAACAGTCTTTGACACCTGATAGGAACATTGTACAAGTCCTTGCTGTTAATGAGGGGCACAAGGGGTTTGTGGTTGGTGACCAGCCCAACGCTGTCTAGTCCGTAGAGGTACTTCTCAAAGCGTTCACAAGTCCATACACTCGCTAAACACTCTTTTTCAATCTGAGCGTACGTTGTCTCTGCATCACTCAGATCCCTGTTGCAGTAAGAGACTGGTTTCCAGTCCTCACCATGCTGTTGAAGTAGGACGCCTCCTACTCCATAGCTGCTGGCATCAGTTGACACTGTTGTAGGCTTCCTGGAATCATAATACGTTAACACTGGAGCAGTGGTTAGTGAATGTTTAAGTCTCTGAAATGCTGCCTCCTGTGTATGTGTCTAGACCCACTCTACCTTTTGTTTTGAGGAGCTTGCAGAGAGGCTGCCCCACAGTGGAGAGCTCCGGAATGTATTTCCCCAGATACTGTACCATCCTGAGAAAACGCTTTAGCTCGCTGACATTCTGGAGCTGGGGGAGTTGCTTATCCCAGTAAATTTTTCTGGGTCTGGCATGACGCCGTTTCTGTCAATGATGCCCCTCCTGGCCTCCAGGTCTCCTCCAGGCAGGGTCTGCAGTAGAGCACAACAGAGTCCCTGAAGATGTCATGGCAGATGGGGAAGGTTAGATCCTCCTCGAGGATAGAGAGTTTGGTTGGGACCGACAACATTCTCTCTGCTAGACAACTGGAGATCTATCTTTATATATTAGGCAAAAAGTGTACTATATCAACAGTATTAGACTAAACAATTTACAAACAGTACTAAGAAATGTCAGAATCTTACAAATACACACTACAATTATGACAATTTACATTTACAAAACCCATAACATTAATGACAAGTGATGGACTGACTTTTTGTCATTTTAGAAAAATGATACTGGTCTTGTATGGATCAGTTGGTAAGAGTGTGGCATTAGTAACACCAAGGTTGTGGGTTCAGATAAAGCAACAACGTAAATACATAACTGGATGGAGGCTGGTTTCACTCAGATGCTTGGATCTCCCAACACAACACAATCTCCAAACACCTGGCCCATACTGCAACTAAAACAAAGATCAATTAATTAAGATCATTTGATCATCCCAGTGGCATATACTGTATAACTTCACATACATTTTGGATTTTGTCAAACATTGTTAAAAAGGCCCAACCCTCAATCTAACGTGACGCTAGTCAATCGCCTGTCAATCGCCCTTTACAACTCTGCCAATTTGAACTAATTTGAACATAGTTCCTACCCTGTCAATTTTCAGTTAAATTAGAAAGTTCAGGTGATTTATTTTAATTTTGTTTCTTTATTTTTTTTGCCCTTAAACTACAGACAGCTCAACAATAGCAAAGTAAAACAAATCTAAAATTGCTTCAACAAAGAACGAGAGACGACAGTGCGTACAGTACAAGTAGGTCTGAACTGCTTCACTGAAGCGAGGCATTGCTATTTTTATTCACACACACTTCAACTGAAAGTGCATCTAGTCTTTACACTAGCAAAAGATCTTCTATTCAACATCATATTCAACATAACTTTTGGGGGGCTGTATGCAATTTGGTGTGGGTCCAGGGTGTCTGGGATGTTGATGTGAACCATGACCGGCCTTTCAAAGCATTTCATGGCTACAGATGTGAGTGCTACAGGGTGATAGTCATTTAGACACGTTACCTTGGTGTTCTTGTGCACAGGGACTATGGTGGTCTGCTTGAAAGCCTCCTGGTGGGAGAGGGTGGGGGGCAGAATAGACAGGACTTACCAGGAAGGCAGGGCAGTCTATACCTACCACAGGGGCAGGATACACTGGACCTACTTGAGGGGCAGGACACTCAAAGCCTGGACACTACACGTTACAGGTGGGCAGGACATGGAATTTCAGACCCCACCGGGAAGGAATGGAACTCTTGCCCTACCAAGGAAGGGAATTCTGACCCTCAGGAGGGAAAAGAACTCTGACCCTACCTGGAAGGAAAGGAACTCTGACCCTACCAGGAAGGAAGGGAACTCTGATTCTACCATGGTACCAGGCGGGGCTGGAGAGGCCCCAAAAGTCTGGTTGCACTGGACATTCGCAGAGGCTGCAGGCTGTGGCTCCACCGCTGGAAACGTCATGGTTGAAGGCGACGATCAGGGGAGTGGCAGGGCTGCCTCGACGTGTAGTAGAGGTCCCAACCGTCCTGTGGTGGTGATGAAAGCTCAGGCCGGAGGGGCTTGGAGTAGTGTCACTCGGGGGAGTAAACTGGCTGACTCGGGGAGTAATTGCAGTGGCGCTTAGGAGAGTAGCGGTGGTACAGGTGCTGCCGCGGCGGTGACTCAGGCTGGGAGGGTCTAGAGTACATCCTTCTGGACTCTTCCCTCTTATAGAGCAGCTCCTCGTTGTCGCTCAGAAGCTCCGAACTGATGAGGGTGATGAGGAGGCTTGGAGCAGGATTTGTAGTAGTACCTTAGATGAGAGAGGTGCGTAAGGCCTTGCAGCTCATCTTCCTCAGGTGCATGAAAGCTTCATGTAGCCGTGTGGGCTGAGGTGGGTGGTGACAAGTATCTCGTGAGACGCACAAACTCCTCTTCCGGGTACCTCAACATCACAACTATAGCAGGTCAGAATCCGGCGATACGAAAGACAATGAAAAAACGGCTATGGAACGAGCTATAACTACATGGTTCACATCACTGGAGATAGGGGATAACCCACTATCACATTTCATAATGCTTTTAAAACAATTACCTACACTCCAGACTGCCAAATCAGCCAATAGATGGAATATCCATCAGTTTATAGCGTTAAAACAAAGTATATATATTTTGCTAAAATGTGCTCAATCTAAACGGTGTACTAAATTATTCAACTCAGTTTCTCCTTCAGGTACCAACTCACAATGTGCCCTGTGTGTCTGTGGGAAACCTGGGAAAGGGCCACTGTTGCCATAGCAACGTCCTCTGCACTCAAACTGCAAGTTGAACTCAGTGAGAAAGAATCCTAATATGATAGTGCAGTTTGCTAAAGCGAGCAGAGTTTGATACTGTGGCCAAAACTGTTGCATTTGCGACCGTTTGACTTGACTATGCTTTGAATAAATTAAGATAATGTTGTTGTTTTTTAAACAGTAATGTGTGAATGGACAAAAATAAACCAACTTTCTGAAGAGGAAACAACCGCACAGGAATGCCCCTGTCTGTGTGTGTGCAGTGCGCAGAGCGTCTATATGTCTACCACTGTGCAGCCGTTAGCAATGCTAATGATAGCCGTCTTTGGGTAGATGAAAATGTTACTAAAAGGTAACTACAAAGTAGCCTATACCTACCTGGAAGAATCATGATTATTTGCATCAATCCTGTGGCCATTTGTTTTGTACTCAATCACAAGTGCACTACAGACATAGGCAGCGCGCCCATAAACTAAGCTTCCCCTAAAGTAAATTGAATACGATTTCTAAAATGATATAGCTTAATTAGCCTACTCCTCTGAACAGAAATAAATTAAATAATTCAAAATAGGCCTTATAGGCCACACCAGAAGCATGATTTGGCCACAGAGGATCATTAGCTTCTTTAAAAATAAAAAAATCTGGATTGTTTTATAGGTGCTACACCTAGAATTTCTCAGAATTTCTCCCATATATGGAAGCACTGGGCTGCATTCAAAATAAAATCCCCCTCCCCCACGTGCCATTTCCGAGTAACATGGTGGAGAATCAAGCTTGAGCCTTTTACTTTCGGGTTTTGGTCCACCAGATTCAAACAGCTGTAAAAACGATATTTTCTGTTATTGAAAATATATTTCACAGTAATTTAGATTGTACATTATTCAGTTCTTGTTTCCTCACATCATTTGAAATTCAGCGAACAGTGTAGAATTTTAGCAACCATGAAATGACAGAGACTTCTACTGTACATTTGCTGCTTGACCCGATTTTCCACTAGATAACACAAACACAAAGTCAAAACATCTTTCCCCTATTCACAATGGATTATGCTCCAGCAGGACAAATCAATAAGCAAATATTACAGCCAATCACAACACTGGTGGGTATGTAATGCTGTGAAAAACGATCATTCCATGACTGCAGAAATTGGGGGGTGGTCCAAAATATGGGAGGGTTGTCAATTTGATGGAAACAACTCTGATGGGTAAATTTGCATATTGTTTTTATGTATATTTTAGAATATTTGCATGAAAATATGATGCCAATTGGATTAAAACCTAGCTATAGACACCCTAAATACTCTGGCAAGTGTGCTAGTCCAGTGTCACTTTGATTATGCCTACACATCATGGTTTACCAGATGCCCCAAATGGCTAAAGAATAAGCTACAGACCAGCCAAAACAAGCTTGTAAGAATTGTATTTAACCCCCCCCCATACTCATCTGGAGCTCAAAAAAAATTGTATCTATGTAATGTGTCTATCTATGTAATGTGTCTATCTATGTAATGTGTCTATCTATGTAATGTGTCTATCTTTATAATGTGTATGTATATCTGTAATGTTTCTGTATTTCTGGAATCTGTCTGTATTTCTGGAATCTGTCTGCATTGCTGGAATCTGTCTGCATTGCTGGAATCTGTCTGCATTGCTGGAATCTGTCTGCATTGCTGGAATCTGTCTGCATTGCTGGAATCTGTCTGCATTGCTGGAATCTGTCTGCATTGCTGGAATCTGTCTGCATTGCTGGAATCTGTCTGCATTGCTGGAATCTGTCTGCATTGCTGGAATCTGTCTGCATTGCTGGAATCTGTCTGCATTGCTGGAATGTGTCTGCATCGCTGAAATGTGTTTGCATCGCTGAAATGTGTCTATATCGCTGTAATTGTACATGTATGTATGTATGTATGTATGTATGTATGTATGTAAAACATAAGGACCAAAATGGAACTAAGTCCCCACCTTTATTGTGCAATCCCGGTCACTTAAAAAAATCTTTGTACTGTGTATATATGTATATTTTTTTTACTGACAAATAAAATCAATCAATCCAAACTGTGCAGCGGCTATTTGATGATTGGAAAGAGAAATGTCTTACAAAACACCAAAAAAGTTGAATGACACTCGGAGATTGTCAAGCCAAACCTTCGATACTAGGTAGGCCTACAAGGTAGGGAGGGATGTAACCCTGCGTGGCATCGAATGTGCTAGGAAAGCATGCTGAAGTGGCAATGTCGATATCCATGTTTAGGAAAACAGGGCCGATACAGATAATTGTTATTTGTGGTCGCAAACATTATTTTGAGTTAATTCTATTAGGGGGAGGGTGCATTTTTCCATATGACACCTTGAGTTGGACCAGCTCTTAAATCAGGGTTTTCCAAACTCAGTCCTGGGGCACCACATTTAGTTTTTTGCTCTAGCCCTCTTTTCAGTCACACACACTTCAACTGGAAGTGCATCTGAGGCTTGATATTGTATAGAAGAAGATGGAGCTGTCTCTCTGTAGGTTATTGGTGGCCAGGTTTTTTATTGTTGTGAATCCTCTTTCATCACTCTTTGTGTACTCTACACTCTTGATCCAATTATTCGCATGTGATATGTTTGAGACTCCCTCCCCATGGCAACGTGTCTTCCCCTCAGTGCTAGGCCTTACAAACACTCCCAAGTTCAAGGACAGATGGATATTTGTATATATATATATTTGTTTTTCCATCTACACCATACCTGCCGCAGCTCCCAAGACTTTAAATGCTGCTTAATTAAAATGAGGGATTTGATGCTGTACATTTATGGTTTCAATTGTCTTTTATGTTTACTCTGTGCTAGGGACGTCACTAGAGATTCATGGATTGGGGGGCTAAGCCTCTTTTCTTTGGGGGGGGGGGGGGGGGGGGGGTTCTGGGCATACTCCCCCATGAGTATGAGAGAGTGAGAAATGAGAAGACAAGCAGGTCATTCCATTAGAAAAAAAATATTTTATTTAAGTTTCACCCTTTTGATAATTGTTGTTCAAAATGAACCACATAATTCAGACACTTGGAACATCTTAAACAGTATCATCAACAATGGGGCAAAACTATATTCAACTAAAGAGTTCAATAAAAAAATTAAATCTGAAAAATAATTTGGAATAAAATCGGATAAAGTAAGATCCCAAACAAATATTACAACCTATATTACATAATTGATCCTCCTGCTTTTCACTTGATGCTTATTTTGATGGTGAAATGCATCAAAGTGTACCTTCTATTTTTAAGGGTGGCAAAGCGGTCAATGACATTATTGTGGCTTATTGGCCCAAGCACTTCACCCTCAATGGACATAGCTGCAAGACTTGCAAGCATTTTCTGACCTATTGTCTTACAAAACCAGGAGAGCAGCCAGCGTAGTGCACTAAAGGACCTTTCACAGGAGCAGCTGCTCACAGGAATTGTGAGGGCAACCTGAATGATTTCCTTCAGAGAAGTTAACATATCATCATCCAGGAGGTTATGTACAGCAAGTATATTTTTGGGAGGACATCCAGCCTCTCTTTTCTGGGCAAGAAAGTTTCTGGCCACCAACATCTCTTCTGTTTTAACATCAATACCATAGTGCTTGGCTAACTCAGTTAACCTTTGTGTTGTCTTAAAGGTAAAAAATTACCCACCACTATGTTTAACAGCAGAGAAACCCCCCTAAATTATATTTTTTCAGCATCAAATTTGATGACTTCCTAGAGTGATCCCAACATTAGAAAAGTGAAATTGCCTTTGTTCATATTTCCATGAAAGCTGTACACCACCAGGGTACAAAGATTGTCTTAGGGTCAGTTTTGACCTGGCAGTTATAACATAATTTACACACCACAAAGACACACACACACACACACACAATGAGAAATTGAGATTATGTGTGCTACTGACTGAACTCAGCCAGCAGCTCCTGAAGAGGAAGATCACCATGGTTGGCGAAGTTAGAAAGAAAAAGCCTGGGCTCCCCCCTGCACTCCTCGCAACAAGGGGGAGAGAGGCCTTCTCATAAAAGTTTGCCTTCACCCCCACCACTCTAGTTTCTTACCTCCCAAAGAGGAACAAGAATGTGGTCCTCCTGAGCACACTGCACAAAATGGCTGAGATCATTGATCGTGAGGACAGGAAGCCAGCCATCATCCTGGACTATAATCACAACAAAGGAGGCGTGGACAACCTGGACAAGGTGATTGGAACTTAGAGCTGCAGGAGGATGACTGCCTGCTGGCCTCTGGTCATCTACCACAACATCATTGATATGTCCTCATACAATGCCTTCTTGATATGGAACAAGATCAGCCCTACCTGGATTCCTGATAAGCAGAACAAGAGGAGAGTGTTCCTGGAGCAGCTGGGAAAGGAACTGGTAACCCCACATATTCAAGAAGGGAGAGCCTCCCCTGCACAGTAGCCTCTGCAGCGCTTGTGAAAGCTGTTCAGGGGGCTGAATCTTGTCCTGATCCACCTGAGGCTGCAGCTGGGGCAGGCAAGAGGAAGAGATGCCAATTTTGCCCCCAAAAGAAGGACTGTAAAACAAATGCTATGTGCTGCACATGTGAGAAATACACCTGCAAAGTCCATGCACACACACCTTACATGTGGTAATTAGAGTTGATCTATTTATTTTCATCACATTTTTTGTTTTGTATCTATTATCTTATTTTATTTGTATTTATTGTTGTTGTTTATACACATTGTGGGTGGGGGCAATGGTTTAAAAAAATGGGAGAAGACTAGTATTTTATAGTTGAATTCCTCATTGCACAGTATATAACAATATATCACTATGTTGCCAAAAAAGTTCAAGGCTGTTATTGTTTCCCTTCAATAAAATGCATTCAAAACAACCTTCTGCACATTTCTGCTACTTTCTTAGGCTATACAAATGCTATCTCTTGCAAAAAATGTATGTTTACACCTATGCAGTACCTTTAGCAATAATAATAATAAACCTCTACTTTAGTAAAGAAAACAATTATGATAGGTGTGTTGTAATAAAAACGAGTGGTGTCCACTGATTAAATTTAGTCTTTCTGTATTGTGAAGAGGGAAAACCCAGATATTCACAAAGATTGTGATTGTTAAACCCAGATATTCGCAAAGATTGTGATGAAGTAAGGCCTACCTCATGCCTTTTGCACACATAGTATATAGATTCTCTTTTTTCTACCATGTTATTGACTTGTTTATTGTTTACTCCATGTGTAACTCTGTGTTGTTGTCTGTTCACACTGCTATGCTTTATCTTGGCCAGGTCGCAGTTGCAAATGAGAACTTGTTCTCAACTAGCCTACCTGGTTAAATAAAGGTGAAATAAAAATAATAAAAATAAAAAAAGTACAGGTTTCTTCATGCAAAATAGATTTACCTCATTTGCACACACTGTATATAGACTTTTTCTATTGTATTATTGACTGTATGTTTATTCCATGTGTAACGCTATTATGCTTGTGTCGCACTGCTTTGCTTTATCTTGGCCAGGTCGCAGTTGTAAATGAGAACTTGTTCTCAACTAGCCTACCTGGTTAAATAAAGGTGAAATAAAATTAAAATAAATTTGGGGTTTAAAAAGCTGCTTAATTTTAGGGGTTTAGTGAAGGCGGGTAATTTTTTACCCTTAGGACAAGGGGAGTATACACAATGTTAAGGGTTAAGCATGATGTATCAAGAAAGTTTTTTGAGTTGGGGCTGCATGCCTGTATGCCTTTGAGCAGACCTGCATTTAGAGTTGAGAATCGCTGGTCAAGCTCACAAACCATCCTGTCCAAGCAGGGGAGCAACAACTCTGTTTTCATTGTTTGGGAAAATAACAATTCTGTGCCTAAACCCAAGGAGGTCTCCACCACAAAATCTCCCATTTTCCTTTGTTTGTGCTTTCTTGCTGCATCTGCCTATGGAATATTGTGAATTTCACAGAGTGCTTTGGTTCTGTTATAAAGTTCTGTGGCAAATGCCTCTGTGCGTTTGCCTATCAGTGTGTCACATACAGCTTGTTTGCCAAAATAAGCTTCTGCCAGGTCTACAGTCTCTTTCTGGAGGAACTTGTGTAGTCCCCCCAGTTATAGAAAGAAGGGACTGAAACATCAGCAGCAAAAACACGGTGGAGCTTTTACGAAGCTTTACTCTCAGACCAAAAGCCAAGGGGATCCAATGGCAGATAGACAATCAAAAATAGCAGTTAAATTGTCCAGGACTACATTTATGGACTGTAGCTAGCATGCCCAGCGAGTGTTTGAGAGCTGTACAAGTTCAGCTGATTCCAAGTTTGGACTGAGCTTCTTTGAACTTGTGGGGGTTAACTAGGGATGTACTGAAAAACAAAAACACATTCTCCAAGAAACTGAAAAACTCAGCAGCCTCTGGAATAGCCCTGCAAGTATGACACAACACCAAATTAAGCTCATGAGCATAGCAATGTACATAAATTGCCTCCAGATGCAGCACTTTGAAATGTGCTTGCACACCTCCTTTGAACCCACTCATGACAACCGCACCATCATTAGTCTGTGCAACGCACTTTAGGCCTGTTACCCCTCTCATTTGGAGCTGCTGTTGCAACTCATTTGCTATTGATTGGGCATCAAATTACTTGATTTCTGTTAGTGCTAGTAAACACTGCTTAACTGTCCCCTCTGTCACATACCTAACACACAGAGCCAACTGTTCAGACTTCCCATCCTTTGCCTCATCCGCCATAATCGCATACATTCCAGACTTTGACATCTCAGAGACTATGGTGTCCGTAATCTCTTGAGCACAGCATTCGATCATGTCATTCTGAGATTCTGGAGAGAGAGACGTCGCATTTGATGATTGTACCTTTGCAGGAAAGGGTCAAACTTCTTCAAAAGCTCCGTTACATTCCAGAAAGTTCCCTCTAATTGTGTTTTCATTAGATTCATCATTGGCACGGAAAGAGAGCCCGTCTTCCTAACATTGAGGTGACCGCAACAATTCTCCTCAGATACTCCCTTCTCTCTGCAATATCACTAGCATGGGTAGATGTTAAAATCTGAGCAATGTTCCCATGATTGATAGTTGCCTGGTAGCTTTTCCATGCCACGACATTGTCTCTGTGTGTTTATGTGTGTATCTATTCAGTTTCACTTGTCTGGGCCCAGTGTCTTTGTCACCTAAATCGCTCTCATTTCTGGAAGGAGTTTCTGCAGCGTCTTGATTACTTTCTTTCTCTGGATCTGTTTGTTGTCCCTCCCTCTCTGGATCTGTTTGTTGTCCCTCCCTCTCTGGATCTGTTTGATCCTCTCTGGATCATTAACAATGCCTTGAAACAGTACAATTCAGTCTATGAATATATCAATAAACTGTAGTCCAGGTCAACTCTACTCTTAGAAAGAATGGTACTTAAAGGGGTTCTCTGGCTGTTCTCATAGGAGATCCCTTTTAGGTTCCAGGTAGTACCCCTTTTGGTTCCAAGTAGAACCCTATTGGGTTCAATGTATTATGTATTATACTTGGAACCAAAAATGGTTATCCTATGGGGAAAGCAGAAGGACACTTTTGGAACCTTTTTCTCTAAGAGTGTATGTGAGTCCAATAAGAACGTAATGAATGACTAACTGTCTTGAACAACAATGGGTCCTGGAGAAGACTAGCCTACCTTCATCAGGGAAGAAGGCACCTCAACATTCTTTTCATTTGGTAACATTGCATAATTAAAAAAGCATTATAAACCAACTTTGGGAAAAGTTATAGTCCTAATGAACATTCTGTACAAGTACATCTGATGTCAAATAGGGACTATTAACTAGTTAACTAGGTTGCACATAAAAACTATTTATCAAATATCAATCAATTATGGTATCAAAGGCTTTAAAAATGTACTAGAATGTAGCTTACCGGAGACAAATCGCCAGGCGTTCAACTGGGTTGATGGACTCCCGGTAGTTTGGATCCATCCGAGCGATCCTGGATCCAATCATCTGGAGCAGGTGATCGAACTGGCTTCGGTCCAGACGGAAGTAAATTCCTCTCCAAACAGTTGAAGCTCTTGAATTAGACGGTGGAACTACCCTGCCTGCTTTCAGGACTTTAACCATCTCTGGACCCACACAGACCTGCGCTTTCGGCGGGGCTGGTCCCAGCCCAACAGCGTGATCAAGACCACCTTCCTCAACGTTGGTCTCATTGTTGAAAGAGCCCACGCTGCTATCTTGACTATATATTATTGCATTTCGCTCCAAAACTGCATTTTGGAGGGAAATTATATTATAGCAATTAATTTGTGGATGTCATTGAATAAATAATATACTTGGCAAATAAATTAATAAAACATTTAAAGAAATTATGCAATCAAACTGTTTTTATGTAATCCCACATTTTTACTGAATATGTGTGCAAAAAAAAAATCTACATTCATATTTTATTACTTTCTGTCAAGTCTACGCATACAATTTGATGCATATGTTCGATAAATCGAACTTATGCACCACACAGAATGCACTGCAACTGCCTCTGCAACGCAATGCTGCAAGGCAAATGCAGCGTTCCATTGGAAATTAATGTACTTCTGGTCCTAGTGCCCGCACGGTAAGAAGTTTAAGATGCGATGGAACAGAGAAAATATGTTGACTGATATATTGATTTATTTAGGGGGGCTAAGGAATATTTTAGGGGGGCCCCCCTAAAATAGGCCTAGCGACGTCCCTGCTCTGTGCTATCATATTTGGTGGAAAATTACTGCTTGTGTGTGCGTGCTTGCTTGCACCACACACCAACACCCAAGGGTATTACTATTCCATCCCAGAGCCCAGCCGGCGTCAATGGTCCTGGGGAGTTAGAGGAGGGAGGATGTGGGTACCATCCTTGTTAGGATCAGTGTGAGGTAGTTTGTTCCACTCCAGCTCCAGACTGCCCCAGGCCTGCATGAGAGAGACAGCTGCCTGATTTTCCTCCTGGGTCTGGGGCTCACACAGAACAGAAGCCCTGAATAGCAGCATAAAACTTCTGACTCACTCGTAAATAATTGCCTTTTCTTTCTCTCTCTCTCTGTTTCTTACAATCTCTCTGTTTTTCTGTCTCTCTCCCTCTAGACTCTCTCCTTCATTTTCTCTCTCTCTCCCTCTCCTCTTTTTCCTTGCTGTCCTGGTTTTTGAATAGATGCAAAGGACTTACTAACTCATTCTGATCAAAAGGTATCCTGTCCTGTGTTCTACCCCTATCTGCATTGCAGATGTTTGGGATGGTGCAGCACTAGACTAGTGCCAGGTTGATAGCAGCCTCATGCGGCGCTGCCAAGACTGAGGTATTTTCCCTGGTCATATCACTATGTGTAACCTCAGGCATTTTCCCACTGCTTTAAAAATCGGTCTCTCCTCTCTCAACCTGACTCTTCAAAATCAAAATCAAGCGGAAGTAAGGTGTAGAGTTGGCTACAGTTGATTATGCCAGTCTCTTGCAGAAGCCCTTACTCCTTTGGGCAGCACAGCGGAAGCTTTGAAGTAAATGATTCACTTGATGACTGATATGAATAAACAAGCCATTTCTAGGCCCACTGTGCAGGGATTGGGCCTGTATTTGGAGGTCAGTTTACAAGTCCACAGTACTCTCCGTGGAGTCGGCAAAAATTTGTATTCCGTGATAGTTTGCAAGTCATACCACATCCGGCGAGCGTCAGAGCCAGCGTAGTAGGATTTTCTTCTTAGTCCTGTGTTGATGTTTTCACTGTTTGATGGCTTGTCGGAGGTGGTAGCAGGATTTCTTATAAGCGTCTGGATTAGTGTCCCGCTCCTTGAAAGTGACAGCTCTAGCCTGTAGCTCTGTGTGGTTGTTGCCTGTAATCCATGGCTTCTGGTTGGGATCTGTACGTGCGGTCACTGTGGTGACGACATTGTCGATGCACTTATTAATGAAGCCGCTGACTGGTGGTAAACTCCTGAATGTTATTGGTTGAATCCCGGAACATATTCCAGTCTGTGCTAGTGAAACAGTCCTTTAGCTTAGCCTCCACTTCATCGGACGACTTCCATATTGAGCGTGTCACTGGTACTTCCTGTTAGAGTTTTTGCTTGTAAGCAGGAATCGGGAGGATAGAGTTCTGGTCAGATTTGCCAAATGGAGGACGAGGGAAAGCTTTGTATGTGTTTCTGTGTGTGGAGTAAATGTGATTTAGAGTTTTGTCGCCTCTAGTTGCACGGGTGACATGCTGGTAAAAATTAGGTAAGACGGATTTCAGTTTCCCTGCATTAAATTCACCAGCTACTCAGAGAGCTGCCTCTGAATGTGCATTTTCTTGTATGGCCTCATACAGCTGGTTATTTAATCATTTCATCCAAACTGCTCGTACGCGTGAATTAGCGTCTGCGTAGCCAGGCGCTAAAATAGAACTTGGTAAAATGGAATTTGGTTCTATTTCAAATCAAATCAAATCACATTTTATTTGTCACATACATATGGTTAGCATATGTTAATGCGATTGTAGCGAAATGCTTGTGCTTCTAGTTCCGACAATGCAGTAATAACCAACAAGTAATCTAACCTAACAATTCCACAACTACTACCTTATACACACAAGTGTAAAGGGATAAAGAATATGTACATAAAGATATAGGAATGAGTGATGGTACAGAACGGCATAGGCAAGATGCAGTAGATGGTATAGAGTACAGTATATACATATGAGATGAGTAATGTAGGGTATGTAAACATAAAGTGGC
Organism: Salvelinus fontinalis; assembly: GCF_029448725.1. Classification (NCBI taxonomy): domain Eukaryota; kingdom Metazoa; phylum Chordata; class Actinopteri; order Salmoniformes; family Salmonidae; genus Salvelinus; species Salvelinus fontinalis. The sequence goes on from NC_074666.1 coordinate 58,242,761, forward strand.
ATAGTTTAAAGTGGCTAGTGATACATGTATTACATAAAGATGGCAAGATGCAATAGATGATATAGAGTACAGTATATACATATACATATGAGATGAGTAATGTAGGGTATGTAAACATTATATTAAGTGGCATTGTTTAAAGTGGCTAGTGGTACATTTTTACATAATTTCCATCAATTCCCATTATTAAAGTGGCTGGAGTTGAGTCAGTATGTTGGCAGCGGCCACTAAATGTTAGTGGTGGCTGTTTAACAGTCTGATGGTCTTGAGATAGAAGCTGTTTTTCAGTCTCTCGGTCCCTGCTTTGATGCACCTGTACTGACCTCGCCTTCTGGATGATAGTGGGGTGAACAGGCAGTGGCTTGGGTGGTTGTTGTCCTTGATGATCTTTATGGCCTTCCTGTGACATCGGGTGGTGTAGGTGTCCTGGAGGGCAGGTAGTTTGCCCCCGGTGATGCGTTGTGCAGACCTCACTACCCTCTGGAGAGCCTTACGGTTGTGGGCGGAGCAGTTGCCGTACCAGGCGGTGATACAGCCCGACAGGATGCTCTCGATTGTGCATCTGTAGAAGTTTGTGAGTGCTTTTGGTGACAAGCCGAATTTCTTCAGCCTCCTGAGGTTGAAGAGGCGCTGCTGCGCCTTCTTCACAACGCTGTCTGTGTGGGTGGACCAATTCAGTTTGTCCATGATGTGTACACCGAGGAACTTAAAACTTTCCACCTTCTCCACTACTGTCCCGTCGATGTGGATAGGGGGGTGCTCCCTCTGCTGTTTCCTGAAGTCCACAATCATCTCCTTTGTTTTGTTGACGTTGAGTGTGAGGTTATTTTCCTGACACCACACTCTGAGGGCCCTCACCTCCTCCCTGTAGGCCGTCTCGTCGTTGTTGGTAATCAAGCCTACCACTGTAGTGTCATCCGCAAACTTGATGATTGAGTTGGAGGCGTGCATGGCCACGCAGTCGTGGGTGAACAGGGAGTACAGGAGAGGGTTCAGAACGCACCCTTGTGGGGCCCCAGTGTTGAGGATCAGCGGGGTGGAGATATTGTTACCTACCTTCACCACCTGGGGGCGGCCCGTCAGGACCCAGTTGCACAGGGCGGGGTCGAGACCCAGGGTCTCGAGCTTGATGACGAGTTTGGAGGGTACTATGGTGTTAAATGCTGAGTTGTAGTTGATGAACAGCATTCTCACATAGGTATTCCTCTTGTCCAGATGGGTTAGGGCAGTGTGCAGTGTGGTTGCGATTGCGTCGTCTGTGGACCTATTGGGTCAGTAAGCAAATTGGAGTGGGTCTAGGGTGTCCGGTAGGGTGGAGGTGATATGGTCCTTGATTAGTCTCTCAAAGCACTTCATGATGACGGAAGTGAGTGCTACGGGGCGGTAGTCGTTTAGCTCAGTTACCTTAGCTTTCTTGGGAACAGGAACAATGGTTGCCCTCTTGAAGCATGTGGGAACAGCAGACTGGGATAAGGATTGATTGAATATGTCCGTAAACACACCAGCCAGCTGGTCTGCGCATGCTCTGAGGACGCGGCTGGGAATGCCGTCTGGGCCTGCAGCCTTGCGAGGGTTAACACGTTTAAATGTTTTACTCACCTCGGCTGCAGTGAAGGAGAGCCCGCAGGTTTTGGTAGCGGGCCGTGTCAGTGGCACTGTATTGTCCTCAAAGCGAGCAAAAAAGTTATTTAGCCTGTCTGGGAGCAAGACATCCTGGTCCGCGACGGGGCTGGTTTTCTTTTTGTAATCCGTGATTGACTGTAGACCCTGCCACATACCTCTTGTGTCTGAGCTGTTGAATTGCGACTCTATTTTGTCTCTGTACTGGGACTTAGCTAGTTTGATTGCCTTGCGGAGAGAATAGCTACACTGTTTGTATTCGGTCATGTTTCCGGTCACCTTGCCCTGGTTAAAAGCAGTGGTTCGCGCTTTCAGTTTCACGCGAATGCTGCCATCAATCCACGGTTTCTGGTTTCTCATGTTTTTTTTAGGAGCAAATACACACGTGGGCGATTGCTTGTGGAAATTAGGTAAAAACTATGTACGTTTTCCTGCATTAAAGTCCCCGGCCACTAGAACCGCCACCTCTGGATGAGCATTTTCTTGTTTGCTTGTAGCCTTATACAGTGCGTCGAGTGCAATTTTAGTGCCAGCACCAGTTTATGGTGTTAAATAGACAGCTACGTAAAATATAGACGAAAACTCTCTTTGTAATAGTGTGGTCTACAGCTTATCTTGAGATACTCTACCTCAGCCGAGCAAAACCTTGAGACGTCTTTAATTTTAGATTTTGACCACCTGCTGTTATTGACAAATAGACTCCGACCACCACCCCTTGTCTTACCGGAGGCAGCGTTTCTGTCTTGCCGATGCATGGAAAACCCAGCCAACTGTATATATTATCCATGTCATCATTCAGCCACGGTGAAACATACATTTTTACAGTTTTTAATGTCCCGTTGGTAGGATAGTCTCGACTGGAGCTCATCCAGTTTATTCTCCAATGATTGAACGTTGGCCAATACGACGGATGGTAAAATTGGGTTAACCACTCGCCAACTTATTCTCACAAAGCACCCGGATCTGTATCCACTGTATCGACTTCTCTTCTTCATGCGATTGACGGGGATTTGGGCCTGGTACGGTATCAGTAGTAAATCCTTTGCCTCTGACTCGTTAAAGAAAAAATATTTTTCCAGTTCGAGGTGAGTAATCGCTGTTCTGATATCCAGAAGCTCTTTTCGGCCATAAGAGACGGTGACAAACAACACAACTAACAGACAAGATAGTGCAATTGGTTAGCAGCCCGTAAAACGGCAGCCATCTCCTCTGGCGCTATTCCATTTACTCGCCGACATAGTCTCATCAGTGTGCCCGCTCGTTTGCCTCTTTTCCTATTTCGAGTCCTGGGGATTAGGGCCTGGTCTGGATTGAGCAGTACGTTCAGAGCTGTTGACTCGTTGAAGTAGAAATGTTCATCCAAATTGAGGTTAGTGATAGCTGTTTAGATGTCCAGAAGCTGTTTTCAGTCATAGAACATTATGTACAAAATACAGGAGGCTACTCAAATGTCTGTGCGTGTTTGTCTTGGGTGCGAGATACAAATCTCTCGCTTCAAGGAGGGCCAGTCAGTTTTTCCGCCATCCAACCCATTGTGTCAGTCCTTGAGCTGTGTTCTCTGAGACCAGAGCTGTTGCCAAGGAACAAAGATGAACTTCATTTGAACTTCCCTCAAAAAACTTCACTGTGTGTGTGTGTGGGCTCACTGTGCCAGGCCAAACAAACTTATTCAGACTGAGGAACAAAATAATGCACCTGTTACACAAGCTGCTGAGGCAACATCCTATTGAGAAAGTAGCAGAGGAGAGGAGGCAGCTATATTTTCTTCACAATAACACCTCTACATGTCATTCAACACTACATGATTCATCCTAAATACACTTGAGTATACCAAACATTAGGAACGCCTTCCTAATATTGAGTTCCACAGGGATGCTGGCCCATGTTGACTCTAATGCTTCCCACAGTTGTGTCAAGTTGGCTGGATGTCCTCTGGGTGGTGGACCATTCTTGATACACACAGGAATCTGTTGAGCATGAAAAACCCAACAGTGTTGCAGTTCTTGACACAAACCGGTGTTCAACCTCTCTTTCGTATCGTCTGAGATCCCTAAAGATTGGAAAGCTGCCGCGGTCATCCCCCTCTTCAAAGGGGGTGACACTCTAGACCCAAACTGCTACAGACCTATATCTCTCCTACCCTGTCTTTCTAAGGTCTTCAAAAGCCAAGTTAACAAACAGATTACCGACCATTTCGAATCCCACCGTACCTTCTCTGCTATGCAATCTGGTTTCAGAGCTGGTCATGGGTGCACCTCAGCCACGCTCAAGGTCCTAAACGACATCATAACCGCCATCGATAAGAGACATTACTGCGCAGCCGTATTCATTGACCTGGCCGAGGCTTTCGACTCTGACAATCACCACATTCTTATTGGCAGACTCGACAGCCTTGGTTTCAGTGTGTCAAATCAGAGGGCCTGTTGTCCGGACCTCTGGCAGTCACTATGGGGGTGCCACAGGGTTCAATCCTCGGGCCGACACTCTTCTCTGTATACATCAATGATGTTGCTCTTGCTGCTGGTGATTCTCTGATACACCTCTACGCAGACGACACCATTCTGTATACTTCTGGCCCCTCTTTGGACATTGTGTTAACTAACATCCAGACGAGCTTCACTGCCATACAACTCTCCTTCCGTGGCCTCCAACTGCTCTTAAAAGCAAGTAAAACTAAATGCATTCTATTCAACCGATCACTGCCCGCACCTGCTCGCCCGTCCAGCATCACTACTCTGGACGGCTCTGACTTAGAATACGTGGACAACTACAAATACCTAGGTGTCTGGTTAGACTGTAAACTCTCCTTCCAGACTCACATTAATTATCTCCAATTCAAAATTAAATCTAGAATCGGCTTCATATATTGCAACAAAGCATCCTTCACTCATGCTGCCAAACATACCCTCGTAAAACTGACCATCCTACCGATCCTCGACTTCGGTGATGTTATCTATAAAATAGCCTCCAACACTCTACTCAACAAACTGGATGCAGTCTATCACAGTGCCATCCATTTTGTCACCAAAGCCCCATACACTACGCATCATTGCGACCTGTACGCTCCCGTTGGTTGGCCCTCACTTCATACTCGTCGCCAAACCCACTGGCTACAGGTTATCTACAAGTCTCTGCTAGGTAAAGCCCCGCCTTATCTCAGCTCACTAGTCACCATAGCAGCACCCACTCGTAGCACGCGCTCCAGCAGGTATATCTCACTGATCACCCCCAAAGCCAATTCCTCCTTTGGTCGTCTTTCCTTCCAGTTCTCTGCTGCCAATGACTGGAACGAACTGCAAAAATCTCTGAAGCTGGAAACACTTATCTCCCTCACTAGCTTTTAAGCACCAGCTGTCAGAGCAGCTCACAGATTATTGCACCTGTACATAGCCCATCTATAATTTAGCCCAAACAACTACCTCTTCCCCTACTGTATTTATTTATTTTGCTCCTTTGCACCCCATTATTTCTACTTTGCACGTTCTTCCACTGCAAATCTACCGTTCCAGTGTTTTGCTTGCTATATTGTATTTACCTCGCCACCATGGCCTTTTTTAGCCTTTACCGCCCTTATCTCACCTCATTTGCTCACATTGTATATAGACTTATTTTTCTACTGTATTATTGACTGTATGTTTTGTTTATTCCATGTGTAACTCTGTATTATTGTATGTGTCGAATTGCTATGCTTTATCTTGGCCAGGGCGTAGTTGCAAATGAGAACTTGTTCTCAACTAGCCTACCTGGTGAAAAAAAATATTTAAAAAAATGTCCCTTGCTCATGTTTCTTGGCCCGAGCAGTCTCTTCTTCTTATTGGTGTCCTTTAGTAGTGGTTTCTTTGCAGCAATTTGACCACGAAGGCTTGATTCACACAGTCTCCTCTGAACAGTTGATGTTGAGATGTGTGTTATTTGAACTCTGGGAAGCATTTATTTGGGCTGCATTGAACTTATCCTCTGCAGCAGAGGTATCTCTTGGTCTTCCATTCCTGTGGCGGTCCTCATGAGTGCCAATGGTTTTTGCGATTGCACTTGAAGAAACTTTAAAAGTTCTTGAAATGTTCCGTATTGACTGATCTTCATGTCTTAAAGTAATGATGGACTGTAATTTCTCTTTGCTTATTTGAGCTCTTCTTGCCATCATTTAGACTTGTTATTTTACCAAATAGGGTTATCTTCTGTATACCACTCCTACCTTGTCATAACATAACTGATTGGCTCAAACGCATTAAGAAGGAAAGAAATTCCACAAATTAACTTTTAACAAGGCACACAATTACGGACTCCTCTTTTAATCTGCGTATTCCTCCAAAACTCAGTTGTCCTGAGTCTGGACAACTCTGCCAGGACCTAGGATTAAGGGAGACACTCAAGTGTTTTAGTATTATATCTCTTGACACAATTCTGAAAATAATCATGGCCTCTAAACCTTCAAGCTGCATACTGGACCCTATTCTAACTGAACTACTGAAAGAGCTGGTTCCTGTGCTTGGCCCTCTTATGTTGAACATAATAAATGGCTCTCTATCCACCGGATGTATACCAAACTCACTAAACGTGGCAGTAATAAAGCCTCTCTTGAAAAAGCCAAACCTTGACCCAGAAAATATAAAAAACTATCGGCCTATATCGAATCTTCCATTCCTCTCAAAACTTTTAGAAAGCTGTTGCGCAGCAACTCACTGCCTTCCTGAGGACAGACAATGTATACGAAATGCTTCAGTCTGGTTTTGGACCCCATCATAGCACTGAGACTGCACTTGTGAAGGTGGTAAATTACTTTTTAATAGCGTCAGACCGAGGCTCTGCATCTGTCCTCGTGCTCCGAGACCTTAGTGCTGCTTTTGATACCATCGATCACCAAATTCTTTTGGAGAGATTGGAAACCTAAATTGGTCTACACGGACAAGTTCTGGCCTGGTCTAGATCTTATCTGTCGGAAGGATATCAGTTTGTCTCTGTGAATTGTTTGTCCTCTGACAAATCAACTGTAAATTTCAGTGTTCCTCAAGTTTCTGTTTTAGGACCACTATTGTTTTCACTATATATTTTACCTCTTGGGGATGTCATTCGACATAATGTTAACTTTCCCTGCTATGCGGATGACACACAGCTGTACATTTCAATGAAACATGGTTAAGCCCCAAAATTGCCTCGCTAGAAGCCTGTGTTTCAGACATAAGGAAGTGGATGGCTGCAAACTTTTTACTTTTAAACTCCAACAAAACAGAGATGCTTGTTCTAGGTCCTAAGAAACAAAGGGATCTTCTGTTGAATCTGACAATTAATCTTGATGGTTGTGCAGTCGTCTCAAATAAAAATGTGAAGGACTTCGAAGTTACTCTGGACCCTGATCTCTCTTTTGACGAACATATTAAGACTGTTTCAAGGACAGCTTTTTTCCATCTACGTAACATTGCAAAAATCAGAAACTTTCTGTCCAAAAATGATGCAGAAAAATAAATCCATGCTTTTGTTACTTCTAGGTTAGACTTCTGCAATGCTCTACTTTCCGGCTACCCGGATAAAGCACTACATAAACTTCTGTCAGTGCTAAATACGGCTGCTAGAATCCTGACTAGAACCCCAAAAATGTATCACATTACTCCAGTGCTAGCCTCCCTACACTGGCTTCCTGTTAAGGCAAGGGCTGATTTCAATGTTTTACTGCTAACCTACAAAGCATTACATGGGCTTGCTCCTACCTATCTTTCCGATTTGGTCCTGACGTACATACCTACACATACGCTACGGTCTCAAGACCCAGGCCTCCTAATTGTCCCTAGAATTTAAGCAAACAGCTGGAGGCATGGCTTTCTCCTATAGAGCTCCATTTTTATGGAATGGTCTGCCTACCCATGTGAGAGACGCAGACTTGGTCTCAACCTTTAAGTCTTTATTGAAGACTCATCTCTTCAGTAGGTCATATGATTGAGTGTAGTCTGGCCCAGGAGTGTGAAGGTGAACGGAAAGGCACTGGAGCGAAAAACCGCCCTTGCTGTCTCTGTCTGGCCGGTTCCACTCACTCCACTGGGATTCTCTGCCTCTAACCCTATTACAGGGGCTGATTCACTGGCTTACTGGTGCTCTTTCATGCTGTCCCTAGGAGGGGTGCGTCACTTGAGTGGGTTGAGTCACTGACGTGGTCTTCCTGTCTGGGTTGGCGCCCCCCCTTGGGTTGTGCCGTGGCGGAGATCTTTGTGGGCTATACTCGGCCTTGTCTCAGGATGGTAAGTTGGTGGTTGAAGATATCCCTCTGGGGGTGTGGGGGCTGTGCTTTGGTAAAGTGGGTGGGTTTATATCCTGCCTGTTTGGCCCTGTCCGGGGGTTTCAGCGGATGGGGCCACAGTGTCTCCTGACCCCTCCTGTCTCAGCCTGCAGTATTTATGCTGCAGTAGTTTATGTGTCGGTGTAACGACTCCCACCGAAGGTGGCTCCCCTTCCTGTTCGGGTGGCGCTCGGCTGTCGTCGTCACCGGCCTACTAGCTGCTACTGACTTTTCCTCCCCCTCCCTTTTTGTTTAGTGGTTACACCTGTTTGTGGTTAGGGTGATTTGTGGGGCTTTATTGGGTGTGCGGGATTGTTGTGTGTACAGTTAGTACATTTCTTGTGTGTCACGGTTCGTGTACGTTGGTTCTTGTGATTTTCGTGTTTCTCACTTTATTGTGGTGGAGCATTACTTTTAGAGTAGCGTCGTGTTTTCACCCGTGAGGGGAACTAAATTGGAACGCTACTCTGAACTCTCTGTCTCCTGCGTTTGACTCCTTCATCCACTACACCCCGGGCATTACAGTCGGGGGGCTAGGGTCAGTCTGTTATATCTGGTGTATTTCTCCTGTTTTATCCGGTGTCCTGTGTGAATTTAAGTATGCTCTCTATTATTCTCTCTTTCTCTCTTTCTTTCTTTCTCTCTCTCGGAGGACCTGAGCCCTAGGACCATGCCTCATGACTATCTGGCTTGATGACTCCTTGCTGTCCCCAGTCCACCTGGCCGTGCTGCTGCTCCAGTTTCAACTGTTCTGCCTGCGGCTATGGAACCCTGACCTGTTCACCGGACGTGCTACCTGTCCCAGACCTGCTGTTTTCAACTCTCTAGAGACAGCAGGAGCGGTAGAGATACTCTCAATGATCGGCTATGAAAAGCCAACTGACATTTACTCCTGAGGTGCTGAGTTGTTGCACCCTTGACAACTACTGGGATTATTATTATTTGACAATGCTGGTCATTTATGAACATTTGAACATCTTGGCCATGTTCTGTTATAATCTCCACCTGGCACAGCCAGAAGAGGACTGGCCACCCCTCATAGCCTGGTTCCTCTTTAGGTTTCTTCCTAGGTTTTGGCCTTCCTAGGGAGTTTTTCCTAGCCACCGCGCTTCTACACCTGCATTGCTTGCTGTTTGGGGTTTTAGGCTGGGTTTCTGTACAGCACTTTGACATATCAGCTGGTGTAAGAAGGGCTATATAAATACATTTGATTTGATTTGATTTTGTCCATTAGGCCAATGGATTTATTTTTTATCAGCATGAATTAGATTAAGCCCCACTTTTATTCCTTAGGCTTGGATCTGCACTGTGCAGCTGTTACAAGAGCACATTTTTCACTGGCTGTCCATTGGTTTCAAAGACAATGATTGATAGGCAATAATTGCTGGGTTCAAATACATGGCTGATTTGTAAACAGCCATCCACAACAACCACAATCCGTAAGGCGCAAATAGCTAAATGAGAGAGCAGCACTGATTCACATCAATACGCTATGTAGCTATCACCACTGCTGACATTCTGACCCCCAAGCGTTTATTCAAGTTGGATAGTCTTTGGATGTCGACAGCAGTTGCACCATTGGACGATAAAGCTTGGACTGTAGCCTACAAATTCCTGCTCTTTTCCCGCGATCCATCAAACCCATTTGGTGTGTCATCATAGTGGTCTCTGATTTGTGGTCAGACACGCTCAGGTGGAACAAATTTAAACTTGCTCCTTTTTTCAATGCGGAATTTAATTTCATTGACAAAATCCTTTCTGAATTTAAAAGTAATCCTCGAAGTAATCATCTAGTTTTTCAAACGTTTCTGTAATCTGATTACATACCTTTTTGCTGGTAACGTAACAGATTACAGTTACCATTTTTGTAATCCCCGACCCTAGTTATGGGACGGATCTTAGTACCCAGTACCCGACAATAGTCTATGTTTGACGAACTATAAAAGCTTGGTGTATTATGCCTATGTCTAGGCTACTGTCAACATGCGAACCGCGTATTAATTTTCCTTTATGTTCTAAAAACTGCGCTTCACATTGTCTATCCATTCTACTGCAGGATACTGTAGGCTATTTGTACAGTCAGTGGGACTTAAAAGTGAAAGCGAGTGGAAACACTTTAGCCAGTGTGTAGCCTACTTTTGCGAAAAGCCTATGCCAAGTCGCAAACAACCAGATGTTCCAGTTTTCAAGGGAAATGGAAAGAGAGCCTTTGAGGCAACTTCCACTTTTGGACGTTAAAAACAAAGACAGCATCAAAGACAAAACATAGTACAGTGTGAACAAAGACAGTGGAGTATGAAGATAAGCAGAAACTGCTTCTCTAATAGAAATCCCTGATCACTCTTGTAAATGATGTCATGGCGACATTGACTAGCTAAGCTCATGTGCAGAAACAGTTCAACGGGTCTAACGGTCATCTCACGCGGAACTGTGCATGTGCAGGCCGTCAAATCAAAGGCACTTCTTCGATATTAAGTTGTTTTTGACTAAAATTAAAATGTGTCAGTTTGTCACTTTCACAAGCTTGGAGTAATAACATACATGAAGGGGACATTTGACATTTGCCCCTTATGGTTGATGAGAAACTCCATATTGCAAATGTACGGCCCCTTACTAGACGTCCGCGAACGTTTGTAAAATTCGCGGACGGCGGCGGGCCGTGCACGGGGGCCAGATCTTCCGGGAAGTCATAGAACGAAGTCTCTCGGACATTCGGTTTACGTTTTATAAAATGTTCTAATATTGGTCGTTTTTCCGCTGTCCCGGTAAATCTCACCAGAGGGCGAATGGAATCATATTGCAAATGTACAAAACATCACCAATCACGACGTGGCCTTTTCTCCTAAACGGAAAAGACTTCTAAGACGAAACTTGGTGAGCATAGGTTTGGCATAATGGGCAGTTGGCCCCGAACAAGATGGCTTTTTGAGTTATGGCCATTTTTCTGGGATTAAAGGTCAAAAACAAAAATAGAGAGCTAATTTGACCGCTTCACGTCAAAGATGAAACGAGAGATGAGAACATTGGTGAATACCAGTGAACCTCGTATTTAGAAGTTATCTGTAACCTGTAAAAATGGCTTGTTTTCCGTATCATATGTTCAAAACCCAAGCCCTCCCTTAGGACTACCATAATGAAGGCTGGTTCAACAGCAATGCATGTATTTTTTATCAAGCCGATTTAATGATATCATTACATTTTACATGTATTTATTGTTGTTGTTAAAAAAAATGTATTGCTTGTTTTTTGTTTAATTTTATTACAACCAAACTTATTAGAATGATTCACTTTCCTGGTTTTATGGTGACAACGTCTGTGGCGCGCTTGCAATGTTACTTCTGGAGATAAGTGAATGCGATCTGATCTGTAAGATGGTTTCGATTGTATTCATAAAACATAGGCCGATTTGGGAGGCGTATAACGGTGAGTGGACATTCTCCCTTTCTCTTTTTAGGCCTTATCAATAACGAATTTAATCTTGCTCATTGACAATGTTTGGCAAGTCCATGCTCAGCCATAATGCAATGCAAAGTAGGCCTAGCCCCTACAGTATATCAGTGTGAATGCTATTGAAGCCACGCTATTACTTAGAACAATGTTGACGGAAAATAGGTTCAGCAAAGATAGGTCTACATTTTGTTATTTCATTTCTTTAAGCCATTTTACAAACTATAACGGGCTAACATTGGAATTGGAGTTGATTCCAAGGCAACACATAAAAGTTTGTAAGTACACAACTTGAAGCAACCACATATTTCGCCATGGAGCACATTCTGATTAGCCAGTGAGGGGCCAAGCCTTGACACACCCACAACAAGTTTATTAATTCAAACCCAGCCCTTTTGCGCCAACGTCAGAAAGTGTGCCAATAATTGTGATAGTGAAAATAGCTAAAATATTTCTGACACAGTCCTGCATCTATAACGCTACCGCCTGTGCTTAGATTTACCATTGTTTAGTGTGGGAAAAAAGTATGTGAACCCTTTGGAATTACCTGGATTTCTGCATAAATTGGTCATGAAATTTGATCTGATCTTCATTTAATTCACAACAGTAGACAAACATACTGTGCTTACACTAATAACACACAAATTATTGAATTTTTCTTGTCTATATTGAATACGTAATTTAAACATTCACAGTTTGGTTGGAAAAAGTATGTGAACCCCTAGGCTAATGACTCAGGAGTGAGCTGGAGTCCAATCAACATGGAGTCCAACCTGGAGTCCAATCAATGAGACGAGATTGGAGATGTTGGTTAGAGCTGCCTTGCCCTATAAAAAACACTCACAAAATTTGAGTTTGCTATTCACAAGAAGCATTGCCTGATTTGAACCATGCATCAAACAAAAGAAATTCCAGAAGACCTAAGGTTAAGAATTGTTGACTTACAAAAGGGTTACAAAAGTATCTCTAAAAGCCTTGATCATCAGTCCACGGTAAGATAAATTGTCTATAAATGGAGAAAGTTCAGCACTGTTGCTACTCTCCCTAGGAGTGGCCGTCCTGCAAAGATGACTGCAAGAGCACAGTGCAGAATGCTCATTGAGGTTAAGAAGAATCCTAGTGTCAGCTAAAGACTTACAGAAATCTCTGGAACATGCTAACATTTCTATTGACGAGTCTACAATACGTATAACATGAAACAAGAATGGTGTTCATGGGAGGACACCACGGAAGAAGCCACTATCCCCAAAAAACATTGCTGCACGTCTGAATTTTGCAAAAGTGCACCTAGATGTTCCAAATATTCTGTGGACAGATTAAACTAAAGTTGAGTTGTTTGGAAGGAACAGTCAACACTGTGTGAAAAAAAGGCAAAGCACACCAACATCAAAACCTCTACCCAACTGTAAAGTTGGTGGCGGGAGCATCATGGTTTGGGGCTGCTTTGCTGCCTCAGGGCCTGGACAGCTTACTATCATCAGCGGAAAAATGAATTCTTAAGTTTATCAAGCCTTTTTGTAGGAGAATGTTAGATATCTGTCCGCCAATTGAAGTTCAACAGAAGTTGCGTGATGCAACAGGACAACAACCCTAAACACTGAAGTAAATCCACAGCAGAATGGATTCAACAGAAGAAAATATGCTTTCTGGAGTGGCACAGTCAAGGTCCTGACCTCAACCCGATAGAGATGCTGTGGCATGACCTCAAGAGAGCAGTTCACACCAGACATCCCAAGAGCATTGCTGCACTGAAACAGTTTTGTAAAGAGGAATGTCCGAAACTCCTCCTGACTGTTGTGAAGGTCTGATCCACAGAAAACATTTGGTTGAGGTTATTGCTGCCAAACGAGGGTCAACCAGTTGTTAAATCCAAGGGTTCAGACTTTTTCAACCATGCACTGTGAATGTTAACATGGTGTGTTCAATATAGACATGAAAACATATAATTGTTTGTGTGTTATTAGTTTAAGCAAACTGTGTTTGTCTACTGTTGTGATGAAGATCAAATCACATTTTATGACCAATTTATGCAGAAATCCAGGTTTTTCCAAAGGGTTCACATACTTTTTCTTGCCACTGTATTAGGTTTGTTAAAATAAAGCCCTTACTGTGAAAATTATACCAATACAGACAATGTGATTATAGGCCTCACATAAAAGTCATCTGGCGATCTGGATGGGGGGACATGTCCAAAGCATAGGCTGCGCAGTTGTTGCAAAACACATTTGATAGCATTCATGTTCCTGTTCAATACTAATAGATACGCTTATTTTATTAAAATGTTCTTCTAGCCTTGATGTTGCCAAGAACTACGGCTACTCAAGAGCCAGCATAATTTCCAAGAACTGCTTTGGGATCCTTGCTGTAAGATGGAGGATCCTGGGACGTGCCTTTGAATTTGCCCCAGAAAAGCTGAGAGCATTGTTAAGGGCTGTGTGGTCCTCCACAACTATCTTTGCACTACAGAGACTAACAACACAGAGTCATCAACACAGTACATCCACCTCACATTTGTTGACCACTCCACACCCACTGGGGACCTCTGTCCAGGAGAATGGAGACAGGTGGTACAAGTGGACACCAACTTCCTAGACCCAAGAGAAATGTAGTCAGACAGGGCAACCAGAGTTGCTGTACACGTCCGCAACAACCGCAAGGACTACTTCCTCACACCAGCTGTTTGAGTTTCAATCCAGGATGCTGCTATCACAAGTGGCAACTTACAGTAAATGTTCAACTGTTGGATTGTGGTTTAGAAAACATGTTTGTACTTACACTGTATGTTCCTTTCCTCTGGTTGAATATTGTTTTATACAGGGCATTCCGAAAGTATTCAGACCCCTTGACTTTTTACACATTTTATGTTACAGCCTCATTCTAAAAAATGATTAAATTGTTTTTTTCCCCTCATCAATATACACACAATAAATATCCCATAGTGACAAAGAAAACACAGGTTTTTAGAAATGTTTGGAAATGTTCATGCTACAAGGTTGGCACACCTGTATTTGGGGAGTTTCTCCCATTCTACTCCAAATCCTCTCGAGATCTGTCAGGTTGGATGGGGAGCGTCGCTACACAGCTACTTTCAGGTCTCTCCAGAGATGTTCGATGGGCTTCAAGTTCGGGCTCTGGCAGGCTCACTCAATGACATTCAGAGACTTGTCCTGAAGCCACCCATGCTGTGTCTTAGGGTCGTTGTCCTGTTGGAAGGTGAACTGTCGCTCCAGTCTGAGGTCCTGAGCAGGTTTTCATCAAGGATCTCTATGTACTTTGCTACGATCATCTTTCTCTCGATTCTGACTAGTTTCCCAGTCCCTGCTGCTGAAAAACATCCCCACAGTATGATGCTGCCACCACCATTTATTTTATTTTAATTTCCCCTTTATATTAACCAGGTAGGCTAGTTGAGAACAAGTTCTCATTTACAACTGCGACCTGGCCAAGATAAAGCAAAGCAGTGCACAAAAACAACAACACAGAGTTACACATAAACAAACATACAGTCAATAACACAATAGATAACATCTAAGTACAGTGTGTGCAAATGTAGAAGGGAGGTAAGGTAATAAATAGGCCAGAGGCAAAATAATTACAATTTAGCATTGACACTGGAGTCATAGATGTGCAGAGGATGATGTGCAAGGTGAGATACTGGGGTGCAAAAGAGCAAGATAAATAATAATATGGGGATGAGGTAGTTGGGTGTGCTATTTACAGATTGGTTGTGTACAGATACAGTGATCGGTAAGCTGCTCTGACAGCTGATGCTTAAAGTTAGAGTGGGAGATATAAGGCTCCAGCTTCAATGATTTTTGCAATTCATTCCAGTCATTGGCAGCAGAGAACAGGAAGGAAAGGCGGCCAAAGGAAGTGTTGGCTTTGGATGACCAGTGAAATATACCTGCAGGAGCGCGTGCTACGGGTGGGTATTGCTATGGTGATCAGTGAGCTGAGATAAGGTGGGGCTTTACCTAGCAAAGACTTATAGATGACCTGGAGCCAGTGGGTTTGGTAATGAATACGTAGCGAGGGCCAGCCAACGAGAGCATACAGGTCGCAATGGTGGGTAGTATCAAATCAAGTTTATTTTATATAGCCCTTCATACATCAGCTAATATCTCGAAGTGCTGTACAGAAACCCAGCCTAAAACCCCAAACAGCAAGCAATGCAGGTGTAGAAGCACGGTGGCTAGGAAAAACTCCCTAGAAAGGCCAAACCCTAGGAAGAAACCTAGAGAGGAACCAGGCTATGAGGGGTGGCCAGTCCTCTTCTGGCTGTGCCGGTTGGAGATTATAACAGACAGGCCATGGCCAAGATGTTCAAAATGTTCATAAATGACAAGCATGGTCAAATAATAATCAGGAATAAATGTCAGTTGGCTTTTCATAGCCGATCATTAAGAGTTGAAAACAGCAGGTCTGGGACAGGTAGGGGTTCCATAACCGCAGGCAGAACAGTTGAAACTGGAACAGCAGCAAGGCCAGGTGGACTGGGGACAGCAAGGAGTCATCATGCCCGGTAGTCCTGACGTATGGTCCTAGGGCTCAGGTCCTCCGAGAGAGAGAAAGAGAGAAGGAGAGAATTAGAGAGAGCATACTTAAATTCACACAGGACACTGGATAAGACAGGAGAAGTACTCCAGATATAACCAACTGACCCTAGCCCCCCGACACATAAACTACTGCAGAATAAATACTGGAGGCTGAGACAGGAGGGGTCAGGAGATACTGTGGCCCCATCCGATGATACCCCCGGACAGGTCCAAACAGGAAGGATATAACCCCACCCACTTTGCCAAAGCACAGCCCCCGCACCACAAGAGGGATATCTTCAACCACCAACTTACAATCCTGAGACAAGGCCGAGTATAGCCCACAAAGATCTCCACCACAGCACAAACCAAGGGTCAGCACCAACCCAGACAGGAAGATCACGTCAGTAACTCAACCCACTCAAGTGACGCACCCCTCCTAGGGACGGCATGAAAGAGCACCAGTAAGCCAGTGACTCAGCCCCTGTAATAGGGTTAGAGGCAGAGAATCCCAGTGGAGAGAGGGGAACCGGCCAGGCAGAGACAGCAAGGGCGGTTCGTTGCTCCAGAGCCTTTCTGTTCACCTTCACACTCCTGGGCCAGACTACACTCAATCATATGACCTACTGAAGAGATAAGTCTTCAGTAAAGACTTAAAGGTTGAGACCAAGTCTGCGTCTCTCACATGGGTAGGCAGACCATTCCATAAAAATTGAGATCTATAGGAGAAAGCCCTGCCTCCAGCTGTTTGCTTAAATTCTAGGGACAATTAGGAGGTCTGCGTCTTGTGACCGTAGCGTACGTGTAGGTATGTACGGCAGGACTAACTCGGAAAGATAGGTAGGAGCAAGCCCATGTAACGCTTTATAGGTTAACAGTAAAACCTTGAAATCAGCCCTTGCCTTAACAGGAAGCCAGTGTAGGGAAGCTAGCACTGGAGTAATATGATCAAATTTCTTGGTTCTAGTCAGGATTCTAGCAGCCGTATTTAGCACTAACTGAAGTATATTTAGTGCTTTATCCGGGTAGCCGGAAAGTAGAGCATTGCAGTAGTCTAACCTAGAAGTAACAAATGCATGGAATAATTTTTCTGCATAATTTTTGGACAGAAAATTTCCGATTTTTGCAATGTTACGTAGATGGAAAAAAGCTGTCCTTGAAACAGTCTTGATATGTTCGTCAAAAGAGAGATCAGGGTCCAGAGTAACGCCAAGGTCCTTCACAGTTTTATTTGAGACGACTTTACAACCATCAAGATTAATTGTCAGATTTAACAAAAGATCTCTTTGTTTCTTGGGACCTAGAACAAGCATCTCTGTTTTGTCTGAGTTTAAAAGTAGAACGTTTTCAGCCATCCACTTCCTTATGTCTGAAACACAGGCTTCTAGCGAGGGCAATTTTGGGGCTTCACCATGTTTCATTGAAATGTACAGCTGTGTGTCATCCGCATAGCAGTGAAAGTTAACATTATGTTTTCGAATGACATCCCCAAGAGGTAAAATATATAGTGAAAACAATAGTGGTCCTAAAACGGAACCTTGAGGAACACCGAAATGTACAGTTGATTTGTCAGAGGACAAACCATTCACAGAGACAAACTGATATCCCTCCGACAGATAAGATCTAAACCAGGCCAGAACTTGTCCGTGTTGACCAATTTAGGTTTCCAGTCTCTCCAAAAGAATGTGGTGATCGATGGTGTCAAAGGCAGCACTAAGGTCTAGTAGCACGAGAACAGATGCAGAGCCTCGGTCTGACGCCATTAAAAGGTCATTTACCACCTTCACAAGTGCAGTCTCAGTGCTATGATGGGGTCTAAAACCAGACTGAAGCATTTCGTATACATTGTCTGTCTTCAGGAAGGCAGTGAGTTGCAGCGCAACAGCTTTTTCTAAAGTTTTTGAGAGGAATGGAAGATTCAAGTGTGAGTTTGGTACACATCCGGTGGATAGAGAGCCGTTTATTATGTTCAACATAGGAGGGCCAAGCACATGAAGCAGCTCTTTCAGTAGTTTAGTTGGAATAGGATCCAGTATGCAGCTTGAAGGTTTAGAGGCCATTATTATTTTCATCATTGTGTCAAGAGATATAGTACTAAAACACTTAACTGTCTCTCCCGATCCCAGGCCCTGGCAGAGTTGTGCAGATCCATGACAGCTAAGCCCTGGAGGAATACGCAGATTTAAAGAGGAGTCCGTAATTTGCTTTCTAATGATCATGATCTTTTCCTCAAAGAAGTTCATGAATTTATTACTGCTGAAGTTAAAGCCATCCTCTCTTGGGGAATGCTGCTTTTTAGTTAGCTTTGCAACAGTATCAAAAAGAAAATTTGGATTGTTCTTATTTTCCTCAATTAAGTTGGAAAAGTAGGATGATCGAGCAGCAGTGAGGGCTCTTCGATACTGCACGGCACTGTCTTTCCAAGCTAGTCGGAAGACTTCCAGTTTGGTGTGGCAGACGTCCTTGGGTAGGCAGAGGGAGTCTGGAAGGGCATCAAGGAATTTTTGTGTTGTCTGAGAATTTATAGCACGACTTTTGATGCTCCTTGGTTGGGGTCTGAGCAGATTATTTGTTGCGATTGCAAACGTAATAAAATGGTGGTCCGATAGTCCAGGATTATGAGGAAAAACATTAAGATCTACAACATTTATTCCATGGGACAAAACTAGGTCCAGAGTATGACTGTGGCAGTGAGTAGGTCCAGAGACATGTTGGACAAAACCCACTGAGTCGATGATGGCTCCGAAAGCCTTTTGGAGTGGGTCTGTGGACTTTTCCATATGAATATTAAAATCACCAAAAATTTGAATATTATCTGCTATGACTACAAGGTCCAATAGGAATTCAGGGAACTCAGTGAGGAACGCTGTATATGGCCCAGGAGGCCTGTAAACAGTAGCTATAAAAAGTGATTGAGTAGGCTGCATAGATTTCATGACTAGAAGCTCAAAAGACGAAAACGTCATTTTTGTTTTTGTAAATTGAAATTTGCTATCGTAAATGTTAGCAACACCTCCGCCTTTGCGGGATGCACGGGGGATATGGTCACTAGTGTAACCAGGAGGTGAGGCCTCATTTAACACAGTAAATTCATCAGGCTTAAGCCATGTTTCAGTCAGGCCAATCACATCAAGATTATGATCAGTGATTAGTTCATTGACTATAACTGCCTTTGAAGTGAGGGATCTAACATTAAGTAACCCTATTTTGAGATGTGAGGTATCACGATCTCTTTCAATAATGGCAGGAATGGAGGAGGTCTTTATCCTAATGAGATTGCTAAGGCGAACACCGCCATGTTTAGTTTTGCCCAACCTAGGTCGAGGCACAGACACAGTCTCAATGGGGATGGCTGAGCTGACTACACTGACTATGCTAGTGGCAGACTCCACTAAGCTGGCAGGTTGGCTAACAGCCTGCTGCCTGGCCTGCCCCCTATTTCATTGTGGAGCTAGAGTTAGAGCCCTGTCTATGTTGGTAGATAAGATGAGAGCACCCCTCCAGCTAGGATGGAGTCCGTCACTCCTCAGCAGGTCAGGCTTGGTCCTGTTTGTGGGTGAGTCCCAGAAAGTCCCAGTTTTAGCTTTAGCCAGCATCCTCTTCAGATTAGCCTTAACGTCGGTAGCCCTGCCCCCTGGTAAACAGTGTATGATCGCTGGGTGATTCGTTTTAAGTCTAATACTGCGGGTAATGGAGTCGCCAATGACTAGGGTTTTCAATTTGTCAGAGCTAATGGTGGGAGCCTTCGGCGTCTCAGACCCCGTAACGGGAGGAGTAGAGACAAGAGAAGACTCGGCCTCAGACGCCGACTCGCTACTTAATGGGGAAAACCGGTTGAAAGTTTGTCGGCTGAATGAGCGACACCAGTTGAGTATTCCTACAGCATTTCCCTCCAGAAGCCATGAGAAAGTTGTCCGGCTGTGCGGGGGGACTGTGCGGGGGGGGGGGGGGGGGGGGGGGGGGGGGTTATACTACTATCAGTACTTACTGGTGGCACAGACGCTGCTTCATCCTTTCCTACACTGAAATTACCCTTGCCTAACGATTGCGTCTGAAGCTTGGCTTGCAGCACAGCTATCCTCGCCATAAGGCGATCGTTCTCCTGTATGTAATGAGTACAGCGACTGCAATTAGAAGACATCATGTTAATGTTACTACTTAGCTTCGGCTGTTGAAGGTGCTGACGAACCATGTCCAGATAAAGCGTCCGGAGTGAAAAAGTTGAATGAGGGAAAAAAGTTGATGGAAAAACTAAAAATATAAACGGTAATTAAAAAGTTAAAAGGAAAAAAAAACGTAAAGTTGTCAGCTAGCAAAGTAAGATTGGCAGCAAAATGCACAGCAACAAAACGCACAGCAACACATCTGCAAATTCAAGAGTATATGGGGATTTGGTGACAAAACGGATGGCACTGTGATAGACTACATTCAGTTTGCTGAGTAGAATGTTGGAGGCTATTTTGTAAATGACATCGCCGAAGTTGAGGATCGATAAGATTGTCAGTTTTACAAGGGTATGTTTGGCAGCATGAGTGAAGGAGGCTTTTTTTGCGAAACAGGAAGCCAATTCTAGATGTAATTTTGGATTGGAGATGATTGTTGCGAGTGGAAGGAGTTTTTACAGTCTAACCAGACACCTAGGTATTTGTAGTTGTCCACATCTGAGTCAGAACCGTCCAGAGTAGTGATGCTAGTCGGGCGAGCGGGTTCTGGCAGCAATCAGTTGAAGAGCATGCATTTTACTAGCATGTAAAAGCAGTTGGAGGCCTCGGAAGGAGTGTTGTATGGCATTGAAGTTCGTTTGGAGGTTTGTTGTCCAAAGAAGGGCCAGAGGTATACAGAATGGTGTCGTCTGCGTAGAGGTGGATCAGAGAATCACCAGCAGCAAGAGCGACATCATTGATATATACAGAGAATAGACGGTCGCCAGGTAGAGCTCCAACTGGAGCAGGAACCCCTGGCACCCGGCAGCCGTCCCATCATATGTGCTCGGGAGCAAGAGCCGAATCCCACTGGGTCCAGGTGACGGAGGTGTGGACAGAGGGGTGGGTTGTGGTGTTGGTGGTGGTGTTGGTTGGAGTGAAGTTGATGGGGTTGTGGGAAAACCCCCTCTTTCCCATCGCTCCATGGTGAGCAGCTGGATGCGTGGATGGGGAACGCTGGATGCGTTCCTCCACTGGGTCCGGAGGACTGGGTGCACCTGCTGACTGCATAAAGAGGATGCGGGATTCTGTCAAGTGTCAGTTGTGCAGAGATGAGGATGGAGTCAGGCGCAGGACACAGAACTGAGTAAAATAACATACTTTACTCTGAAAAATAAATCAGCCAAGTAAATCCACACAGGGATAACAACCCCTAACACAAAAGACTAACACAAGACCAGGAACAATAACGCACAAAACAAAATGAGAACCAGAGGGTTAAATAGGGAAATAATAATGTGATGGGAACCAGGTGTGTACAACCAAGACATAACAAATGGAAAAAGAAACGTGGATCGATGGCAGCTAGAAAGCCGGTGACGACAACCGAAGGACGCCGCCCGAACAAGGAGAGGCACCAACTTCGGAGGAAGTCGTGACAATATAATACATTTTCAAAGACACAAGTAGGCATACCTATTTCAAATATGTGATTACACTGGAAACATTGGGAAGAAGTGGAATAATAAAATAAGTGTGGGGAATAACAATAATGTTCTTCCTGACAAGCATAGTAAAGACCCTATATTTTAGCCCATTTTTAAGAATGATAATTGTTCCACTGATCAGACTAAATAAAGTAAATATATAAAATAAGATGACAAAATCTGCCCCTACATCCTAACCAAATTATTATTTTATTAATTGTCCCCCTCTCTAGAATCAAAATTACACTTTTCGTTTCACAATCTGTTTGACAAAATAATTTACATAGTTACAAATAAGGTAACCCTACCAAATTTCCCCGCTAAAACATACCGTTGTCACAGTCTAAATGCCAATCACCAAACGAGAGGACTAAGGCAAGTGTGGATTAAATCGATTTTGGTACATGCTGTCAGGCTGCATTCTGCAATAACAGGGACGGGAGAAACATTGTACATAAAACAACGCCACCGTACTGCTCTTTTTACAGTTTAATAAATTTAGCGGAGAACGTTCTCTCTCTCAATCCAGCTCCAGTCTAATCTTGAGGGGCGTTTCTTTAAAACATGCACCCAATTCCCTTGATCCCTTACATAACTAGACTAATCATATGCTTAAATATACGGTTCACATTGTTCTGGCAAGACAGGACAATGCTAGAGGTTCTGCGCGTGATGTTAAATTGCACGCTCAGATGCTCCGATTTCAAAACGATTTGGAGGACAGTTGAAAAGTTCACGCACTGACTATACAATGGAACTATTCGAAAGATAAAAGCAGTACTTTTCAATGCGTTATATATGAGACGTGCCGAACGTATGAAAAGCTTCAAATGCGTGTGTCTCACGGCCAAAACGTGAGAGTTGGCAGCTCTGACTGGCTAGGATCATTTATGCTAGTATGCAGCAGGTTAGGATAATTAACGTAGCAGGTTTGGAGACTGAAGTTAAGGAAAATAGTTAGCGAAAATGCTCTCCTAATCTGCTAGGGAAATCACTTCGTATCGAAGTGACGTGAAAAGAGTGTCCCTTGTTTTAACCGGTCAACCAATCCACATTTACGGGATTGGTTGAACAGTGCCGAAAATAGCAGTTTTTTTCTACTCAATAAGACCAGTATGTAGGGGATATATACTGAACAAAAACATGAACGCATCATGCAACAATTTGAAAGATTTAGCTCAATTACAGTTCATATAAGGAAATCAGTCAATTGAATCTATGGAGTTCACATGATTAAGAAGGGGCGCAGCCTGGGAGGTCATACATCTAGGTCCACCGATTTGGGAACCAGCCCAGCCAATCACTCCTCCCTGATGTGGAGGTCCTGGGCTGCAGTTGTGAGGCTGGTTGGATGCACTGCCAAATTCTCTAAAACGACGTTGGGGGCAGTTTATGATAGAGAAATTAACATTCAATTCTCTGGCAACAGCTCTGGTGGACATTCCTGCAGAGCATGCTAATTGCATGCTCCCTCAATTTGAGACATCTGTGGCATTGTGTTGTGTAACACAACCGCACATTTTAGAGGGACCTCTTATTGTCCCCAGCACAAGGTGCACCTGTTTCTTAATATGCCACACCTTTCAGGTGGATGGATTATCTTGACAAAGGACAAAATGCTCACTAACAGGGATGTAAACAAATTTGTGCACAGCATTTGAGAGAAATAAGCATTTTATGTGCATATTAAAAATATTGTATTTCAGCTCATAAAACATGGGACCAGCACTTTACATGTTGCTTTTATATTCTTGTTCGGTGTAGTTTCAGAGCGTTTATTTGAGCCTGTTGTGTTAGGTTAATTGCGGAAGAGAGGGTGTGAACAATAATGTACATAAACCCTGGATCTCTAATGCTATGCATTGGACACTGAGATGCACCGGTCGGCCATATTGCCACTCCCCAGCAGAAGCAGTCCTCTATTGGAATTAATGGAATTCTACAGTATTTCAATAAAACATGTTTCAAGGACAAAATTACATGTATTTAAGTATTTTGTTGTTGTAGTGGGGACAGTAACATTATAACTTTCTAAAAAGTATACTTTAAGGAAAATGTTTGCGTACATTATTTTATGTTTATCTCACTTACTGTAATTCAAACGTATGCATTATGGTGTCTACAATAGAATAATCGTGGCAAAAAAAATATATACTTGAATAAATGCATTTTTTGCAAGGTGTGGGAGTGCCAAGATGTGGGCGCGGTGGCTTCAAAACCGCGCCCCCTAAAATTCGACTGGTGTATATATAGATCATTGGGTGTGAACGATGGGACAAATTTCAGCGCACAATATAGGGGACAAGGCACACAAGGTGTGTGTGGAATGATACGGGCGTGTTCCATGTTGGATTTATAAAAGCGGTTGTCCGACATAAAGTCATTTTCAGTTGTTGTAGCCAATATTATTCGGCTTTTATGTTAGTGATTGAACGCTGTGTCACTGTCACAATACCGACTGTTCCAGCTGGGACATCAATCTTGTGCTCGAGGGCTCTCCAAAACATATTGGTCCAGGCGTACTGCTTATTCCGGTGATTATTTCGGTGAGTGAAACTTTTTGAAATACCATTGGACACATTTGTTTACCCCACAATGTCATATGCCTGTCATAGCTTTCCTACTCTTGTACGGGCTTAGGGTATGGTCAATTGTGTAGGCTATTGCAGCATTTGGAACAAAAGAACCTGGATTCATGCATTAGGCTACCCACTGTATACCATTATTCGCATGCACTGTACATGTTGCCTATACTGTAGTCTGTTCTTCACACTTTTATTCTCTCTGTCTGAAATGTCAAGACAAGTTTACATGCTGACGAACATAATGTCCACCCTTTGTTACAATGTAGTAGCGCCTTGACATTCAATTGATGTGTATGTTACGAGCTGCGATTATTGCAATAGATAAAGCCATTTGTGCACTCACAATTTTGGCATATCAAGGTAATATAGAATGTTTTGAATGCTAAAGCAGCATACTGTCCTTCCCAGTGGCGATTTTAGCATATAAATCTTGGTGGGGCAAAAAATAAAGAAAAGTGGGATGCATGCCAGCACAGCCACTACACAACACTAAACAATACATGAATTGCACTATAACGGTGACAAACGGTGCTCACAAACGGCCTACATAAAGCTGTCCCAACAGCAGTCCCAACATCTTACCACTACTACACCTGACTATCAGCGGAGCATTGTCTGGCAGCAAAACAATTAATTCAGCACCATAGCCTTTAAAGAAAACATAGCTGATGTGGCTGACTTGCTTAAACAAACGTGGTTTCTAATGACAATTGAGATGTACAAGCTATATCATAAGGGGACGACTAGCAGATAAGAGGCAATCCGTAATTTCGATTTAGACATTGAGCAAGCTAGGACGGACATAGTCAACATAATGTGTTTAGCACTTTTGAAATGTACAGCGACAGAATTCAGAACATGGGCCAGTGTTCTCCCTGTACACCAAGTCAGAACTGTAGGATAAATAAAAGGGGCATATAAGCAAACAATGAAAACTCATACAATATTTGATGATTACATTTCTCTAACAGGTTATAGGCTACATGTGCACCACCAAGTCAGAACAGTAGGCAAAATTAAGAGGGGTAAAGAGACCAAATTATTATGGTGAGGTACATGGGCTACTAACATCTTACTACATAACATACAGTATCACTTTCTTAGCTACAGTATACACAACTCCCTGGCATATTACAGAATTTATGCAGCATCATACAATACATTTTTGGACTCACCTTGTTGTGCTGTGCTCACTTGACAGGAAATTTTGTCATCAAAGTCTGACATTCTCTGGATGTATTGTGCTTTCAAAACAACTGGGAACTCGGAAAAAAACATGATCGAATCATGATGACATCATTGATCTTCAGGTCGTAGCTCTAGAAAATAGGCCGGATTTACAATTCCGAGTTGGATGACCGCTCAACACACCTTCTTAGATGGGCACTTCTAATGTAACTCTATGGCAGCACCCAAGGGGCTAGAATTGTTTTGCTCTGCCCTTAGACTTGGCGGTGACGTAGTGTCCCCATGAGTGACAGAACACTGAGCCAATCACGGCGCAACACTTTTCTGCTGGTGTCACGATCGTCTTCTTGAGAGAGATTGGACCAAGGCGCTGCATGTGCAAAATACATCTCTTTATTGTGGAAAAGAGAGAAAAACACGAAAACGAACACTATACACAAACTAACAAAAGAACAACAAACGACCGTGAAGGTAAATAACGTAAGTGCACAGACAAGCAACAAACGTTCAACATAGACAATTACCCACAAACACATGATGCCCATGGCTGCCTTAAATATGGCTCCCAATTAGAGACAATAAACCACAGCTGTCTCTAATTGAGAACCAATCTAGGCAGCCATCGACATACAAACACCTAGACAAGACCTTGCCCCATTAAACCTACAAACCCCTAGACAAACCAAAACACATACTTCACCATGTCACACCCTGACCTAACTAAAATAATAATGAAACAAAGATAACTAAGGCCAGGGTGTGACAGCTGGCTTGCCCCACCACCACAGAAAGCTCTGGAGCTAGGCTGAAACACCTGCATTTTGGACTGCCTTACTCAAGAAAACAAAAAGGAAACCATGCTTACATGTGGCTTTATTAACTTGGTGATATATCTTTTTTTACATTGTTTGCAAACTGATATGTGACACGTATTAATACCAAAATAACATGCAAAACAGGCAAGCCCCACCCAAAAAAAGGAATGATGTGTCCTTCCTATGCATTTTCTGTCAATGTCCTAGCCCATTCATATACACTAACTACCTTGCTAACTTCCGTGCTTCTACACCTGCATTGCTGGGTGTTTTAGGCTGGGTTTCTGTACAGCACTTTGATATATCAGCTGATGTAAGAAGGGCTATATAAATACATTTGATTTGACCTTAGCGCCTATTGATGATCATATCTTCTGGCCGGGGGTTTTGGTAAGCGCTCTGACGCTTGCTCTAAACTAGGGGTGTAGGACCTACATTCATATAGTTTATTGACTGTGTCCAGCTCGCTAATAATCACTGAAAGCTAGACAGTCAGGGAGCATCGAAAATAAATATTTTTGTTGCAAATTTTGACAGTAAGGAAATATAACCAATTTTCAGTGCGTCCATCCAGACCTCCAGAATGTGGACCCCAGGGCAAAATTAGTTTGACACCTCTGATCTAAACATTAAAACGCATCGCTTGCGACACGGTTTTGGAAAAATAAGGAAAGTATATTTCATATCAGCAAAAAATAATAATAATACTAAAATAATTACTACCCAACTTTATAGGTTTCAGGTTCCCACAAGGCCATATTTCCACATTACACTCTTGTTTACAGAAAGCCGACAGAAAACAGTGGACTACCTGTGCTAATTAGCTACAGTATCTGCGTTTCCGAACACCTGTGTGTAAATGGAAAGAGGACGCCAGAAAAATGTTGTCACTGAAAAATACTGTTGGCTGCAACTGTGTTAAAACAGGTTATATTTTGTATAATGTGGAATGGGCCTATTGAGTGATGTCACTATTTTAAGTCAGCAAGTAGTGATTCCTTAATTCACCATGCCAAGTCTCTTTGATACAGGCTTTGTCTACAGTGCTACCCAATACTTGCATGTCTTGGTTAGAGAGAAAACACAAGTAAAGCAGTGGTCATAGTCTGAGTGGCTGCTTAGCAGGACATTCATCAGCAAAACAGTAAATTATCATGTTTTTGAGTCTTTGATACAGTCGTTGTGTACTACCCACAATACCACAGTAAAATTACTTTCTGGCTATATAAGGCTGTGCACTAGATTATTAATCAATGAGTCCATAATTGACCAATATACAGGCATTGTTTCCTAGTACTACCCACCACACCACAGCACATCAAATCGTAACTACTGTGCTGCTGCTCATTAGGCCTTATTACCAATATGGCCTATGATTGATCTGCCGGGAGAGGAGTGTCTGATACAGCTCATTACATTCACTGTCATCACAATGTGTGTCTGTCTGTGTGTGTGTTTGTGTCTGATTTGGTTTGTGTTGGCTGAGTGGGAGATGTGATGTGTAGGCAGCAGTAGCACTACAGGTTCTGTGGGGGGTTTAACAACAGCAGTACACACACAACAGAGTCAGTTTGTTAGCTCGCCTTATTCAAATCTCAAATGCACCCTGTAATTTGCATGACATTTTGAATTTATAAGTCTGTTACTGAACCCTCTCTCTTTCTCTCGCTCTCTCAGTATGTAGGATCTTAATTTGAGGCAGTTTGCTACAGCAGGAAAATTATCCTGCAGCAACAGAGAATGTGGATTGTAAAGAATGGCCATTTTTTATAGGGGTTGATAAATTTTTTGTTAGGGCAAATAAAGTCTGACATTTTAAAGTGGAAATTACAAACTTTATAAGCTTTTAAACATCAAATACACTACAAGTTTGCATTTCCTGCTGTGCAGCAATAACAGGATGATCAAATTTAGTTCTGGCATCTGTAGGCCTCTGTTCTGTATTGGTAGCATACAATAGTATTGGCCACTGAGATCCTCATTTCCAAATGAATGGTTTGTGTTCATTGGTGTGTATTTCAGGAAGCTGCAACATGTTTGTTTTAGTGCCTGTGTGTTTGCAACACAAGCATCACTTGTGTAACGCTCGTCTTGTGGTGAATGAGTGGACCGAGGCGCAGCGGGTGATGAATACATAATGACTTTAATTAAACAAAGACGAAACACGAAGAACACTGGAACTACAAAACAATAAACGACGTGACCAAACCTGAACTAGAGAACATATAACATGAACGCACGAACAGGAAGGAACACATGAAAATAAATGAAAAAACAAACGAACCGAAACAGTACCGTGTGGTGCGACATACACAGACACAGCAACAATCACCCACAAACAAACAGTGAGAACAGCCTACCTTAATATGGTTCTCAATCAGAGGAAACGTCAAACACCTGCCTCTAATTGAGAACCATATCAGGCAACACATTAACCCCAACATAGAAACAAAACACATAGAATGCCCACCCCAACTCACGCCCTGACCAACTAAACACATACAAAACAACAGAAAACAGGTCAGGAACGTGACAACTTGTTTCTCTACGTTTTTATTTACTTCCTGTAGTGCCGAGTGTGTAGATACAATAGGCAGGATTTGTTAAATATTTGTTTTAACTAACCTTTATTTAACTAGACAAGTCAGTTAAGAACTCATTTTTATTTACAATGCTGGCCTACCCCGACCAAACCCTAACGACGCTGGGCCAGTTGTGCGCCACCCTATGGGACTCCCAATCACGGCTGGTTGTGATACAGCCTGGAATTGAACCAGGGTTTGTAGTGATGAACTCTAGCACTGAGATGCAGTGCCTTAGACCGTTGTGCCACTTGGAAGCCCCCAGGCTGCGGTAGCACTACTTCAACACTTTAACACTGGATGATCACATGTGCAAAGAGCAAACTGCTGAGGGGAAACCATACAGTATCAACAGCTCTCTGGGCCTTTGTGGAAAACAGAGGGAATGGGGTATAATAATGTGTGTGTGTGTGTGTGTGTGTGTGTGGATGACAGTCTTGCTTCCAAAACATCTATTCCCTGTTATTTTTTAAGTAGGTGTGTCCAAACTTTTGACTGGTACTGTAGTTAAAGGCATGCACTGTCTGTCAGATGTATGGTGATATCCCTGCTGTTTAGTGGACAGATCTGTTTAACATGACAGTATTGACCAGAGGATTTGCAGCCAGGGAGGGGCCAACAGGCTAAGCTCAGACTAGCAACAAACTACATGACCATGACGGCTACTGTAGGTGGTTGAGGTATTTCCCTCAGGGCTTGTAACATTAACAGAAGGGTTTTCCACTCCCTACGCCCTCTTCTCCTCAGTAGCAACCTCACATCGTCGGTCTCAGCCATGATGATGAGTTAGTTTGAGACTGTTGCTGCTCCTATCTGTTTCTTTACCCGTGTCAGAACTGATAGCTTGACAATAGTGAACATCATCCCCTTTTTTCAATTGTTCAAGTGCTCTTGTACTTTTGGGTTTTGTTTTGTGTGCCTTGTTGCTGCAAATTATGGTTGTCAAGTTGGATTAAGATAAGGATATATTGCAGACAATTAGGATTGAATAAAGCATATTGAGTTAGATGTACTGATATCATCATGAATTTAGTAATATCGAAGGGCACTATTTGGTGTAGCCCAAAGGCCAGGAGAAGGCAAAATTGAGTCGTTTCATTTTAAAGGGAATGCATACAGCTGACTATACACTTGTATCCCCGTGGACCGGTTTGTATATGAAACAATCTCCATTCAGGCTGCAAAGTTGTCGATTTTACACCATAACTCGATTTAATGGTGAGAAGGCAGAAAAAAACAGGGAAAATATCCGGGACTAGCATTGCTAGGCATTAGCTACTTTAGCATGGTGGTGGAAAATGGTGTTTCATAAAGAAAGTACACTTATTTTACCCATTTCTTTCCGGCTTCTCGCCATTAAACTGAGTTAAGGAGGAAATCAACACATTTGCAGCCTGAATGGAAAAGGTTATATGTACAAACCGGTCCACGGGGGATACGTGTGTATAGCCGGCTGCATGCATTCCCTTTGGACGGTAAGAGGAAACTACTCAATATCGCCATCTGCCTGTAGGCATATGAACTGTAGTGATGGGGGGGGGGAAATATATACATATTGCAATGTTATTTTGGATAATGTTATATTGTTGACTCTAAATAATAATATTTTGCTACAGGAAGCGTTAGCTAGTGCTAGTCTGCTGTACCTGCTCCAAAACGTTTCATCCTATAGCTTGTTCTCCATCTTCTTTTTAAATAGGTAGTCAACATGTTTTCGTCACTTTTATTTCCACGGCTGATCAAAAATGATTTACACATCTCGTCTCTCTGCAGCAGACATGCTGTGAGCAATATGTTTGGAACATCAAATCACAATTAAATCGAACAGATTTTTTTTCCATTTTAAATGACAACTATCCAGCCAAACTGTCTAGCTAAAGACTGTCTCTGCTTTCCAAGTGGCACCCTATTCCTTGTATATTGCTCTACATTTGGTCAAAGTAGTGCACTATAAAGGGAAAAGGGTGCCATTTGGGACTCACACAGACTTTCCTAGGGTGACCTACCCTTTATGTTTGATTGAAAGGCCCAGTGCAGCGTTGCAATAGCCAAATAGCCTTTTAAAATCCATACTGGATTTTAGCACTTTATGTACCTAGTCTTTCATGTTGTTGCTTGATGTTCATAGAAAAGAGGGGCCATGTTTCAATAACAGATACAGCTAGGATTCCATGGAAGTAACGGTGTGTAGCAACAACAGAGCAACTGCTTGGAGTGATATTTTGTGTGTTTCTGCCTGTCTATCTGTCGTATAAGGTCAACGACCTACATACAAAGTCAACTTCATCACAGTATACTGTATAACCTACTCAGGCTTTTGGAAAATTGATTTGAAATGAATTCAGTTACGGTACATTTTACACACTTGTTTGATTATGTCCAAGTTGTGTGTGCATGCATGCGTGTGTGTGTGTCTGGCTGCCTGCCTGCCTGCATGTGTATAAATGTGTAATTACGGCGCTGTAACAAACAGGCCAGGGCGACGCCAGCCCGGGAAACAGCAGGAGTGTCAGAGAGCAAACTAATGAATTTACTCAATAAGCTCTACCCCCTGATGGTCTCCTAGGATGTGTCGCAAATGGCACCCTATTCCCTACATAGTACCCTATAGACCCTGATCAAAGTTTGGTCACTCACTCCCTCTCTCCTGTGTATGTGTGCGTGTGAGTCTGTATATTTAATGTCATTGACCAGGTATGTATTCCTGTGTATGTGTTATCTGTATGATTAGTCCTTGTGTTTAAGCCCTGTGTGTGGTGTTCCGGGAGCCTCTTTAAAAAGCCCTGATCTGATCAGCCTGTGTTCCAGTCTGTTTCCCACAGAGCCTCTCCCCCTGCGCACCAGCGCACTGGCTCTGGCTCTAGCTCTCTGTGTCCATAGATTATGCGTGTGTGTGGGATGTGCATGTGTGTAAGGTCCGTTCAGGTAAATAGAGTATGTATTAGTTTACACCACCACCATCATAGGCGGGTAGGCAGTCAGGCCAATGGCATGGTCTACAATGGAAAATGTTAGAGGCCCTACTTTTTTTTGTTGGTGCTCTTTTAAAGTTAATTTCCTGCAAATCTACACATTTTGCCGTAGTGTAGAGAGAACATGTTTACCATTTAAGTTAGTTTCCTGCAGTTCTACACATTTTGTCATGGGGCTCAGAAAAAAATCAGTTTTGAAGCAAATCTACACATTTTGTCATGTCTTATGCTGTGTTCTTATGATATCTGAGTGACTCAAACATTATAACAAAATCAATGGGAACCCAATGCCATGACATTTTTTGAATTTGTTATTCTCCCTGACTGTCTAGTTTTTTTATTTTGGTGGTTGTTAGTTCTCATATATATAGCTCCATTATATTTTTTTTACATACTTTATATCTGGTTTTAGTCTTTTAAGTTTACGCTGAAAAGTTTTACCATCCTGAAAATTAAAAATTCTCTGAAGGATACTGTCACACCCTGATCTGTTTCACCTGTCCTTGTGATTGTCTCTACCCACTCAAGGTGTCGCTTGTTTTCTCCAGTGTATTTATCCCTGTGTTTCCTGAATCTCTGTGCCAGTTTGTCTTGTATGTCCAAGTCAACCAGCATGTTTTTCCTGTGCTCCTGCCTTTTCCATTCTCTTTTTGCTAGTCCTCCCGGTTTTGACCTCGAGCCTGCCTACCACTCTGTACCTCCTGGACTCTGAACTGGTTTTGACCTTTGGCCTGTCCATGACCATTCTCTTGCCTACCCCTTTTTGGATCAATAAACATCTAAGACTCCAACCATCTGCCTCCTGTGTCTGCATCTGGGTCTCACCTTGTGCCCTGATAGATACAACTTAATAAAGACCTACACGTGTCCTTCTGAAGCATGAGATTGTTCAGTTCAGGCTTTCACTAAACGTTCTTCTGACACTCATTTCCAATGCATGAATGTTCACAAAGCACCAACAATTTATCCTCTCCTAAGTGTTCTCCATTATGTGTCCTCAGCAGGGTCACCACGTTCAATTTGTTGTTTTCCCATGACCGGTAAGGTGAGGTAAGCAGGCTGAGGTAACAGATGGCTGTTCTCGCCTGTGTTTTGTCTCTGGTCCTTTGAACAATCTAGGCCAGGCTCTATCTGTATTACTTTAAAATCCATACTCTCCTTGTCTCCCCTTCATCTGCACTGGTTGAAAAAGACTTGACAGGTGAAAGTAATATAGCAGATTTGTCCTGTTAGAGTGGTTGGTCATTCTTTCCAGATGAGTAAAATGAAGGAAAGGAGGTGAGGAAAGGAAAGAACAGACTTCTTAGACATCTGAAAAAAAGACTAGAATCTGTCACTCAAGAAGAGCATGTCTCTGAGAACTGTCTGGCCCACAAACCCCATGGCTCACACCATAGACTTTTGGCTCACACTCCCTCTATGTCTCTGTCATTGGAATGTGTGTCTCACTGTGGCCCCTTGTGGTTTTCATCACTGCACAAGCACAGAGAGATTCCAAGGCTTTTTAGGAGTGTTTATAAACCAACTATCTTCAGTTTTATGGTAGCGACTTATCCCGGGCTTACCAATAAAAGCCAGGATGTCATAGATCTTGGTAGAGGTGTATGGATGAGATTGGATCATGTTAATTATTAGATGTTTTTACACTTTAATTCACATCAAAGCTCTTTACCAATTAAACTACACTGAACAAAAATATAAACATTATACAGTGCATTTGGAAAGTATTCAGACCCCTTTACTTTTTCAAAATTGTATTACATTACAGCCTTCTTCTAAAATGAATTAAATAAAATAAAAAATCAGCAATCTACACACAATACCCCATAATGACAAAGCAAAAACAGTTTTTTTAAACGTTTGCAAATGTATAAAAAATTAAAAACAGAAATACCTAATTTACATAAGTATTCAGACCCTTTGCTATGAGACTCGAAATTGAGCTCATTTGCATCCTGTTTCCATTGATCATTCTTGAGATGTTTCTACAACTTCATTGGAGTCCACCTGTGGTAAATTCAATTGATTGGACATGATTTGGAAAGGCACACACCTGTCTATATAAGGTCCCACAGTTGCATGTCAGAGCAAAAACCAAGCCATTTGGTCGAAGGAATTGTCCGTAGAGCTCCGAGACAGGATTGTGTCGAGGCACAGATCTGGGGAAGGGTACCAAAACATTTCTGCAGCATTGAAGGTCCCCAGGAACACAGTTGCCTCCATCATTCTTAAATGGAAGAAGTTTGGAACCATCAAGACTCTTCCTAAAGCTGGCCGCCAGGCCAAACTGACCAATAGGGGGAGAAGGGACAATGTCAGTAAGGTGACCAAGAACCCCATGGTCACTTTGACAGAGTTCCACAGTTCCTCTGTGGAGATGATAGAACCTTCCAGAAGAACAACCATCTCTGCAGCACTCCACCAATCAGGCCTTTGTGGTAGTGTGGCCAGACCGAAGCCACTCCTCAGTAAAAGGCACATGAATGCCCACTTGGAGTTTGCCAAAACGCATCTAAAATACTCTCAGATCATGAGAAACAAGATTCTCTGGTCTGATGAAACCAAGATTGAACTCTTTGGCCTGAATGCCAAGCTTCACGTCTGGAGGAAACCTGGCATCATCCCTACGGTGAAGCATGGTGGTGACAGCATCATGCTGTGGGGATGTTTTTCAGTGGCAGGGACTGGGAGACTAGTCAGGATCGAGGGAAAGATGAACAGAGCAAAGTACAGAGAGATCCTTGATGAAAACCTGTTCCAGAGGGCTCAGGACCTCAGACTGGTGCTCAGGTTCACCTTCCAACAGGACAACGACCCTAAGCACACAGCCAAGACAACGCAGGAGTGGCTTCGGGACAAGTCTCTGAAGGTCCTTGAGTGGCCCAGCCAAAGCCCGGACTTGAACCTCATCAAACATCTCTGGAGAGACCTGAAAATAGCTGCGCAGCGACGTTCCCCTTCCAACCTGAAATATCTTGAGAGGATCTGCAGAGAAGAATGGGAGAAACTCCCCAAATACAGGTGTGCCGAGCTTGTAGCATCATACCCAAGAAGACTCAAGGCTGTAATCACTGCCAAAGGTGCTTCAACCAAGTACTGGGTAAAAGGTCTGAATACTTATGTAAATGTCATATTTCAGTTTCTAAAATCCAGTTTTTGCTTTGTCATTATGGGGTATTGTGTGTAGATTGATTGAGGGGAACAAAATGTGGAAAAAGTCAACGGGTCTTAATACTTTCTGAATGAACTGTATGCAGCAACTTCAAAGATTCTACTGAAATAATTTATTTTATTCAATTGAAATCAATTAATTAGATCCTAATCTATGGATTTCACATAACTGAGAATTTAGATTTGCATCTGTTGGTCACAGATACCTTAAAAAAAAGTAGGGTCGTGGATCAGAAAACCAGTCAGTATCTGGTGTGACCACCATTTGCCTGCCTCATGCAGCGTGACACATCTCCTTTGCACAGAGTTGATCAGGCTGTTGATTGTTGCCTGTGGTATTACTCCTCTTTAATGACTGTGCGAAGTTGCTGGATATTGGCGCCAAACTTTAGTCAGGTCAAGACCATGTTGAGGACGACGAGCATGCAGGTGAGCTTCACGGAGACGGTTTCTGACAGTTTGTGCAGAAAGTCTTTGGTTGTGGAAACCCACAGTTTCGTCAGCTGTCCGGTTGGCTGGTCTCAGACGATCCCACGTGAAAAAGCTGAATATGGAGGTTGTAGGCTGGCGCGGTTACGCGTGGTTGTGAGGCCTGTTGGTCGTACTGCCAAATTCTCTAAAACAACGTTTGAAGCGTCTTATGGTAGAGAAATTAACATACATTTCTATGGCAACAGCTCTGGTGGACATTCCTGCAGTCAGCATGCTAATTCCATACTCCCTCAACTTGAGACATCTGTGGAATTGTGTTGAGTGACAACTGCACATTTTAGAGTGGCCTTTTATTATCCCCAGCACAAGCTGCACCTGTGTAATGATCATGCTGTTAATCAGCTTCTTGATATGCCACACCTGTCAGGTGGATGGATTATCTTGGCGAAGGAAAAATGCTCACTAACAGAGATGTAAACAAATTTGTGCACAAACTTTGAGATAAATAAGCTTTTTGTTCGTATGGACATTTTCTGGGATATTTTATTTCAGCTCATGACACATGGGACCAACACTTTACATGTTACATTCATATTTTTGTTCAGTGTAACTACAACATAATTTTTGTAAAGCCCCTGCTCTGAGTCCCAAAGGTAACCAAGATTACTGTAATGTACCACAACTCCACAGATGTGCTCACAGTCTGTCGTGTGGGTGCATACTCACTTGTTTTTGGGTTGTGTGTTTAGGCACGGCTGCACGGCTGGTGGAGGCTGTCGGTACGTTTGTACGTGTCTGCGTGCGTGTGTGCACGTGAGCTGGAGGGAGAGATTGAGTTCCGCTCTATCCATTACTTACATCCATCCCTCTTCTTTGGAGTCATAAAGTATGTGTGTAAACCCTGCAGTGGCATGGCAGGATTGCAGGCAGTCGAACAGTGCTTCCAGAGTGCTGTTGAGGGAGCGGTAAGCTGTTATTGATGACTGGGCTCATGTGTTTGTCATTTCAACGAGTGGAGTTCTGGGAGACATTGGAGTCTGAAGGAGAGGAGGGTAGAACACGGCGAGCGGGGAGGGTCACACCTTGTTCTCTCTCTCTCTGACTGGCATTAGCTATCATTAAGGCCCAGAGTTTTTCCTATAAAATGTAGGTCAGAGTTACTCCTGGGCCAGAGTTACGCATCAATCAAGCAGTTAATTGCTTCTATTTGGCCATTAGAAATGGACTGAGCTGACTCATCAGATAACCAATTAAGACAGAAATTAGGATCTCTGCTTGTTGATGTTGACAACGTGGAACATTATTTATTAAGGGAAGAGATGGATGATTTATGGAGGGGCTGTGCTAAATATTTTGGAAACCTCTATTTTTGAAACCTTTATGCATTGTAACTGGCTTTACTCATTAGTAAAGATTGAAAAAGTAAGGGGCCAAGACAGTTGCCCGGGGCTATTTGTGATTCTAACTGGATTATGTTGGAGAGGATTCCATTAAAGAACACCCTCTGTCTTCTGTTAAACAAGTATCTCTTTATCCACAATATAGCAGGTGATGTAACGCCATAACACATTTTCCAGCAGTAGACTATGATCGATAATGTGAAAACCCGGACTGAAGTCTAACAAAACAGCTCCCACAACCTTTTTATCATCAATTTCTCTCAGCCAATCATCAGTCATTTGTGTAAGTGCCGTGCTTGTTGATTTTTCTTCCCTATAAGTGTGCTGAAAGTCTTGTCAATTTGTTTACAGTAAAATAGCAGTGTATCTGGGCACACACTTTATAGTAGGCAGATATTGAAGATATGGCCAATAGTATTTTTGTATTTCACCTTTATTTAACCAGGTAGGCTAGTTGAGAACAAGTTCTCATTTACAACTGCGACCTGGCCAAGATAAAGCAAAGCAGTGCGACACAAATAACAACACAGAGTTACACATGGAATAAACAAGCGTACAGTCAATAACACAGTAGAAAAAAATAAAGTCTATATACAGTGTGTGCAAATGGCATGAGGAGGTAAGGCAATAAATAGGCCATAGTAGCAAGTAATTCTAATTTAGCAAATGAACACTGGAGTGATAGATGTGCAGATGATGATGTGCAAGTAGAAATACTGGTGTGCAAAAGAGCAGAAAAGTAAATAAAAACAATATGGAGATGAGCTAGGTAGATTTGATGGGCTATTTACAGATAGGCTATGTACAGCTGCAGCGATCGGTTAGCTGCTCAGATAGCTGATGTTTAAAGTTAGTGAGGGAAATATACGTCTCCAGCTTCAGCGATTTTTGAAATTCGTTCCAGTCATTGGCAGCAGAGAACTGGAAGGAAAGGCGGCCAAAGCAGGTATTGGCTTTGGGGATGATAAGTGAGATAAGGCGGAGCTTTACCTAGCAAAGACTTATAGATGACCTGTAGCCAGTGGGTCTGGTGACGAATATCTAACGAGGGCCAGCCGACGAGAGCATACAGGTCACAGTGGTGGGTGATATATGGGGCTTTGGTGACATAACAGATGGCACTGTGATAGACTGCATCCAATTTGCTGAGTAGAGTGTTGGAGGCTATTTTGTAAATGACATCGCCGAAGTCGAGGATCGGTAGGATAGTCAGTTTTACTAGGATATGTTTGGCGTTGTGAGTAAAGGAGGCTTTGTTGCGAAATAGAAAGCCGATTCTAGATTTAATTTTGGATTGGAGATGTTTAATATGAGTCTGGAAGGATAGTTTACAGTCTAGCCAGACACCTAGGTATTTGTAGTTGTCCACATATTCTAAGTCAGAACCGTCCAGAGTAGTGATGCTAGTAGGGCGGACGGGTGCGGGCAGCGAACGTTTGAAAAGAATGCATTTAGTTTTACTTGCGTTTAAGAGCAGTTGGAGGCCACAGAAGGAGTGTTGCATGGCATTGAAGCTCGTTTGGAGGTTTGTTAACACAGTGTCCAAAGAAGGGTGTCAGAATGGTGTCGTCTGCGTAGTGGTGGATCAGGGAATCACCCGCAGCAAGAGCGACATCGTTGATATATACAAAGAAAAGAGTCGGCCCGAGAATTGAACCTTGTGGTACCCCCACAGAGACTGCCAGAGGTCCGGACAACAGGCCCTCCGATTTGAAACACTGAGCTCTATCTGAGAAGTAGTTGGTGAACCAGGCGAGGCAGTCATTTGAGAAACCAAGGCTGTTGAGTCTGCCGATAAGAATGTGGTGATTGACAGAGTCGAAAGCCTGCATATCCCAGTTTAGGTAACCTAACAGAACGAACTCTGAAGACAGATGGGGGGAAATCAATTCACATATGGTGTCCAGGGCACAGCTGGGAGCTGAGGGGGGTCTATAACAGGCGGCAACAGTGAGAGACTTATTTCTGGAGAGATTTATTTTTTAAATTAGAAGCTTGGAACGGTTTGGGCGTAGACCTGGAAAGTATGACAGAACTTTGCAAGCTATCTCTGCAGTAGATTGCAACTCCTCCCCCTTTGGCAGTTCTATCTTGACGGAAAATGTTGTAGTTGAGAATTTTTGGTGGCCTTCCTAAGCCAGGATTCAGACACTGCTAGGACATCAGGGTTGGCGGAGTGTGCTTTTATTTCTTCCAAATTACAATGCTTGTCTTTCATAATTTGATCAGTTATACTTGGATGTGTATTGTTGACGTTTGACCCCACATGAACTATGATCTGAACCTGATGTAGAAGCCACCGGAGAGGAGACAGAAGAGGACGAAAGTGAATGTACCTCTAGATCCAGGGCGGTGCAGCTGTTTCTAGTCTGTGTCCGGTTCAGGCTTAACATCTCCAAGGTGGCCCCCGCTGCCAGAGGATTTCCACATCAAGTGACCCATTTCCATGGCTGGTTGGTAGGATCAAGAACAGGAACATCCACAAAGTCATCCAGGAGCATCCCACCAACTCCATTCTCCAGGGAAGAGGGAGCGCCCTTCTGGGAGGGATTCCTGCAAAGTAACGGCCAGTTGGCTGTGGAGAGCCGACACGGCGGCGACAATTCCAGCAGGCCAAAGCGTTGTTCGGTTCCTGATGTGGAAGAGAAAGAAAAAGTAGGCGGGCTTGGATTCCCAACTAGCTTGTTTAGGTTTGCTACCGGTTGCTAAGAGTAGCCACTTCGTCCCTGTAGTCCTCTGCAAGCAAGCAGTTGCTACATTGAAAGTCCGGGCGGTCCACATTGTACCTGAATAAAGCAAAATACACATCTCCTGCAGCGTTGAAAACGTTTGTTAGCATCCTCTATTTGAGGCTTCAGGCTAGCTTAACTAGCTAAGCCAGTATCTCCTTTTGACAGCGGAACTTCCAACCACGCGGTTATCAAAAACATCAGGCCAAGGTAAACCTACACCAAGCACAAAATTAATTTGATTTTTTTGTCAAATTCACAATGCAAAAAATGAATGGCGGTGTAGAGTATTTGGGTACTTGGCTTGTGGATAGGCCAAGTACCCTCGGGAGTCCGAGTACTCATAGATGGGAACCACTGATTTAAATAATGTCTTATAGTAAGGTCATGGAGATAAGTGGCCCTCCCTGTAATGGTTAGATGCACTGTAAAAGTTTTCCCTGGCATCAGAGTTGCCCGCTTAATACTGTACATTTGCTTTACAGCAGAGATGCTGTAATGTATTTTACAGTACTTTTTTTACTGTAAAACATATTACAGGATTCCTGATGTAGATTTACAGGGATGCTGTAATGTTTTACAGTAAGGAAAACAGCACTGTGAAATATTATTACAGTGAATTTACAGTGAAATTCTTCCTGAAATCTAAATTCTAATTCTACATAAAATACATTTTTTTCAAATTATTAACAACAAATTAAAAAACAAATTAAACAACAGAAGAAGTAACAACAGTTAACACATATGTAACCAAATAAGAGCATAATTACAACACTAATTTAAAAACGATATTGTTTTTGTGGGGTGTGGGGGGAGAGAGACAAAGAGAGGGAGTTAAAATTGGGATTGGGTACAATCCTAGATCTATGATCAGGGGCAACTCTATTGGGGGTAAGGGGGTTCAGGGGCGGTGAAACACACAACGGGACAGTTTGGACTGGAGAGCATCCAGGAGAGGGAAGTCAACACAGCATCATGTCTTCCTCATGGGGCTCTGTAACAATCCTCCTCAGTTTTGATTTGTCAGCACTTCTCACCCAAAGTATAGAAAAATAAATAATAGAATGAGAGACAGAGAGGACAAGGGCTTTTACTCTGTGGGTAAAAAGACAGGTGACAAGGGACATATCAAGCTGATGTGTGTGTGTGTGTGTGTGTGTACTTATCTCACTAGAGGTCTTCATTCAAACTCAGTGAGCTCTTGGAAGAAAGGGGCAATGTAGGCATTGAGAACAGCTGGCTTCCTCTGGGCAACCTTGTCATGCACTTTGTCCCATCTTCAGGGTTCATCATCTTCAGTTGATTTGAACCAGGAATCTGTACAGCCATATATCCAATATAGTTTATAAAATGAATTGCGGCACTGAACAAATACAGATAAGACAGCTAGATGCTAACAAATTCTAACAAACTAATACAACATTGCTATAGCCTACACAATTCCACATATTATTTAACAGACTCACAACATTTTCCTTTCTTTCTGTGCCACCAAACGTTTGCAAATGTTTGCATACTACTACTATCAACGTGAACAGGTTTAAGCTACTAACAGAACATTATGGAACAGTGTTAACTAATATTGGTAGCCATCTAGATGTCACCGTGAAACGGTCAACTCAATGGGGAGAGCATGAAAGGCAACAGCACCAGAACACATTGTCCTCCTTCGCTGTTACAACCCTGTGTGATTCGGTTCACTCCGCTCTCAAGTGCGCAACATACGTCATCGCTTTGCAGGCCAGGAGTGTCCGTATAGCCTCTCCCCGCTAACCATTTGTTTAATTTGAACAACATTGTACCATAATGTTACACCGTCTACTTTACTAGTAGTATGAAAATGTTTGGTGGCACAGAAACACCCTCAGACTCCCTTGATTGATACAGTATGTTTCCCTACTGAAGACTCCAAAGCCAGCCGGCCTCAACAAACCCCACAAGCAGTCAACCAGTCTCTACAGGCAGTCAGACAGTTTCTCAGTCTTTCAGTCAACCAGTTGGTCAGTCAGTCTCTCAATCAGTCAGTCAGGCAGGCAGACAGGATAAGCTGGTGCTAGTCTCTGTCCAGAGTAGGCTCATTATCCATCAGGGTTGGCCTTGGACAGGCTTGCTTGGTTCACACCATTGATTGACATCTGACAGGCAGCCTGGCTAGCCTAGTGCTAACAGGGATGACGCAGGAATTAAGCATTATGGGGCATTGTGATACATGGCTATCCTAGACTTAACAGGGATGACACAGGATGGTCCATGGTGGGGCATTGCGATAGCTGGCTAGCCTAGCCCTAACAGGGATGACAGAGGATGGAGCATGGTGGGGCATTGTGATAGCTGGCTAGCCTAGCCCTATCAGGGATGACACAGAATGGAGCATGGTGGGGCATTGTGATAGCTGGCTAGCCTAGCTCTAACAGGGATGAAGAGGATGGAACATGATGGGGCATTGTGATAGCTGGCTAGCCTAGCCCTATCAGGGATGACACAGGATGGAGCATGGTGGGGCATTGTGATAGCTGGCTAGCCTAGCTCTAACAGGGATGACCGATGATGGAACATGATGGGGCATTGACTTGGCTAGCCAAGCCCTAGTCTCGTGTAGCCATATCTCAAAATCACATTGTTGTCAGGCTGGTCCTTTGGAGCTCTGGAGAATTTTGTATTAGCCGAAATGGCTAGAATAGTCCGCTGGCTTCCAGCGACTACATTTTTATTGGATGTTACATTTCAAGAACCCTCCTCCACATGCACGTAGAAGGGGTGCTGCGTCACATGTTATGTTCATCTCTATTTTCTGACCAATCGAGTCGATGAAGGCATTACAACTTCTCTGCTTGAAAACTACCCATAGGCTATGATAAAAGTTGAGTGTATCATTAAGTCACCACAAACATCAACATATTAATATGAATATATTATATTAATCAGCCCAAGCAAGGTATTTGATTTTTTGATGTGTTGCGAGGCGTCATTGTTTTACACCAGGCTACTTCCTGCTATTGGCTTCACCGGGCTTTCAAATGGGGAACCCTGGTTCTCGATGAGGCTAGTCTAGCCCTAATAGGGATGAGAGAGGATGGCGCTCAACAATAGCAGGGCATTCTGCCACTGGGAAGGATTTAGACAGTACAAAGGATCAGTCCCTGGAAGACTAACAAAGATAGAGTGATTCTGCTTTGTGGACGACTAAGTCTTCGCATTTTCAGTTTAGAGGATTCTTGCCACATGTTTTACTAACAGATACTTGTTGTTTAGGTCTATTCCTGTCGTGTCGATAAGAGATGTGTGCAGTCAGTGTAGCGCCTCTGTGTTTTTGTCCTGTCTTGGCTGGTACCTTATCTAAAACCCACCGGGTCTCCCACTGCACCATAGCTGGGTTTCCTAGACATAGTTCCCCCTTACTATCCTTATGTAGCATCCATCATGAGAATGCAGTTCTATAAGTGTACACTCAGGCATGGAACTTCCACACCCACCTGTCGAGAGAGAGAGAAGCCTGATGACATCCCCAGATTCCCACTGCCCGAGGGTACAGTGGTACGATTACTTCCTACTAATCTCTTTCTGAACTCTCCACCGCTGGGCTAACTACCAAGCCCATATTAAAAATAGACACACAGCCAACCAGTGGCTTGCTGAGGTCATGGATGGGCTTAATTCAATGCAGGACGGCAGGTAACCTAGCGGTTTGGAGCACTGGGCCAGTAACAGAAAGGTTGCTGGTTCGAATCCCCAAGGCGACGAGGTGAAAAATCTGTCTGTGACCTTGAGCAAGGAAGGCACTTAAACCTAATTACTCCTGTTAGTCACTCTGGATAAGAGGGTCTGCTAAATTACTCAAATGTAAAATGGGCTCCAGTTTTTCACACCTGCCAGTGTGAGGGATACACGGCTGCACTCGAGGGAGGACTTTTGGATGTTGGTTACACCAGGGAATTATCCTGAACTTCCTTGCCTCTGTCTCGAGGGCCCAAAGTGGGGTGCCTTGTTTCTCTGAGCCCCCTAGGCCTGGAACTTTGGCTTTGCCTGAGAGACCAGCCATTCAGAGGCTCCATTCTCAGCCCATCTGAGAGTGTGAGTAGTAGGAGAAAACAGCAACTCTTCTCCTTTCCTCCTCCTTCAAACCTCTGTATCCTCCTCCGTAATCCTGATTTAGCAGCCCTTGTCCTGGGTCGGGTTAGCCATAGGGAGGTGAGTGTTAGCCCTGGATTTGTCTGGCTCTATTTCTGTCCATTGAGATTGACAGTCTGCTGATGTCTCGATGTGTGTACTCATACACTGTGTGTACAAGCTGTCTGGCACTGCCTGGGTTTTCTAAGTGGAAACGGCTGCATATTGTACTGTGGTCACCTTCGAGTGTACAGGGAGGGATCTCTGATAGGTTTATTGCTTAGGCTAGCTGTAGCGGTGTGGCGAACTGTAACAAGCTAATCCAGCTTCAAAGCTAATGATTTAATTAAAGAGTGCCTGATATGTAGGCTCTGATGGTTTTTGGCACAGGGGAAAGAGGCTGCTTGGAACTATTGCCTAGTCAACCACACGCGGTCAACGGGTCAATAGCTGGAAAGTATAGTAGGCTATACTTAGAAGGTAAGTACAGAACCCTATAAATAACCTGTTATAAGCCTTTTATAAACCTTGCTATTAATACTGTAGCTAATGTATGGCCATCTTGTTCCCATTAGTACCTAAGCTGCCAGAGGTATGTCCTAGTCATTAGATGCAGTAATCCACCCTCCCGGGAGTGTCTCATTGTCACTGATCATCATAGTGCTATCACAGACAGTCATCAGCAGAAAGACAAAGAGCTAGTCTCTCTTTCTCGAGGTATGCTTCGC
This sequence comes from Salvelinus fontinalis, assembly GCF_029448725.1. Taxonomy (NCBI): domain Eukaryota; kingdom Metazoa; phylum Chordata; class Actinopteri; order Salmoniformes; family Salmonidae; genus Salvelinus; species Salvelinus fontinalis. The sequence continues at coordinate 58,286,969 of NC_074666.1, forward strand.
AGGGCGCAGATCAGTCCCATGCTGAACAGTATTGTATGGAGGAGATTCAGTTCAGTCACTCAAAGGGGATGATGTTCTCAAAAAAGACTGCAGGTTTTTACTTCAGACAGTGGCATGGCACCACCGGCTGCCAACTGTTCACTGCCTGTAGATACAGTGGGGTCTGAAATGATTGACACCCTTGATAAAGATGAGCAAAAATTTGGAAATGATATTATTTTATTAGAATACGAATGCTCAGAGAACACGATTTTGTTTCACACGCCTGTTAACCTCCCCTTCAATACCTTTCAATGCCTCACCTGGCGAGGATAACGGCACTGAGACTTTTTCTAAAATGTTTATTGAGATTGGAAAACACATTGGGAGTGATCGTAGCGATTGGGACGCAAAAGCTACGACTAGTGTGCGTGGCCAAGGAGCTCTATTTTCTTGTCATCTGACCATAGTACCGGTTCCAATCCACATACCAATGTAGTTTAACAAACTCCAGGCATTTATATTTGTTGGATGACATGAAAATAGGGCTCTTTGGCCACGCACACTAGTCGTGCGTTTTGCTTCAAAAGAAAGATGCACCACCAGAAAAGAACCACATACCTACTGTAAAATATGGTGGTGGACCTTTGATGTTGCGGAGCAATTTGCTTCCACTGGTCCTGGGGCCCTTGTTAAGGTCAACGGCATCATAAACAAAAACCTGGTTGCCTCTGCCAGGAGGCTGGAACTTGGCCGCAAGTGGATTTTCCACTAAGTTCCCATTTGGCTGTTGGTAGAGCATGGTCGCTTGCAAAGCCAGGGTTGTACAGTATGAAAAAGTATCCGATTGGCGATAGATTTCCATGCAAATATTCTAAAATCCACATAAAAACACTATGTGTATTTTCCCACCAGAGATGTGTTTCCATCAAATGTACTTGTTGCGGGAAAAAGGCTGTGCGTGATGATGTAGTGCACATAAAAATACCTTTTGCGGTTGAAGTCCCATGTATCGAAACAAAAATGCAAGTTTAATGGGTTTCCATCACATTTTCAACTCTATGTATGGTTTTCTCAAAAAACAATGTTGAGTTATATAGCGAGTGTGCCCACTCTGGTATTGGCACGTGCACTCTAGGCAACAGCTCACCGATACAATGTGAGTATAGCCTACATGATGAGATTATTATGGACAAAATAGCAAGATTATTTGTATTTGTCAAATGGCAGCCAAGCATCGGCGATCATGTCACCAGAATAAGACCCTCAATATTAATTGGAAAGGAGCATCAAGCTTATCACCTTGCACTTTTCACCTGTAGCCTAATAAACTGCATGCTTTCTCGACGAGTCGTAGTGGGAGGACCACACATGTCATCGCGTGACTCCAAGTTGACTTCAATATGATGGTTATTATATCAATATTTGGACATAAAAGCGTTTCCAGCGTCATTTCTCGCACCGTCAGATCCCACCTTGTCCAGCGTATTTTGTTTTGTCGACATTTGGAAAGTTTACTGACAAGTTTCCAGCAGGACTGTCGTTACATTGTTTTCCGACATATACTTTACTCACATGAAAAGGTTGGATGGAAACCTGGTTCGTGATCTGGAAAGGTTCTGTATGGAAGAATGGTCTAAGATCACTCCCAATGTTTTCCCCACAAAAGGGCTTTATTACAGACTGAAATACTCCTCAGCATTCGGATTCTACTGTTGGTGTTTGGCATGACAACTAATGAAAAAAACAGGTACAGTAGAAGTTATGACAGGGTAGAAACCAAGGTTAACAGGGAGCCTTATTATATTTGAATTCATGGTGCTTAAAAACATAATTGCAGCTTCTTGCGAAATGGATATTGCACATGTCAATATTGCAATTTGGATTAAAATTGCATTAATTGTGCAGCCCTACAGGAGGAGAACAAACTCTTTGCGCCAGTCTTTTGTATCTCTTATTTTATTCTTTCTCCATCTTTACCTCCACCCCCATCTTTCTCTCTCTCTCTCTCTCGCTCGCTCGCTCTCCCTCTCTTTCTCTCTCTTTCCTCTGTGCATGAAGCATGCCACAGGGCTTAGTCTTCTCCTATATGTGTCAGCAAGCACTAGGCCAGGCTGTCATTCTGGACAGCTCCCCCCGCCGCTTCCATATACCTTTTCACCTTTCCTTCCGCATCCCCCTCTCACCCCCCTTCTCACAGCATCTAATGTGGAAGTGTTGGCTTTCACCCTCCACCTCTCCACCAGCATCCATCTCTCGATCCCTCTCTCCCCTAGTCCCCCAGCACCTAATGTGTCACGTACTCCCCCTGACTGGGATGAGATGTGACAGATGAGGCAGCCATGCGGACCTGGTCCAACCTGCTGGGCCCGGGGGGTTGTAACGAGGACAGACGGTCTCTGGTTCTAGACAGATGACAGAAAGCCTACTCTACCCTGTTTCACTGTCTCCAGCCCCTCCTTTCTCAACTCTCAGCACTGGGATCATAGTAAGAGAGCTGAGTATCTGATGCTATTGGATGGAGAGTGTTTTTTTTTTCCGTAGCTAGCCAAACCCTTGTTATTCCAAATAGTGACCATAGCAGTTGGCTATATAGTATCAATAGGTCTGGAACCAGGCTAGGGTTACCTTTCACATCAGGGTGATTCTGAACCATGTTTCTCAATCTGTTAATGAACATTTAAGATACTATTGTCTTCCTGACTTCCTGCCGTTTAGAACAATGGAGTGGGTGGTGATCCACTTACAGTGTCCTCTCTCTCACTCCTGACATTTGTTCCTTTTAGTAGTTTAAACAGCTTTGGAGAAGAGAAATCCTTTGTGTTTTTTGTTCGGATGTTAAGAACTGAAGTAAGCCCTGGCAGGCTTCCCATGTAGTGCTCTTTGCTTTGTTGGGCTCTTGGGTTAAATAGAGGCATCAGCAGTGCTCTCTTTCTCTCTGTTGTTGTTGCCAACATTTTTCTCTTGGGTCTGGTCATTGGCATTTCTCTGGGCTTGACTGTGTGCTAGTTGGGCACAATACTTGCCCCGACTGTGGAATGCGTATTGGTCTGAGTGTTAGATAAAGACACACCGTCACTGTATAAGGGGAATGGTTCAAATTGTTGTCTGCCTGGAAGACTCATGCAGGATCGAAACACAAAGAACAAGGTTGCATTAGGACTGTGAAAGCAGCTCCCCTTGTTTAGTGGAAGGTCAATCTCATGGTCCCTTGTGTGGCGGGCCAACATATTGTGTGTGTTTTTTTTTGTGGGCTTTTGTGTAGAGGTAACAATGCTTTGAGGGTGACTGTTGTCGATGTGTTCAGAGGGTCTCTGGTTCAAGCCCAGGTTGGGACAAGGAGAGGGACGAAAACAATACTGTTACACATGTGTGTGTGATTATCTTTCTGAAGACTTTTCCCCTTATGTTATCTCTCTTTATATGTACTCACACCACCGGTAAATGTCCACCACTAGAGTGTCCACCTTTGGACAGGTGCAGGAGGGGACAGCCTCTTATCATGTGCAGCTGTCAGGTTGCAGAGGCCACATTATCGTTACCAAAAGCTCTTCAACTCCATATGACTGCATGCAGAACATTATGCAGTATGAAGGCAACTGAATGTAGGCCTGCATGTGATCAGAGGTGATTGTTGGGCCTGTCGGACTGGATGATGGCTTTTGTTGTTTGATCGCTATTGTTCTATAAACTGTACTGACAGACCTCCTTAAGTAGTACTTAAAATAATTTTTACTTAATTACTTTACACCACTGGGGAATTGAAGGAGGTCTGTCAATACGATTTATAGAGCAATAGCGATCAGATACAACAACAAAAGTCATCATCCAATCCGACAGGCCCAACAATCACCTCTGATTATTGAATTAAGAATTTCAAATTCCATGGTATATCCTTCTGTGTAGCACTGTCACATACATAATTACATTTTCATTGTTTCATTGTTTGAATAATCTCAATGAATGATGATGATCTCAATGAATGATTATACATTTTATGAATACTCTCACAGACATTGAATACCAACGTCCGTTCGCATATTCAAGTAACTGTGCCCGTCCCTAAGTCAAATTGGACAAAACTGGTTGAAATTAGTTTCATAGTTTTGCCTACTGGGTAGTTGCTTCAATCACTGTTGCTGACGGAATGGTAGGTAGAAGTAATAGTGAGGGCAGTATTTGAATCAATACATACAGTATCAAATTAAATGTATTATATTAGTCACATGTGCCGAATACAACAGGTGTAGACCTTACAGTGAAATACTTACTTACAAGCCCCTAACCAACAATGCAGTTTATAAAATACAAACAAGAATAAGAAATATAAGGAACAAGTAATTAAAGAGAAGCAGTAAAATAACAATAGCGAGACTATATACAAGGGGTACTGGTACAGAGTCAATGTGTGGGGGCACCGGTTAGTCGAGGTAATATGTTCATGTAGGTATAGTTATTAAAATGAATACACACAGTCAAAAGTTTGGACACTTACTCATTCCAGGTTTTTTTTAAACTATTTTCTACATTGTAGAATAATAATGAAGACATTAAATAACACATATGGAATCATGTCTTAACCAAAATAGTGTTAAACAAGTCAAAATATATTTTATATTTGAAATTCTTCAAAGTAGCCACCATTTGCCTTGATGACAGCTTTGCACACTCTTGGCATTCTCTCAACACTTAGACTATATACAGTTGTGGCCAAAAGTTTTGAGAATGACATAAATATTAATTTCCACAAAGTTTGCTGCTTCAGTGTCTTTAGATATTTTTGTCAGATGTTACTATGGAATACCGAAGTATAATTACAAGCATTTCATAAGTGTCAAAGACTTTTATTGACAATTACATGAAGTTGATGCAAAGCAATATTTGCAGTGTTGATCCTTCTTTTTCAAGACCTCTGCAATACGCCCTGGCATGCTGTCAATTAACTTCTGGGCCACATCCTGACTGATGGCAGCGCATTCTTGCATAATCAATGCTTGGAGTTTGTCAGAATTTGTGGGTTTTTGTTTGTCCACCCGCCTCTTGAGGATTGACCACAAGTTCTCAATGGGATTAAGGTCTGGGGAGTTTCCTGGACATGGACCCAAAATATCAATGTTTTGTTCCCCGAGCCACTTAGTTATCACTTTTGCCTTATGGCAAGGTGCTCCATCATGCTGGAAAAGGCATTGTTCGTCACCAAACTGTTCCCGGATGGTTGGGAGAAGTTGCTCTCGGAGGATGTGTTGGTACCATTCTTTATTCATAGCTGTGTTCTTAGGCAAAATTGTGAGTGAGCCCACTCCCTTGGCTGAGAAGCAACCCCACACATGAATGGTCCCAGGATGCTTTACTGTTGGCATGACACAGGACTGATGGTAGCGCTCACCTTGTCTTCTCCGGACAAGCTTTTTTCCGGATGCCCCAAACAATCGTAATGGGGATTCATCAGAGAAAATGACTTTACCCCAGTCCTCAGCAGTCCAATCCCTGTACCTTTTGCAGAATATCAGTCTGTCCCTGATGTTTTTCATGGAGATACGTGGTTTCTTTGCTGCCCTTCTTGACACCAGGCCATCCTCCAAAAGTCTTCGCCTCACTGTGCGTGCAGATGCACTCACACCTGCACACAATCCACACACAATCCTGTACGTGACCTTGAAGGCTTGGACATAAATTATCATATTGTCAGCATGTAGTCTCATCTCCATCTACCAACACAACTCTCTCTACAGAGTGGAGGGCAGTGGAGGCCATATTTAACACTTTTTTGGTTACTACATGATTCCATATGTGTTATTTCATAGTTTTGATGTCTTCACTAGTATTCTACATTGTAGAAAATCGCAAAAAAATTCTGTGCTTTCTGTCAGTGTGCTCTCTCTTCCGCCTCAGGAGCTTCTAGCCTGTAAATCAATACCCATCACATCCACAGCATACAGTACTCTGGGGTCCTCATTCACCAACACACTGCTATCTGTGATCAACCTTTTTATCGATTTTCTACACACAAACACTATACCAGGGGGAGAGAGAGAGAGAGAGAGAACGAGAGAGAGAATGACCTCCACTGCCCTCCACTCTGTAGAGAGAGTTTTGTGTTGGTGGATGGAGATTAGACTACATGCTGACAACATGATCATTTCTGTCTAAGCCTTCAAGGTCACGTACAAGCTTGTGTTCCAGCTATCTAGAGAAAGGAGGCTTTTTTTAAATACACAAGGAAATAGACACACACGTACACAATATGTATATAGTCACAGTGTTATGTCAATGACTCAGCTGTCAACTGGGAATGAAACCCAGTGAGAAAACAACTCAGCGTGGAGCGAGAACCTCATTTCCAATTCGTGCTATGGCATAAAAACAACTCAATGAAATGTTTTTATTTTTCATCAGTAGTATTATTGAGATTTATTCATGGTGCTGTCCGCTCAGCGCTGTCTCGCTCTGAAAACCTATAAATTATCTCAATTTTGGCCTTCGCAGTCTTTGCTTCCTGCCTGGGACACAACAAACCAATTTAGAAGACAAATTGAGACAGAGGGAGATATGGGTCGCTAATAGAGGATCATGTATCAATCAGAAGAACCTGTATGCACTCTCTTCGTCTCCTCCTAATTAGTTTTGGTGAATGAATATACTTTCAATATGAATTGGGAGAAAGATGTGGGAAGATTGAAATAACATTTGGCTCTCATTCATAAAAGGATCTCATTAAGTTTTTCCACCGTCTATTATGTATTTATACATTTCCTTTGCTCTGCCTCTACAATATGCTATGAAAAAAAAAGCTTTTATTATTATTGGATTGGTATGGATGGAAGTGTTTCACTGTTTCACAGCCCAAATGGGGTTAAAATGGTTCTCAAATGTGCTTCAAACGAGGAGGTTGTGGCTCCTGTTGTATGCTTAACAATCATGGAGAACACAGACACACACACAAGATGATGTCAGGCTTTTTCAATTTGTTCTGACTTTTTCATCATAGCTTTATTCAGTTGTAGACAGCAGAGGAGACATGAACTGCTCAATTAACCGTATTCAACCATATTGAATTACACCATATGTTTGGTGGTGGTAGTGTGAAGGGAAAACTTTTCTCCTGGCTCCCATTCCCCTCCCCCAGTCGCTTCTGTGCTACCTTCAGTCGCCTCTTGCCACACAGCAAATTTGTGATCGGAACTTTAATACCCACTTTCTTCTAAATTATACAGTTGAAGTCGGAAGTTTACATACACTTAGGATGGAATCATTAAAACTTGTTTTTCAACCACTCCACACATTTCTTGTTAACAAACTATAGTTTTGGCAAGTCGGTTAGGACATCTACTTTGTGCATGACACAAGCCATTTTTCCAACAATTGTTTACAGACAGATTATTTCACTTATAATTCACTGTTTCACAGTTCCAGTGGGTGAGAAGTTGCTACTAAATACTAATTGAGTGTATGTAAACTTCTGACCCACTGGGAATGTGATGAAAGAAATAAAAGCTGAAATTAATCATTCTCTCTGCTATTATTCTGACATTTCACATTCTTAAAATAAAGTGTTGATCCTAACTGACCTAAGACAGGGAATTTTTACTAGGATTAAGTGTCAGGAATTGTGAAGAACTGAATTTTACGTATTTGTGTAACAGGCTTCCTCCTTCTCCTCATCCGAAGAGGAGTAGCAGGGATTTGACCAACGTGCAGCGGGTTGTGGATACATAATGATTTATTAGACAAAACGGAAAAACACGACAAACACTTGAATAATTACAAAACAAATAAACGAATGTAGACAGACCTGGACACGAACTTACATACAACGTGAAGAACGCATGAACCAGGAAAACAGACTACATAAAACGAACGAACTAACAAAAACCGGAACAGTCCCGTGTGGCGTAACAAACAGACACTGACACAGGAAACAACCACCCACAACAAACACTGTGAAACAACCTACCTAAATATGACTCTCAATTAGAGGAACGCCAAACACCTGCCTCTAATTGAGAGCCATACCAGGCAACCCTTAAACCAACATAGAAACAGACAACATAGAATGCCCACCCAAACTCACGTCCTGACCAACTAACACATACAACAAACTAACAGAAATAGGTCAGGAACGTGACAATTTGGCTAAGGTGTATGTAAACTTCCGACTTCAACTGTATGTGACCATCTCAAATAGTGTTAAATTAACACTTTAAGTTGTTGATAAACTAACACCCCAAGAGTGTTGGGTCCCTACCACAAAGGGTGTTGAAAATTCCGAATTAAATAAACACTTTCTCAGTGTTAGGGAACTTGTTAGTAACGTGTTTTGGGTAGTTGTTTTAACACTATAGAGTGTAAAGCCTTATTTGCATATTTATTCCCCAGGGTGCCTTTCGAGTGATTTTAATTGTACCAGTACCACCCATGACTGTGTTTGCTAGTGACAGAAACTTGATTGTTGCATTTAATGGCTTTCAGTCTTGTAGCCTTCACCAATTGAGTGCCTAATATAATATTTGATCATAAAAAGTATATTATTTATGACAATACCTTACTTCGACAGCCTAGTTGAAACTCCTGGTTTGCGGCCCCATCGGCAAGTCACATTATGCCGGCTTGCAAAGTGTTATATAATTCCTATTGTAATCCAGCTAGAGTTAGGATAGCCAACAATTCAAACTTTTAATCACCCGCAACTGTAGTTAGAATGACTGCCAAGCAGTGCTTGATTTGTATATGGGGAGGTGCCGGAACAAAAATGGAACTCGGTAGAGGGGTGATTTGGGGAGCTCTGGGGTATTGGAACGCATGAGGGGGAAAAATCCCCTTTATAATAAAGCATTGCGTGCATATCATCGCATTTGATCTTTTTAGAAACGCATTTTATGCGTTTGGCAGAATGGCAGACACTGACAAACTGAGAATATGAGACAAATAGAAACTACCTTGAATCCATCAATAGCCTAGGTCTAGGTGTGTGGAGACATATTGTAGGCTACAATATGAGGAGGAAATTATAGTACTAAACATGCTTTCCAGTTTCATTGACTCACCCAATGATGCGCAGCTCACTCACCGGTGATGGCCGAAGCGTTCGTGCCAAAAGCCTATATCTCGCTCTTGTTTTACTTTGCAAAACAATATTTGGAAGATGATCAAATATTTTGTTAGTCTACAGCACACAGATTAGAGTCTTTTCTTTTCAGCAGGAGCCATTTGGTTTCCAATATTTGAAATATTGCAAAAGGCCTGTTTTGTCTTCATGCTGTTCACTGACAGATTTGCCGTGCATTACCGACTGTAGGCTAAGCCTTTTTATTGGGCTACACACAATCCACAGCAAGGCTATTTTTTAAATAAGCTGTTGATCCTCTGTGGCTAAATTATGGGCATTTTCATGGTGTAGCAGGCTATTCTGAATTATTTAATTTCTTTCTGAACAGAACAGTTATTGATTGATAATTGATAAATGAGACTACCTAAACCATAAAACTGGAAAAAAACATCTCAAAAACAGGTGAAATAAGTCCAACCACTTACAGATTGGATTAGTTTAGAAAAATGAATGTTATTTATCTTTGTGTAGTATTAGATCAATGTGCATGCAGAAACATAGATATTAAAATTCACTATTCTAAGAAGCAACCTGCAACAAAGCATACTGGGAATGGTATAATAATGAGCCCTCTCCCATGTCTTTTTCTCTCTGAGAGAGTGACAACACAGCCGATTAACAACACCACGCGGTGGTGATTCCATTGTGATTTAAAATAACACTTCATTTATTCACTGCAAGTGGTGTCAATTTCAATCCCGCTGGTGTTAACCCTACTTGAATCAACACTCAGATACAACACCAAGATTTTAGCACCTGCAAATTTGCTGTGCGGGTTGTCATTGCAAATAATAATAATTAAAAGTCATCACAGTCCTCTTGTTTATTAAAAGTCATCACAGTTCTCTTGTTTATCAAAAGTCATCACAGTCCTCTTGTTAATTAAAAGTCATCACATCCTCTTGTTTATTAAATGTCATCACACCCTCTTGTTTAGAACTCTTTCTCTCCCTGACATCATATGAATGCCATTCCCTGATAGGCTCAGTTCCTATGAATGGTTCCTGTAGAGTAGAGTGCTGCTGTAGCATCAGTTAATCACTGGTTGGCTAATAGAGAACGGTTAATACCAGGAAGTGGCTTTCCAATGGGGTCAAGAGTCAATGGTATTTGTCTCTAACTCTCTCCCTCCCCTGCGTCCGCCACTCCTCTCCGCCTCAACCATCATCACAATCAATTAAAAGGCTGTTAGGTAGAGCAACAATTATCAGACCGGGAACATTGAAAGCTATAAGCTGTAATATTTTGGCTGAATTCATGTGTGCGTTGTCAATATCCTCCACATTAATGGTTGTCAGGGGCAACAAGCAGCCAGCCCTCCAGGACTGAGATTGCCTGCCCACTGTGAGGGAACTGTCACGGTGGGGTCGACAAGTACGCACACACACACATACACACAAACGCTTGCACGCAAGCACACACACGTACACATGCTGGCACCCATATGAACAAATACTATCGTATACTATTTTTTAAATACTATAGTATACGCTATAGTAATTACTGTAGTGTTTTTGTGGACTGTAGTGCACTATAGTATTCTACAGTATACTACAAAATTCTACAGTAAGTACTACACATGATCAAGGTATACTACATTATGTAGAACAGTATACTACTGTTTACTTCAGACATCTAAGTACTATAGTATTCTATATTGAGCTGAAGTGTTTTTTCATGTGGGCACACACACACACACACACCTTCTGCTAATTTCTAGACTCAACATAAGCCAGTCTTACACTGTGGTATAATGTATGCCAATTTAACATAATGTTTGCACAGTTGTCCCCATTCGTGCACACACACACACACACACACACACACACACACACACACACACACACACACTTAAATGGACACTTTGTCTGCTGAAGCACAGAGTTCTCTATTTCAATAAGCCCTGACTGTTATCCCTCCAGGGATGGAAACAAATTGCCTTCCCCTTTGTGGAGAAGAGAACGTCATATTTATTTACCCCCCCCCCCTGATATGTGTGTGTCCTGCCGTGCTTGTTGTGAGTGAGAGAGAGGCAGTGATACTTGATAAAATCAAACATGTATGTTTCTGTGAAAAGAATCCAATTGACATGGAGCCAAGACTGCCCTGGTGAAAAATAAAATGCGGCATGAAATCATTTGACCCAAGTTAAAACTGGAGCACTCAGTTATTTTAGAATATAAGGCACTCTGAGTCCAACTAAACGGATAGAAATCTCAGGAATAGCAGAAGACGACGATGTCCCATTTCACTACTCTAAATGGAACCTCTAAAGGAGTATTGATATTCAGACAACTGAAACTCCTCACAAAGGTTATTGTCAATAGATTCACCATTTTATATCCAATCAAGCCCCTTTCTCTGGACTATCGACCCTAAAGAGGTGGACACATTGAGCTCTTGGAGGTAAAAGCATTAATCACCTTCCCAGAGCAGCTTTTCACGAAGGAGGTGTGTGTGTGTGTGTGTGTGTGTGTGTGTGTGTGTACGTGTGTGGGTGCGTGCATTACTCACTGTGTGTGTGTTACTCCCTGATTAAGATAGATGTAGAAGGGCTCTTTGAGATGGAAGGATTGTAAATGTGAGAGATTTCTCGTCAGATCTTCTTCCCTCCCTGGCCTTTGGATGGATAACTGGATGGAGTAGATCTGGTCCACTTTGCATATCTGTGCTCTCTCATCTGCAGAGACAACAACACATCAACCAACTGGCTGCACAGCCTTGCTTTGATACCAGCTCACTATGACTATCTACTTCCCTGATTTACATTTGTGATAAAAGGGCTCACAAATGAACAAAGATCTGCTGTGATTGTCACACAGGTTCAAGCACACACGCATACACCTACACACACACACACACATACACATCCACACACACGCGCAGTCAGAGTAATTGCATGAGAAAGTGGATGTTGTTGATCAGAGCTGTGTTAACACACACACACACACACACACACACACACACACACACACACACACACACACACACACTCACAGTAGGGGCATGTCCAGAGGAATGGATCATAATTAACTGTGCTGGGCCTAGATTGACTTTCATCACAGGGTCATTTATTTAAATTAGATCACCCATGCCTAGACAACTACACACACGGCACACACACGCACACACACGCTTGGACGACTTAATCTGCTGGCCGGCCCTGCTGGAACAATCAGCTTCTCACAGAGAGAGAGAGGGAGAGAGAGAGAGAGAGATAGAAGGGGGGCACTGAGGTGTCTGGATGACAAAACACCGTCCTACAGTAGTTATTTACCTTGGCTGTCCTCAGAGCACAATGTCATAAACTGCCTATACATGACAGTGCGACCTTTTAGATGTGTTTTAGAACTTGACTCAATCAAACTACGCAGTATATTGTGATACGTGTTCTTGGGTAGATTACATTGTTCTGGTTGTTATTACTTACCTGTTAGTCATGGAACATAATACAATATCAATGTCCATATCATTCAGATCATATGATATCCATGCCATAGTAGTGTGTTTGATCTATGGCTTTTTATTGAGCTGCCATCTTGGCCAGCTCTTGGAAAAGAGGTCTCCTGACCTCAATGGGACTTCCCGGGTAAAGAAATGTGAAATGGAAATATAAATTAAAATCATTTTCTCTATATGAACTCATCCCTCTCGCCTCTCTCGGTTCCCTGCAGATCCAGTGCTCCCCCAGGCTGGCCCAGACCCACACCACGTTGATGCTGGTGGGCTCTCACCTCCTCTTCGTCCTGCGCTCCCCCCTCTCTCCATCCAGTGATGGCGATGAGTTCCGACCCGGGCTGCAGAAGGGACGGCCTCAGCCCTGACCCCGACCCAATGACCCCTGACCGCAGTGACCTCACCGCCATGATGGCCACCGTGACTGTGACGACCACCGAGACGGGCGGCTCACCGGCCAATGGCGTGAGGATTGGGGCTCAGCAAGGAGGAGCTAAGAAGGGCCCTGCTCAGCGGCCACACCTCTCAGGGAGGAAGCTGTCGCTACAGGAGCGGGGCACGTACCCATCGGGGAGGTCAGGAGGGGCTCACGTCTCCCCCCGTGTGGTACGCAGACCCACCGTGGAGTCCAAACGGGTCTCCATCTCAGACGCCGAGGTGAGAGAACTGACTCTGCACCTACACAGGGAGAGAGGGAGAAATTCAATTAAATGCAATAAACATTATTATTGCTCCTCTGGAATAAATTGAGTTGGATTAAGAGGGCTAACTGTTAGGTTTATAAGGGGTTTGGAGACATAGTTAAGTGGTAGAGCATCTGGCAGAATATCAAGAGGTTCACATTCATCTGGGTTTAAATAAAGGATGAATAGAATAAAATACAAAATGTTGAGGACACGAGCCACAACTGGTGAAAAAAAAATCATATTTTCTCCTTGTTGCAGTCAAGGTTGGCGTGAGGGTTTTAGCTGTGCGTGTTGTGACCAGGGTTCTCAGACATTGAATGAGTAGGATTGTATGGTCCATCGTGCATTTGTGACTTGTGCTTTTTAATGCAAAGTAGACCTCTTTTTCTGTATCAGATAGAAAGTGAATGTCCCGCGTGTGATGTGCCACTAAGCGGTCAGTCAGACAGAGGGGTCAGGTCAGGAGATTTCTCTCTCTTAGAGCTTAAGTCTTAACAGCATTTGTGTGTGTGTGTGTGTGTGTGTGTGTGTGTGTGTGTGTGTGTGTGTGTGTGTGTGTGTGTGTGTGTGTGTGTGTGTGTGTGTGTGTGTGTGTGTGTGTGTGTGTAGCCTACATGTGTGCTCTGAATGAATCAGTGCTATGCTCGGGGACATGAAATCTGTAATCTACATCTTGAATATTCTGCCTCTAGCTGAATTACCATCTGGTCTCATGTGAGAGAGCACTAGGAAATAGTCTCCAAGAGTGCGTACTAAATGGCACCCTATTTCCTAGAGCCCTGGTCAAAAGTAGTCCCCTTAATAGGGAATATGGTGGCATTTGGGATGAAGACTTACTTCACTTACTCTTCGACTATACACTCAAGAACTGGCATCCAAATCATGTATCTAATAGTTAATACCCAAGTGGATCCAATTGCAATACTGTGGGGAATTGTGTATTACCGGTAAAATGTATACAAATCTCCAGTCATGCATTCAATTGAGACTTTCTGTCATTTTCTTCCCATTAAAATGTCACTTTGGAGAATTAGTGAATGTCAGAGTACATCAGTTTTCACATCATTATTGAGTGTTGTATTAGAGTTAGAGTAATTACATAAAGAACATGTGGTTGCTTGGTCACATCGGTGAGCTCAGCAGGTACCTGATTCACTCACTGACATGTAGGTGCAATCAAGTCACGTGTGTGTGTGTGTGTGTGTGTGTGTGTGTGTGTGTGTGTGTGTGTGTGTGTGTGTGTGTGTGTGTGTGTGTGTGTGTGTGTGTGTGTGCAGGAGAAGGGATCATGACTGTTAGTCAATACCGCTTTACCTTGTGTGGGACACATCCTCCTCTATACCAGCCCCCTGATAAACACTCAAAGTGACATGGTGTTTTATGATAGAGAGGCTAAGGAGTTGGTTGTCTGGACATGGAATGAGAAGGGAATAACCAGTGTAGTATATAGACTATTTCTTACATTTAAGTACCTGTCCACAATTAGGTTTCACAACTGATGTAAAATGAATTTGTCACAATCGTTATGAAATATCTTATATTTTTGTGATAGAGGTTTTGTCTGCACAACCCTTGTGTACTTATTTTTGTTCAAGAAAAACTCTGTTGAATCACAACCATTATGCCAAATGTGTTGTACGTCAGTTGTACAACTTGAGTGTATTCCACCAGCTCTTCTCTGAAAGACACTCTTTTTAATGAAAGGTTGGTTTTCCTCTCTTTTTTTCAGTTCAGGAAGTAGAACTGTCAGGTAGGGAGATGAGTGTATCCTACTTTGCTATGACATGCAAGCCACTCTGACTGACATATGGAGACTGTTCAGAAATACAAATGTGGGAATGAGCAGTTTAAGGGTTCTTTCTGGCTCTGGCTGTCAGTTTGTCTCAAATGGTACCTTATTCCCTAGTGCCCTACCTCTGACTGGGACCCACAGGGCTCTGGTCAAAAATAGTGCATTATATAGGGAATAGGGTGTCATATGGGATGCACAAAGGTTAGCAGAATCCGGGCTTAGGATGCGTCCCAAATGGCACCCTATTCCCCATAGGTCTCTGGTCAAAAGGAGTGCACTTTTAGGGAATAGGGTGTGAATTGGGACGCATACAGGTTGTTCACGCTGTGCATTCTGTGGAGGTATGCAGAGGTTAGCATCATCCAGGCTGTAGCGGTGCTGATTGACAAGGAACCAGGAAATACTTCTGACCTCACTCACAATGGATAACCTACGACAGGGGTCGGCAACAGGTGGACATCCATTCGTGGGAATACTTGGTGAACAGATTCCCTAAATGAAACAATTTTTCTGCTGAATTCCTGCTTATTTTAGCATTTTTGACGAAACCTCAAACCATCCCACGGGTGATTGTTTTTAGTCAAACAATACTAAAATAACCAGAAATTCAGCAAAGAATGTGTTCACCGGGCATCCCAAGTGGAGCAGCGGTCTAAGGCACTGCATCACAGTGCTAGAGGCATCACAACAGACAAGTGGAGGCTGGTGACTTGAAAAATTGAGGCGGATGGGAGACCCACGGTATAGGTGTGGGAGATGACAAAGTGTGTTTCAAAAATGGTCAAAGACTAATTATTTTAACCTAAAGCATTTAATAAAGACATTTACGAGAGGGCTACTTACACAGTGATGGAAAGGGATCACAGCAGTGATTGAATGAGGGTATGAGGCATGAGTGTTCAGAGGCTTGACCAGTGCAGGACAGGATTTGACTGTGAAGACAAAAAACAATAACACAACACACTACACAGTTAGACAAAAGAGCTAAGAATGAGTTAGTCCAAGCAAGGAGTAAAATCATTGATGTGTAATAATGTGATTTGTGTTTGTGTATGTGATTAGCTCTACATACAGTAATTAGAGAAAATTGATAGAGGTACTCACAGTGCTTGGAGGGGAAACATCCAATGTGCCAGTGGTTGAGCGGGCACATGAGACGTGGCTTCAGTTCATGTCAGGAGAAAGTTGACAATGGTAGTGGAGTGGAGTAGTCATCACCTCTTAATCAGGGAACAGGAGGGGACTTAGCTGTAAATACAAATAGCAGATACATTCCATTACAGCTGCGCCATCGTAGGTTTGAACAACGAGTTTCTCTATGAAGTTAAGTTCAGACATCTGAAAATGTATCAAGTCAAACAGACTGCGCGAACTCGCCCACTTGACACATCAAAGTAGCCCGAGAAACGTTCCTGAATAAATCCCTGATCATCCACATACCTGACGATAACTGACACCTGCAAGCAGACTGGTGACACCATAGGTCCCAGAGCGGTGGGGCAATTTTTACCCCCTGGGGCCTGGAGTTTTTCCTTATATGCTAACCTAACTAGGACAACTCTGGACCCTATAAGGTATGACAGTGATTAATCAGTTGTAAAAAGGTTTTCTATGGGCTTTGATGGTTTTTTTAAAACTCCTGGGAAAAACTCCTGGCCCTGGGGGTGATGAAAACCCTGTCAAACTGCAGCTACCTTATATTTGTTCATATATATATAAGGGAAAGAGAAAGGGGGATACCTAGACAGATGTACAACTGTATGCATTCAACTGAAATGTGTCTTCCGCATTTAACCCAACTGAATCAAAGAGGTGTGGGAGGCTGCCATAATCGACATCCACGACTTTAGATTAGGACAACCATAGATGACAACTGATAGACAATACAACTCACAAGACTGAGCTTGCTTTATGCATGTTTGCATCATGCAGGCCAATGCAACTGAAGGCCTTCTACATTTTTTACTGTGTCATCACTTTGATGTTGATTGATTAATTCCAGTTAATAACTTTGGATTAAAAACGCATAGGCAGCCTAGCCAGCCCAATTTTGAATATAAACAGAATAGCGCTTTATTACGCACAGGGAAAAGTAGTACTCTCCACGAAACTGGGCATAATCAAACAAATGCCCAAAACAGGTAACTAAACAACACGCAGTACCACACGTCAACACAGTGGGAAAAATAATCAAGCCCGATAGCCCAACTCAAAATCGAAACAAGAAAACGTGTGAAACAAATCAGACAAAACCAACAGAAAAGGGAAAAGGGATCGATGGCAGCTAGTAGGCCGGTGACGACGACTGCCGAGTGCCACCCGAACAGGAAGAACTCCTCCTTCGGTAGGAGTCGTGACAATAGTCTTGTTTTCATCCCATACAGCATGTCAGATTTCTAATGCTGCAACATTTATGTCATGAGTTTTTGCTTGTGTCTGTCCGGAGTGATTATGTGTTATCACCTTTGCTAAATAAATACCGGAGGAAAGTGGAAAGCCTACTTAAGCACACGCAAAAAAATGCGCTGCGTCAACCTGTCTCTTTCATCTAACTTTTAATGGATGGTAGCTATCAAATCATTCAGAATTATTTTTGACATCCCAGAAAAGACAGTCGATAGGTCGATATGTTCAGCAAGTAAAACATCGTAACAGGCAATTATCTCTGCAAGCTCCTTGTAGTCGCCCTTGTTGGTGGAACTTTCCCTCTTGACGTGTCCTCTAAAAGCAAATTCTTCCATGGGCAAAAACGTAGTGGTGTTGAGAACATCCTTGTTTCTTCTTACTTTCTTGTTGTGTTGCGCAGTTTGAATACGCAGACCTTTGTCATAATCGATGCAGCTTTTTCAAAGAAGGTTGAATCTGATGTAGGCATTTATCTGCTCCCTGCTTTTGTTTTGCCGTTTAGCTCAATGTTCTTCAGGTCACTGTACCCACCTTTTGACCAAGGCTCAGACTTTCAAAAAAGCAGGCAAGGCCAGCAATACAGGCGGCTTGATGAAAGGCTCCCTGTTAATTTGCACCTTTTCTGTGTACCCCAGAGAATAGAAAGGGGTTCTTCAACAAAAAGTCCACCACATTTTCAGCAGTGTTGGCCATTCTACCATTCTGGCGGAGAAAACTGTACACTCAAGCTGGTAGCTAGCTAGCTACTGAAGTTAGCAAGGAAAATTTAACTGGGCACAAAAATGATAAGGAATCAAGGTAAGACCCAGATGCAGACTGTCGAAGTAACAATGTTTATTGTAGCAACAGGGAAAAGACAGGTCAAGGCAGGCAGGGGTCGATAATCCGGGGTAGGGCAAAGGTACAGGACAGCAGGCAGACTCAGGGTCAGGGACAGGCAGAGCTCAGTAATCCAGAGGTGGAGCAAAGGTACAGTCAAAAACCAGGAGGATGAGAAAAGAGAGGCTGGGAAAAGATAGGTGCTGACAGGAAACACACTGGTAAGCTTGAACAAACAAGATAAACTGGAAACAAACAGAGAACACAGGTATAAATACACAGGGGATAATTGGGAAGATGGGCAACACCTGGAGGGGGATGGAGACGAGCACAAGGACAGGTGAAACAGATCAGGGTGTGACAAAAATAAAGTTCTAAAACCAAGAAAAACTATTTATAATTGAGAAGAGACAGACATACACTGAGTGTGAAAACCTCCTCCGTCTCCTGTAATTAGAAAAAACACATTTGAGTTGAATAATATCAACTAAATGCTCAACTATCACTCTTCAATCTTAATCTCTATCCAGCAATGACACAAAACAACACGTAGAACCCCCCATAATGCTCTGTGGCACAACCCCAACACAACACACTAGGTTCATTCTCTGATCCTAATTCCATTATTGGATGGATAACATGTCAGATCATACTGAAAAAGCTTTGATTGTTTAGAGGACGTCC
Organism: Salvelinus fontinalis; assembly: GCF_029448725.1. Lineage (NCBI taxonomy): Eukaryota > Metazoa > Chordata > Actinopteri > Salmoniformes > Salmonidae > Salvelinus > Salvelinus fontinalis. Next base: position 58,305,897 of record NC_074666.1, read on the forward strand.
TCCGGAAGTGGTGATAATTACCATGTATGTCTATGTAAGGGAGTGAGGCCTACGAACCTCCTATTGTAGCCGATTTGTTATTGAAGTCAATGCAGCCAGAGGAGGACGGAAGTTAGATGTCCTCCGGCTACACCATGGTGCTACCCCAGACAATGCTGTTGAGGCTACTGTAGGCCTTCATTGCAAAACAGTGTATTTTAATCAATAATTTTTTTGACATGAATGTATTTAGCATAGTTTTATCTAAAAAGGATAACTTTTTTTATGTTTTATTATTTTTATGAAACTTCACTGAGAAGCCTCCACTGCTACAGACCCGGGTTCGATCCCGGGCTGTGTCGCAGGCAACCACGACTGAGAGACCCAAGAGGTGGTGCACAATTGGCCCAGCGTCATCCGGGTTCGGGGAGGATTTGGCAGGCTGGGATGTCCTTGTCCCATCGCGCTCTAGCGACTCTTTGTGGTGGGCCAGGCGCATGAACGCTGACTTCGGTCGCCAGCTGTACGGTGTTTCCTCCGACATATTGGTGCAGCTGGCTTCGGGGTTAAGCGAGCAGCATGTCAAGAAGTAGTGTGGCTTGGAGGGTTCGTGTTTTGGAGGACACATGGCTCTCGACCTTTGCCTCTCCTGAGTTGGTACGGGAGATGCAGCGATGGGACAAGATTGTAATTACCAATTGGAAACCACGGAAATGTGGAGAAAAGGGGTAAATATAATAAAAATGTGTTCACAAATTCTTTCCACGAATTAAAGAAGAGACATACACTGAGTGTGAAAAACATTAGGATATTGAGTTCCTAATATTGACTTGCACCCCCTGTCTTTTGCCCTCAGAACAGCCTCAATTTGTAGGGGCATGGACTCTACAAGGTGTTGAAAGAGTTCTACAGGGATGCTGGCCCATGTTGACTCATGCTTTCCAAAATTGTGTCAAGTTGGCTGGATGTCCTTCGGGTGGTGGACCATTTTTGATACTCACGGAAAATGGTTGAGAATGAAAAATCCAGCAGCATTGCAGTTCTTGACACAGTCAAACTGGTACGCCTGGCACCTACTACCATACCCCATTCAAAGAGACTTAAGTCTTTTGTCTTGCCCATTGACCCTCTGAATGGCATACATACACAATCCATGTCTCAAGGATTAAAAATCCTTCTTTAACCTGTCTCCTCCCTTTCATCTACACTGATTGAAGTGGATTTAACAAGTGACATCATTAAGGGATCATCGCTTTCACCTCGATTCACCTGGTCAGTCTATGTCATTGAAAGAGCAGGTGTTCATAATGTTTAGTACACTCAGTGAATGTGATCATGTCTCAATGTAATCAAGGTATGAAATTATATATGTATTTTTTAGCTTAGTTGTGGTCAATTTGCAGTGTACAAATTATTATAATTATGTCCCGCCCCCTCGACCATCCGCTCCGACAACAATCGGCCCGCGGCTGAATCAAGTTCCTACCCCTGACCTACAGTATAATGGCATGGAGAGAACATGTTTTTCCTCTATTATTAAGCGGTGGAGTATTTATCAATGTTTGTCATTGTTTCTGTCCGTCTCTTTCTCTCTCTGTCACTATGCTTCGCCTCTCTTTCTTTCTCCTTCCGTACCTTCTTGCTCTATTTTTCACCCTGCTAATCCCTCACCCCCCCCTCTCCACCATGAGTTTTATTTATGTGGCTTTAATTTCAGTCTCTTGTTTTTAAACCGAGGATTAAACACAGTAATCTGTAGAGAAACACCTGAAACAAACAATGCAGAGATACTTTACCAGTATTATTCAAAAGACAGCACACAGAAGCATTATTGCAACCACATCCACAATAGCATCCCACATCCTTTGTCTCAAATTTTTAATGTTCCTGTAGAATCTCTCCCTTTTCTCTCTCGCTCATCTCTCATCTCTTTTCTCTCTCCCCCCACACTCTCTCCTCACTTCCCAACCACAATGACAGCATCGCCTTCCCACTTTGCAGAAAAAGCATGAGCAGCGTTGTGGCACCAATACATCTCCCTTCTCTAATTATTGACTCATCACCCAATATTTAGTCAGGGTTGACTAATGTCTATCTCAGCAGGCCACCATCCTCCCGCAGTGCACTCAGGTGTGTGTGTGTGTGTCTCTACGCTCACTGAGGAGTTGGAAGAAGACTATTGATCACTCTCTCCTACAGGGCCACTTCGAGTTGAGGGACAGAACTAAAATGGAGGTGTAGTTTATACCCTTCTCCACCTCCATGCTAAGTAAACTAAGGAAAAGAAAGAGATGGTTTTGTTGCCATACTAGTGATGCAGCAGCAGGCTACGCAGGATGTTTTTTTGGTTGGAGATTCTCTCAGTGCGCTACAGTATTCATAACTGTGTCTAGGTGCGTCCCAAATGACACCCTATTCCCTACATAGTACACTTGTTTCAACCAGTTACTAAAAGAGGAACATGATATCCATCCTCCCTGTAAGACATGAGGAGAAATGAGAAATCAATGGACAAGGAGAGGAGGACGAGACGTGTCAAGGGAGAGATGCATGGAAGGAAATGACAGCTCAGCAACTCTCACCCCCGAGAGGGTAGAAGGGAGTGGAGGGATAGGTGGAGTAATAGAGGGAGGGAGGGAGGGAGGGAGGGAGGGAGGGAGGGAGGGAGGGAGGGAGGGAGGAATGGCTTTCTGGGTCATCTGATGCAGTAGCCCATCCGTGACAAGGACTTACAAGTTGTGCGTTCCGAGATGGCGTTCTGCACACCACAGTTGTACTGTGCCGTTATATGCCTGTTTGTGACCTTCAACCTCATTAACAAGCTGTTTTCACCAACTGGACTGCCACTGACTGGATGTTTTTTGTTTGTTGCACCATTCTCTGTAAATCCTAGACACTGTTGTGCGTGAAAAGCCCAGGAGGCCAGACATTTTTGAGATACTGGAACCAGTGGTGTAAAGTACTTAATTAAAAGTACTTTAAAGTACTACTTAAGTCATTATTTTGGGGATCTGTGCTTTACTATTTATATTTTTTACTTTTACTTTTACTTCACTACATTACTAAAGAAAATAATGTAATTTTTACTCCATACATTTTCCCTGACAGCCAGAAGTACTCGTTGCATTTTGAATGGCTAGCAGGACAGGAAAATGCTCAAATTCATGCACTTTATCAAGAGAACATCCCTGGTCATCCCTATTGCCTCTTATCTGGCAGACTCACTGAACACAAATGCTTTGTTTGTAAATCATGTCTGAGTGTTGGAGTGTGACTCTGGCTATCGTAAATAAAAAAAACAAGAAAATCGTGCCGTCTGGTTTGCTAAATATAAGGAATTTGAAAATGATTTATACTTTTACTTTTAATACTTACGTATATATTAGCAATTACATTTGCTTTTGATCCTTAAGTATATTTAAAACCAAATACTTTTAGACTTTTACTCAAGTAGTATTTTATATGGGTGACTCTCACTTTTACTTGAGTAATTTTCTATGAAGGTACCTTTACTTTTACTCAAGTATGACATTTGGGTACTTTTTCCACCACTGACTGGAACTGGCACGCCTGGCACCGATGATCATACAACGCTCAAATGTCACTTAGGTCAGTCGATTTGCCCATTCTAACATTCAATCGAACACTATCTGAATACCTCGATGCCTGTCTGCCTGCTTTTATGTAGCAAGCCACGGCCACGTGACTCACTGTCTGTATGAGTTAACAATTTTAGTGAATGGGGGGGTGTACCTAATAAACTGAGTATATATCATAAGGCCTTTAGTTGAGGGCCTAGTTATACCATTACACAGTGGTGTTAGGAAACCCCTGGTTTATAGGCCACATCTGGCCTGCAAGTCGCATTATGCTGGCTTGCAAAGTGATGTGTAATTCCTATTGGAATCCAGCCAGTGTTAGGATATCCAACAAGTGACATTTTTTATCACCTGCAACCTGCATTCAGACTGAATGCCAGGGTAGGGAAGATTGAATACTGAGACCACCAACAATCATCTAAACTGGAACAACAATCACAGTAATGGGTGCAATAAGTCCAACTACTAACAGATTAGTTTAGTTTTAAAAAAAACGTATCTTTGTGTAGCATAACATTAATCAGCCAATCAATGTACATGGCCATCATTGTAAAATAAGAATTTGTTCTTAACTGACTTGCCTAGTTAAATAAAAATAAAACCATGCAAAACACATTAAATGAACAATTCTGAAAATCCCCAATGCTATACCGCATGTTGGAAAATATGATATATATATGTAGAACTTGCCTTCCTCCCTTCTTGCCTTCCAAAGAATACTTCTCATCTTCCAAAGAATCATCAAATAACCCTTTCTTCCCAAAAACGCTACTCTGCATGTTAAAGATTCTAGGTAGAACCCTTTGCCTTACAATGAACCGTTGTCTTCCAAAAAGGGTTCTTCAGTTCAAAACAAATCTTGGTAGAGCCCTATCCCTCCGCCAAGAACCGTTTTGGAACCATTTTTTCTAAGCATGTAGGGAGGGGACAGGGCCACTCTGATGATGATGAGGTCATGGAGTAAGTCATTGTGATGTATGAAGACCTGGGTGATTTATTGAGATGTCTTGTGTGTGTGTGTGTGTGTGTGTGTGTGTGTGTGTGTGTGTGTGTGTGTGTGTGTGTGTGTTTTTTTGTATGTGATGATTTAAGTTCTTCAGCATGGCCCAGCTCTTTATCCATCAGCTCAGATACAGTATATACTGCAGTGGAGATGTCACTGAGCATGCGCCAAACAATAGCTGGACCTGGCACAATGGGCTAACAACAGTGTCCGGTTTTTCTTTATCTCTCCCTCTCTGTCCCTCTCTCTTTTGCTCACTCACTTTCACTTCCTGCATCTCACTCCACATACAGTAGCATACCTTACACTCTGTGTCTCACTGTGTGTTTGTGTCTTCATAACTCTTGTAGTACTACGCTTGACTCACACCCTCTCTGGCTCTCCCTATTCAGTGGCACACGCCACTCATCCGCCGTACTGTACAGTACTACACTACCTCACCCTCTGTGCTGTACTACACTCCCCTCACCCTCTGTGCTGTACTACACTACCTCACCCTCTGTGCTGTACTACACTACCTCACCCTTTGTGCTGTACTACACTACCTCACCCTTTGTGCTGTACTACACTACCTCACCCTTTGTGCTGTACTACACTACCTCACCCTCTGTGCTGTACAACACTCCCCTCATCCTCTATGCTATACTACACTCCCCTCACACTCTGTGCTGTATTACACTCCCCTCACCCTATGTGCTGTACTACACTCCCCTCACCCTCTGTGCTATACTACACTCCCCTCACACTCTGTGCTGTACTACACTACCTCACCCTCTGTGCTGTACTACACTACCTCACCCATTACACGGTAGAACACTCCCCTCTCCCCCTGTGTGTCTGTGGCCTGTAGTGTACAGTAGTTGGTTCCTCTCTACATTTCTTCCCAAGATCCTGCCTTCTAGGGAGTTTTTCCTAGCCACTGTGCTCTTCTGCCTCTGCATTGCTTGCTCTCTTTTGGGGTTTTGGCTGGGTATCTGTTAAGCACTTTGTGACAACTGCTAATGTAAAACGGGCTTAATAAAATAAGTTTGATTCATTGATTGACTGTATCCAGGGCTTAGTTTCAGCCCCAGTCAGTCTGTAAACATGCTCACAGCTCCAGTGCAGAGCCCCAGTTTCAGGGGCCCAAGATCTGGACTGTCTAAGCCTAAACCACAGCTTTCTCACCGTAATGAGGGAACTCCACTCAATCACACAATGTTCTCGCTCTTTCCCTTTCGCTCTTTGTCTCTCTCTATCGATCAACCCGACAGAGCAGGCTAGCAACAGGACCCAGTTTAAATCCCCACCTTTCTCATTATTATTCCTTCCTTCTCTCCCTCTTTATTTTAATTTTTATTGGTCTGTCCATCTCTCTCTCTCTCTCTCTCTCTCTCTCTCTCTCTCTCTCTCTCTCTCTCTCTCTCTCTCTCTCTCTCTCTCTCTCTCTCATTAGCAACTATTTAGCATTCCATTTGTTGGAGGTAAATACAGGTGAATATATTGATAAAAGTCACCTTTTCCTAGAGAAATGTACTCGGTTTTCAAAACATCACACCAGTGTAAGCCTACATGAAACAAGCCCTTAATTGAAGTGTTTCTAAAATCCCCTATGGGGAAAAATGAATGGTGGAAAAATGATTGGAACCATTTCCCTGTTTGACCGCAAGGTTTTATGGGTATTATGCTCTATAAATTAGATCTTAAAATTAAATTCTCTCTCTCTTGATCGACCCGACCCCGAAAGAGCGGTCTAGCTTCCCTCTCCCTTCCTTTCTTTCACTATTTTCTGTCTGTCCATCTGTCCATCTGTCCATCTGTCCATCTGTCCATCTGTCCATCTCTCTCTCTCTCTCTCTCTCTCTCTCTCTCTCTCTCTCTCTCTCTCTCTCTCTCTCTCTCTCTCTCTCTCTCTCTCTCTCTCTCTCTCTCTCTCTCTCTCTCTCTCTCTCTCTCTCTCTGCCTTGTCCCTTGTTGACTACATGCATTATCAGTGGTTGCTATGGAGCTCCAAGCAGTTTATACAGCACTGTAATGGATGTATGACTGTAAAAAGAATTCACTGGCCGTAGGCATCACTAATAACATCTCTAAAATGAGCTAGTCGGTGGAGAACATATTGTTCATGTATCCAACGCTGTATTTGAGTCATCCAATGTTCTATTTCTCTCCTCAGGTGGATATGGGAGATGGATGAATCATCCTATCTCTTCTTTCATATATTCTCGTTTAATGTCATCCCTTTGTTTTCTTCCTCCTGCAGAACTGTATCCAGCTGAACCAGTACAAGCTGAAGAGTGAGATCGGAAAGGTGAGCCTTGAACTAATTCAGAAATGCAGAATACCCTGTCTTCAATCAATCACCGTTCTGATATTTGTACATCATGTTCTTTTACAATTGTGTCCCTGTTGTATCGAACTGTCTCACACTGATTGTGCTGTCTGCTATCATTAGCACTAAATACAAATTAATTTATTCTAATCAATATTATCCCTAAGCAGAATAGCCCATGTTCAATTACCTAATATCAACCCTGTTGCTGGTATCCCTGGCCTCTGTCTGTCTATGTCTGCCTCTTTCTGTGCCTGTGTCTGCCTTTTCAATCAGGATAGACTTATGTAACTATCAGAGAGGACCAATAGATTGAAATAGTACATTCACCATTAGAGGGCATGGCCATCAATACAAGAGGCTCATATTTTAGATTTACATTAGTAGCTGTTCATTATTCAGTGCATTCGGAAAGTATTCAGACCCCTTGACTTTTTCCACATTTTATTACGTTACAGGCTTATTCTAAAATTGATTAAATCTTTTTTCAATCTACACACAATACCCCATAATGACAAAGCAAAAACAGGTTTTTAGAAATGTTTGCATATGTATTTTAAAAAAACAACTGAAATCCAATATTTGCATAAGTATTCAGACCCGTTACTCAGAACTTGTTGAAGCACTTTTAGCAGTGATTACAGCCTCGAGTCTTTTTGGGTATGACGCTACAAGCTTATCACACCTGTATTTGGGGAGTTTTTACCATTCTTCTCTGCAGATCCTCTCAAGCTCTGTCAGCTTGGTTGGGAAGCGTCGCTGCACAGCTATTCAGGTGTCTCCAGAGATGTTAGATCGGGTTCAAGTCCGGGCTACCAAGTCCAGCCACTCAAGGACATTCAGAGACTTGTCCCGAAGCCACTCCTGCATTGTCTTGGATGTGTGCTTAGGGTCGTTGTCCTGCTAGAAGGTGAACCTTCGCCCCGGTCTGAGGTCCTGAGCACTCTGGAGCAGGTTTTCATCAAGGATCTCTCTGTACTTTGCTCCGTTCATCTTTCCCTCGATCCGATCTTGGTTTCATCAGACCAGAAAATCTTGTTTCTCATGGTCTGAGTGTCCTTTAAGTGCCTTTTGGCAAAATCCAAGCGGCTGTCATGTGCCTTTTACTGCGGAGTGGCTTCCGTCTGGCCACAATACCATAAAGGCCTAATTGGTGGAGTTCTACAGAGATGGTTGTCCTCTGGAAGGTTCTCCCATCTCCACAGAGGAACTCTGGAGCTCTATCAGAGTGACCATCGGGTTCTTGGTCACGTCCTTGACCAAGGCTCGTCTCCCCCGATTTCTCAGTTTGGCCGGGCGGCCAGCTCGTAGAAGAGTCTTGGTGATTCCAAACTTCTTCCATTTGAGAATGATGTGACTGTGTTCTTGGGAACATTCAATGTTGCAGAATTTTTTTGGTACCCTTCCCCAGATCTGTGTCTCGACACGATCCTGTTTCAGAGCTCTACGGATAATTCCTTTGACCTCATGGCTTGGTTTTTGCTCTGACATGCACTGTCAACAGTAGGACCTTATATAGACAGGTATGTGCCTTTCCAAATCATGTCTAATCAATTGAATTTACCACAGGTGGACTCCAATCTCAAGTATGATCAATGGAAACAGGAAGCACATGACCTCAATTTTAAGTCTCATAGCAAAGGGTCTGAATCTAATGTAAGTAAGGTATTTCTGTTTTTTATATATATATATATAAATTAGCAAAAATGTCTAAAAACCTGTTTTTGCTTTGTCGTTATGGGGTATTTAATCAAATTGAATCAATATTAGAATAATGCTATAATGTAAGAATATTTGCAAAAAGTCAAGGGGTCTGAATACTTTCAGAATGCAGTGCATATTCAATCAGGTACTAATTGATTGGCACCCTTGATAAAGATGAGCAAAAAAGACTGTATAAAATAAATAATAAGCTTTATTGTATGCAAAACTTTTTGGGAAATTTATATTATTTTATACTAGCAAAACTTCTTCGAGAAATATATTTTGTTTAACAAGTAATACATTTTTTCCTCAAAATTATTGCCACCCCTGTTTTCAATACCTTTCAATTCCTCACCTTGCGAGGATAATGGCACTGAGTCTTTTTCTAAAATGTTTTATGAGATTGGAGAACACATTGGGAGGGATCTTAGACCATTACTCCATATAGAATATTTCTAAATCCTTGATATCCTTTGTCTGTGCCTATTGACTACCCATGTCAATTCAAACCACAGGTTTTCAATGCGTCCGGAGACTGAGATGGCCATTGCAAAATGTTAATTTTGTATCAATTAACAATTTCTTTGTGGCTTTTGATATGTGCTTGGGGTTATTGTCTTGCTGTAAGATCCACTTGCAGCCAAGTTGCAGCCTCCTGGCAGAGGCAACCAGGTTTTGGGCTAAAACGTCCTGGTACTTTATGATTCCTCTTTTCCACGCCAATCACACCACTGGTGTGTGTGGCCAAAGAGCTCTATTTTCAGGTCAGATGACATGAAAATAGAGATCTTTGGCCACGCACACCAGTGGTAGGTTTGGCCTTGAAAAGCGGAATCGTATGCAGAAAAGAACCACACATCTATTGTAAAATATGGTGGTGGATCTTTGATATCACAGTAGACCTGATCCAATGGTAATTTCTCTTTAGGATGATAACCCAGGCTATCTGTTCTGTCTCTCCCATATTATAAAAGGCTCTGAATGAGTCACGTTGCTTTGATCAGAACCTGAATCATACAGTATAGCTTGCCCATGAATCACCTCATCCTGCTTTACAACAGAATACAGTTTTATGATATAAAAGGTGAAACTGGGGCCTCCTGAGTGGTGTAACCGTCTAAGGCACTGCATCGCAGTGAAAGAGGCGTTACTACAGACCCGGGTTCATTCCCGGGCTGTGCCACAACTGGCCGGGGCCCGGGAGTCCCATAGGACGGCGCAAAATTGGCCCAGCGTCGTCCAGGAGTCGCTCCCTAGCGACTCCTTGTGGCGGGCTGGGTGCCTGTAGGCTGAGCAGTGTTTCCTCCGACACATTGGTGAGGCTGGCTTCTTGGTTAAGGAGCTCGGTTAGGCGGGTCATGTTTCGGAGGGCGCATGACTCCTCCTTTGCCTCTCCCGAGCCCGTTGGAGAGTTGCAGCGATGAGACAAGATTTTTTTTAAATTGGGGATAAAAAAGGGGGGAGGAAATAATATATATACAGTGGCAAGAAAAAGTATCTGAATCCTTTGGAATTACCTGGATTTCTACATAAAGTGGTCATAAAATTGGATCTTCATCTAAGTCACAACAATAGACAAACATAGTGTTCTTAAACTAATAACACACAAGTTATTGTATTTTTCTTGTCTATATTGAATAGATCATTTAAACATTCACAGCGTAGGTTGGGGAAAGTATGTGAACCGTTAGGTTAATGACTTCTCCAAAAGCTAATTGGAGTCAGGGGTCAGCTAACCTGGAGTCCAATCAATGAGCCGAGATTGGAGATGTTCATTAGAGCTGCCTGGCCCTATAATAAAACACTCACAAAATTTGAAGCATGCCTCAAACAAAAGAGATCTCAGAAGACCTAAGATTAAAAATGGTTGACTTGCATAAAGCTGGAAAGGGTTACAAAAGTATCTCTAAAAACTTTGATGTTCATCAGTCCATGGTAAGAAAAATAGTCAATAAATGGAGAAAGTTCAGCAGTGTTGCTATTCTCCCTAGGAGTGGCCGTCCTGCAAAGATGACTGCAAGAGCACAGCACAGAATGCTCATTGAGGTTAAGAAGAATCCTAGAGTGTCAGCTAAAGACTTACAGAAATCTCTGGAAAATGGTAAAATCTCTGTTGACAATACGTAAATCACTAAACAAGAATGGTGTTCATGGGAGGACAACATGGAAGAAGCGACTGCTGTCCAAAAAAAACATTGCTGCACGTCTGAAGTTTGCAAAAGAGCACCTGGATGTTCCACAGCGCTACTGGTAAAATATTCTGTAGACAGATTAAAATAATTTTGAGCTGTTTGGAAGGAACAGACAGCACTATGTACATTTTTTTTTACAGAAATGCAATGGTTCATTTGATCAGTCTAACACGTTATATATACTGCTGCCATCTAGTGGCCAGAATCTAAATTGCGCCTGGGCTGGAATAATACATTAAGGCCTTTCTCTTGCATTTCAAAGATGATGGTAAAAAAATGATTTTCTTTTATATTATCTTTTACCAGATCTAATGTGTTAAATTCTCTTACATTAATGTAACATTTCCACAAACTTCAAAGTGTTTCCTTGTTTCCTCAAATGCTATGAATAATATGCATATCCTTGTGTCATATATGTCATTTTAGGCAAAAAATTGATCCTTATCTTCAAGCTCTGTTAAGTTGGTTGTTGATAATTGCTAGACAGCCATTTTCAAGTCTTGCTATGGATTGTCAAGCCTATTTAAGTCAAAACTGTAACAGGAACATTCAATGTCATCTTGGTAAGCAACTCCAGTGTATATTTGGCGTTGTGTTTTAGGTTATTGTCCTGCTGAAAGGTGAATTTGTCTCCCAGTGCCTGTTGGAAAGCAGACTGAACAAAGTTTTCCTCTAGGATTTTGCCTGTGCTTAACTCTATTCGTTTCTTTTTATCCTAAAAAACTCAGTAGTCCTTACTGATGACAAGCATAACCATAACATGATGCAGCCACCACCTTGCTTGAAAATATGAAGAGTGGTACTCAGTGACGTGCGGTGTTAGATTTGCCCCAAACATAGCGCTTTGTATGCAGGACAAAAAGTACATTTCTTTGTCCCATTTTTTGCAGTATTTCTTTAGTGCCTTATTGCAAACAGGATGCATGTTTTGGAATAGTTTTATTATGTACATGTATTATGTCTTTTCACTATGTGGAGTAACTACAATGTTGTTGATCCACCCTCAGTTTTCTCCTATCACAGCCATTATTAAACCCTGTAACTGTTTTAAAATCACCATTGGCCTCATGGTGAAATCCCTGAGCGGTTTCCTTCCTCTCTGGCAACTGAGTTAGGAAAGGGACCTGTATCTTTGAAGTGACTGGGTGTATTGACAGATTCATAATTAATAACTTCACTATGCTCAAAGGGATATTCAATGTCTCCTTTTTTTACACATCTACCAATAGGTGCACTTGTTTGGGAACCATTGGAAAACCTCCCTGGTTTTTGTGGTTGAATCTGTGCTTGAAATTCACTGCTCGAATGCGAGACCTTACAGATAATTGTATATGTGCGGTACAGAGATGGTGTAGTCATTTAAAAATCATGTTAAAACACTATTATTTGACACATATTGAGACCACACTATTTATTATGTGACTTGTTTTACTCCTGAACTTATTTAGGTTTGCCATAATAAAAGGGTTGAATACTTATTGACTCAAAACATTTTAGCTTTTAATTTTTTATTCATTTGTAAACATTTCTTAAAACATAATTCCACTTTGAAATGATGGAGTATTGTGTGTAGATCAGTGACACAAAATCTCAATGTAATCTATTTTAAATGCAGGCTTTAACACAAGAAAATGAACAAAGTCAAGGGATCTGAATACTTTCTGGCACTGTATGTTATTGCATTGAATGATTGAATATGTTCTATTATTGACATCTATCTTTTTCCTCTCCTGTGACTTTGCAGGGCTCCTACGGGGTGGTCAAACTGGCCTACAACGAGGATGACGACAAACACTATGCAAGTGACGTGTGTGTGTGTGTGTGTGTGTATGTGTGTAGCCCTCTTTCTCCTTCTAAAAGAAGACAATTATGATCCATTAACCATTTTCAGCTCTTTGTAAAGTGGAATGCTTTGTTAGCTTGATAGGTTAATGGCCCAACTCAAGACTTTTTATCTGCCTGCACACTGTCTTTGTTGCCCCCAGTGTGTGTGTGTGTGTGTGTGTGTGTGTGTGTGTGTGTGTGTGTGTGTGTGTGTCGTGCGTCGTGCGTCGTGCGTGCATGCGCATGTTTGCGGCTCACGTCAGTGGTGTCGATGCAAAGCAATTATGTCAGAGGGAATTGGTTCCCCGTTCCCCATGTTAGTGCTCATACTAGCAGGGAGATGGCCTGTAAATGCATGGACAAATTGCATGTTATTAGAGCTTTGTCAGCCCCTCTCCCCTGCATGGTTCACAACAGACACAGGCTGGTCTTATCTAGAGAGAGATAGGGAGGCAGGGGAGAGAGAGGTAGAGGGGGGACAGAGAGAGAGAGGGGGTGTGTGAACAAGAGATAAGGGGAGATAGAGGTAGAGGTGGACAGAGAGAGAGAGAGGTGTGGGAGAGATATACAGAGGGATGAGAGAAAAGGGAGTAGAGAGGGAGATAGAGGCTTGCTCCTGGCATCGGAGACCTTGCACACACTCTCCTCTGCTCCGCTCCACCCTGGCTGCCGGAGAAGGAGAGATTGTTGACAGAAAGATGGAGATGAGGAGAAGGAGATGGGCACCTGCCAGGGTTTAATTCTATTTCCTGGCATTCAAACTGGGCTCCACACTGTATTGATTGGATCTGTGCATCTGTGCCCACAGTGGGAGCCTAGCCCCTACACACAGACCAGTGATCTTCACACACACACACACACACACACACACACACACACACACACACACACACACACACACACACACACACACACACACATACACAGAGCACAATACCAGTCACCTTATCAACGCAACGGGGAAGGCTTCGATGCAACAGAAATGCCAAGTACATATTTTGATTTTGCAACAGATTATTTTGTATTTTAGGATTTTGGTGTCCAGTTTTGCATGCTATAATCGCTTAAACAATCTAGCCAGATTACAAGATCATCTCGGATGTTCTCTCTCTCTGTCTGTGTTTGTGTATGTTTGTGTGTGAGTGTGTGTGAGTGTTTCACTCAGCCCGTGTTGTAATTACAATGCTGACGAAGCTGTTACCTTGTCTCAGCCAACGTGATTGGCAGAGGTCCAGTACCATCGAGGTCTGGCAGTATTAGAGGGACTCGAGCTCTACCAGCCTCCAATCTCTGCAGCGTTCGCTCGTTTCGCATTCTGCTAAAAAAAGAGCAGTGAATTAGGAGTATCCCTGGTCCCTGGTTTTGTCTCTGGGGCTCCAGTCTGTTCGGGAGGACGCATGCATGTGTTATTCCCTAGACTACGGGGTGGTGGATACTAGGGTTGCAAAGGGTCGGTAAATTTCCGAACATTTTCCATGGGAAGTTAAGCCCGGGAATTTGGTGAATTTTTCTTTAATTCATCAAAAAAGTTAGCTTATAACAGTGAACCTTTTTTTGTGGGATACACATAAGACAATTCTAGGTCTTGTGGCATATTTTGGTTAAACTATCCCCAATTCAATGGAATTGCAACCCTCTGCATGCACAGTGCATTCTTCCATCACATGTACAGCTGATTCTCACGATCTTGCACACTAATAAGATGCTATTGAGCCCACACTACTACACTGTCTGAGCCAAGGACTACATGCTTTCTGGTAAGTTTTGATTACAATACTGGGTGGGGTGAATATATTTTATTTGACATGCATGATTTTTTGTTAACTAGTTAAATAGTAGCCTACAGCAGAGTGTGTTAAAATCGGGCCTCGCGAGTGGCGCGGTGTTCTAAGGCACTGCATCGCAGTGCTAGCCGTGACACTAGAGATGCTGGGTTTGAGTCCAGGCTCTGTCGCAGCTGGCCGCGACTGGGAGACCCATGGGGTGGCGTACAATTGGCCCAGCGTCGTCCGGGTTAGGGGAGGGTTTGGCCGGCAGGGATGTCCTTGTCCCATCACGCAATAGTGACTACTGTGGCGGGCCAGGAGCAGTGCACGATGTCATGGTCGCCAGGTGTACGGTGTTTTCTCCGACACATTGGTGCGGCTGGCTTCCGGGTTATGTGGGCATTGTGTCAAGAAACAGTGCGGCTTGGTTGGGTTGTGTTTCGGAGGACGCACGGCTCTTGACCTTCACCTCTCCCGAGTCCTTACGGGAGTTGCAGCGATTAGACAAGACTGTAGCTATCAATTGGATACCACGAAATTGGGGAGAAAAAGGGGTAAACATTTTCTTAAATAAATAAAAGTGTGTTTAAATCATAGTTTTTGCTACCATGTGGGTTTTAGTTTGCTTGAGCCTGCTAACTGATGAATGTTAATTCACCTGTTTACATACATGTTTCATTTGAAAAGATGTATCTTACAAAGGAGTTGTTTAATCTAACTGCTTAATGTATTTGAGATTTTTTTTAAATGCCACGGGCACTATCTGATGTGTGGAGACTTTTCACTGCAGCTAATGTAGAAGGAAAAGCTGTGTACATTTGCAAATACTGTGCCAAATCATATGTGAAGAATGCAACAAAGATGCAGAATCATCTGACCAAGTGCAGAAAGTTCCCTAAGCGCTCACAACAAGCAACCTCTGACAAAAGTCTCTCTACTTCTATTTGAGGTGAAAATGATGAATCAGACACCTTATCGATAGCAACAGCTCATGGTCCTCCTGGAATCAGAAATTTTGACTCAATGAAGGAATGTAGTCAGAGAAATGCTGATGAATGTCTTGCTCAAGCTGTGTAGGCAACTGGTTCACCTCTGATGCTCACAGGCAATGTGTATTGGAAGAGATTTCTGAAAGTTATTTGCCCAGCATATACCACTCCAACACTCCACTCCAACTAATTTGCTGGATGCAGAGTTTAAGTGAAGGTCAGGCAAATCCTAGAGAAAGCAGACTGTAATGCAATCATCTCTGATGGGTGGTTGAATGTTTGTGGGCAGGGAATAATTAACTATATCTCCAACACTCAACTAGTATTCTACAAGAGCACAGACACAAGGGACAACAGACACACCGGTGTCTACATTGCAGATGAGCTGAAGTCATCAATGACCTTGGACCACGGAGGGTATTTGCAATGGTGACAGACAATGCTGCGAACATGAAGGCTGCTTGGTCTAAAGTGGAGTTCTACCCTCACATCACACCCATTGACTGTGCTGCTCATGCATTGAATCGGCTCCTCAAGGACATTATGGCACTGAAAACAATGGACACACTCTACAAGAGAGCCAAGGAAATGGTTAGGTATGTGAAGGGTCATGAAATTATAGCAGCAATCTACCTCACCAAGCAAAGTGAGAAGAATAAGAGCACCACATTGAAGCTGCCCAGCAACACCCATTCGGGTGGTGTTGTCATCATGTTTGACAGTCTCTTGGAGGAGAAGGAGTCTCTCCAAGAAATGGCCATATCACAGTCTGCCGGTATGGACAGCCCCATCAAGAGGATCCTCCTGGATTATGTATTTTGGGAGAGAGTGGTAAGCAGCCTGAAACTCCTGAAACCTATAGCTAAAAGGGCACAAGGCAAGACCAAGATGCAGACACAGGAGGCAGATGGTAAGAGTCCAAGATGTTTATTAACAATCCAAAAGGGGTAGGCAAGAAAATGGTTGTGGACAGGCAAAAGGTCAAAACCAGTTCAGAGTTCCAGAGGTACAGAATGGCAGGCAGGCTCGAGGTCAGGGCAGGCAGAATGGTCAGGCAGGCAGGAATGGAGTCCAGAAAAACAGGCAAAGGTCCAAACCGGGAGGACTAGTAAAAGAGAATAGAAAAGCAGACAATCACAAGGAGAGGTGAAACAGATCAGGGCGTGACAATAGCAGTAGCCACTGCATGGATTGAGGGAGACAATGCCATCCTGTCTGATGTTCAGACTCTGCTTGTAAGAGAAGAAATCCGTACTGCCCTGCCCACTTCACTGTTGCTCCAAGCAGAGGAAACTGCAGTTCTGAAATACAACAAAAAGCGTGAAGACTTCTGCCTGAAGCCCATAGTCTGGCGAGGTACAGCATACTTGTTGGACCCCAAGTATGCTGACAAGAGCATCCTGTCTGGTGCAGAGATCAACAAGGCCTATGGTGTCATTACTACCGTGTCTCGCCACCTTGGCCTGGATGGGGGCAAGGTTCTTGGCAGTCTGGCGAAGTACACTTCCAAGCAAGGGCTTTGGGATGGAGATGCAATATGGCAGTCGTGCCAACATATCTCATCAGCCACCTGGTGGAAGGGACTTTGTGGATCTGAGGCTCTTTCCCCTGTTGCCTCCATCATCCTCCAAATCCCACCAACATCAGCCGCCTCAGAGCGCAACTGGTCCTTGTTTGGGAACACACACACCAAAGCATGCAACAGGCTGCCCAATACAAGGGTTGAAAAATTGGTGGCCATCTGGGAAAATTTGAGTCTTTTTTAGCCTGACAACGAGCCATCCTCAACAAGGTTGGAAAGTGACAGTGAAGATGAGGCCTCAGAGTCTGATGTTCAAGAGGTGGACATTGAGGAGGTCCAGGGAGAAGACATGGAAGCCTGACAGGAAGACAACTAAAGCTTTAGTTTCTAGACTATCATTTTACAGATGTATGTTGAAAACGTTTTTGGGAGATGTGATGGATCATTGGGGATCATTCAATATTCCCATTATTTTCTGGTTCAGTGTAATCATCCCATGTGAAGAGTAAACTCATTTAATTAAAGTTCAATTCGTAACTAAATAGTTTTTTTTTATTTCTATTGGAAGGATTTCATCATTTGCAATTATGTCTACTTATGATAAGGTAAAAGGTTTATGTTTCTGTCTCCATATGATATGGTAAATATATCCAATGCAAAAAACATCTACATTTAAATGGTATTAATATTAATTTGCATATAATTCCACTAATTCCCATATATTCCTGTTAATTCCCCTATATTCCCGTTATTTCCCATATATTCCTGTTAATTCCCACGAAAATGTTCCACCTCTGAATATTCCCCAAAATGTGCAACCCTAGTGGATACGATACACACTGTAACACACTGTAAAAAAATGTCTAATGACTAACAACTGGTCCAGCCTCTACTGCTATGGAAATGGTGTACTACAGCAGTGGTTGTGGTTGTCACTGTCTGTCCTCAACGTGTCTGCTGGAGGCAGCAGGCAGGGGGCGAATAAAATCTCCTGTTGTCCTTTTACAAGCCATGGATGGAGGATAAAAGCGACATAAATAAGGATATGAGGATACAACAGGAAGGGATCACCAGGAGGGACCTGCATGGTGTCAGCTGTACAGTACACCACTGTAAACAAGGAGGTTGTTACATTTGATCATTTAAAAGTCACTGTCCAGTGTTTTCATTGCCTATAATTAAAGGAACATTTCAAATGTTTTTAACTTCCTATTCATCATCTGCAGCACCACCCTAACATCAACATATGTGAAGATGGCGTGTTTCTATGTTTTGTAGTATAAAAGATAAAGGAAGAGAAGTGTTTCCAATGACATCAACCAATTAGTAGACAACTAGTTGGCAATTAGTAGGCAACGCCTACTCATAATTGATTAAAATCACATGATGCACACCTTGGAAACACTTATCTTCCTCCAATTTTTACTACAAGACCAAGAAACGTAACATTTTCACATATGTTGATGTTAGGGTGATCCTGGAGATGACGAATATGAAGTATAATAATATAATTTAAAAAAATATATTATTACAAAATGAGTGAAATTGTTTTCCTTCCAAAATGTTTTTATTAAGTATGTTAAAAAGCTGCTTTTCTGTGTTTAAATAGTGTGGGATTATCCCAACAACAGAATGGTGTGGGTGTATAGTGATCATGAAATATATTCATGACAATTAAACATCACATTATATGAGGAAATAGCAAGCATTTTTAAACAGTCTGTTTGACATACAAGTTTGAGGTGTGTTTTTTTTAAATATTTTTTTCTTTAATTTATGCTTTGGCAACAAATAATTGCCATATGACTAGTCAACAACATTATTTGGGTATGAGTTAACAGAATATACACTTTTAAAGTGAGATTCTCACCGGACAGTTACTTTAAAATGTAAATGAAGTTATTTAGCAAGTTAACACTCTTATCCAGAGTGATAAACAGTGCATTCAACTGAAGAAGAGCAGTTCTGGAAACCCTACTGTAGTAGTAGATCAGTGCGATGGTATTTTAGTTATTTCAATCTGTGTGATTGAAGAAGCATTTTGCGATCTCTTCATGCATTTGTAATCAAGCCTAATTGCACTGTCAGCTCATTGCCACGGGCACATTGTGTTCTCTCTGGCACTGTAGTAGTAATAGTAGTAGTGCACTCCCTACCTGGTAGTGTTTTGAAAACAGCAGTTTTGCCTGCGTAGCACACACACACACGGGTTTTGCCTGCGTAGCACACACACGAGTTTTGCCCGCGTAGCGTTCCCCTGACACACCTTTTAATATGCATGACTTTCTCTTCCCCCTCTCTTCTCTCTTCCCTAGCTTCCCTCGCTTTGCTCTGACAAACCAATGCTTCTCAACTTGTCAGCACAACAAAGACTCTGTAAATCCCCTTACCAAGGGAGGGATTGTCCTTGAACTCAAGAAAATATATTTTATTCCTGTGGTGGAGAATTCAGATTATGTATGGCTCTTAGCAGTTTGTGCCCTTTTGGAATATTACTTTTATCTGTTGAGATAGTCATCAGGACCACCTCAGGCCTTTTGAAAAGCAGATAAGACATATAGGACATCGGTGGATGACTACACTCTTAGAAAAAAAGGGTTCCAAAAGGTTTCTGCAGCTGTCCCCATAGGAGAACCCTTTTTGGTTCTAGAGAGCCCTATTTTTCCTCAGTGTTGTCGTGGTAATTTCCTGTATTACTCAATAAAGAGAGAGAGAGAGCCAACCACACACAAGTCAGAGTTAAATTATATATTCCATCTTTAATATATATACAAGCTTCACCCTTTTTGACTCTCAGATCAATTCAGTGTCTATAAATTAATTCTCTGAGAGTGCTTACAAAACAATTCTTAGTTTCATTTATAGCCAAGATACACCCCTCTCAACTTACAAAGAATCCTTTACCCGAAAGAGGAGTATCCTATCGCTAGACAGCATCAGATATAAATCATCGTTCAGTTTGATCTCCCAAGACAAGGTTTAAATCTCATGCTTGGTACTTCACTGTCTACCAACCATTACCTCATCCAATGGCATATATCAGTTGTCATTTCTAGATATTCCCAAACCTGGACAAGCTCAAAATCAGACAGTGAGCCTCTTAGGTGAAATACTAGGTCAAGATAAGGGCAACCTCAGAGGGGAAATACAATGGTTCCAAACACTGCCAAACTCCTTCCCCCTATGAGAAAAGTAGGGAGTGACTGGCGTACTGACATTGTATGAGATAACTAACTGGTTCCCCAATTAATAACTCCATCCCGTCACATGGTTTAGGAATAGTTACAAACAACGTTCCCATAAGAAAACAACGTTCCACTCTGTCCTCCTCCCCTTCTGATATTCTACTTAGCACCACATGGTTTAACAGATACATTGACTTATGAAGACAAGCCTGACCTCTCCCCTCTGGCCCCAAGTTACTAATCCCTAGCTCAGAAGATTCTAATGACAAGTATCTCACAAGCATATGATGAAAATAGCATCTTAAATATCTATGTTACCTTGCTAAATCTGATTCTGCCACGACAGTGTACACTACACTGTAAAAAATTCTCTTTGGATCAACCTAAAAAAATGACTTCAACTGGTTACAAGTAAATTCGTTTTCTCATTTGAAAACAACTAATTTGTTGAAACCAAATATATGATTCAATGCCAACTGTTTTATTTGATTATAACCAAACCTATATTTCAAGTTGCAACCTATTTCTTTAAACACTCAACTTACTTTTCCTCTTTGGTTAAATGTAATAAATAACAAATGGAACAAATTTCATCTTGTTCCAAATTTACTTGTATTTGAAATTACCTTTTAAAATTTCTTACAAGCAATTAAACAAATACCCTGTAAATCAAGAAAGGAAGTCGGTTCAATAACTTGAAATAATGTCCAAACATATTCTTTACACAAGACTTTCAGATTTAGTAGCCACAATATCATAACCAAGCATTGGCTACCTTAATATATCAGGCTCGTTATTAGAGGGTTTCCCGAAAATGTGGAGCTCGACAACATGACCGGATCCATATGCAGTGAGTGCATAACTCATTAGGGCGTCCGCCCATGGTGCTCAGAATGACAGAAATCACATTAGATTATGGAAGTAGCGATTTTATCATGTAAATCTTGGTAGGGCAAATATTTTGGGATGAAAAAAAGTGGGATGCATGCCAGCAAAGCCACAACACAACACAACACTAAACAATACATGAATTTCACTATAACAGTAACAAACGGTGCCCACAAACCTTCATAACGCTGACCCAACAGCAGTCCCAACATCTTACCACTGCTACACCTGACTATCAGCGGAGCCTTGTCTGGCAGCGAAACAGTTCATTCAGCCTCATTTACTGTTTAAAAAAAACATAGCTGATATAGCTGATTTACTTAAACAAATGTGGTTTCTACTGACAATTGAGATGTATAAACTACGACAAGCGGATAAGAGACAATCCGTCATTTTGATTAAGACATTAATGAGCGAGCTAGGACAGACGTAGTCAATTTAACTATTTGTTTAACACTTTGAAATGAACAGTGACAGAATTCAGAACATGGGCCGTTCTTACAGTGTTCTCCCTGTACACCAAGTCAGAACCGTAGGATAAATAAAGGGGACATATAAGCAGACAATGAAAGCTCTTACAATATTTGTTTATTACATTTCTCTAAAACAGGTTATAGGCTACATGTGCACCAAGTCAGAACAGTAGGCAAAATTAAGAGGGGTAAATGGACTAAATTATTAGGGTGAGGTACATGGACTACTAACATCTTACTACACAGCATACACTTAGTATTACTTTCTTAGCTACAGTATACATATCTCCCTGGCATATTACATAATTTATGCGGCAACATACAATACATTTTTGGACTCACCTTGTTGTGCTGTGCTCACTTGAACAGGAAGGTGGAGCGGTGGTCCTTCGTGGGCAAATTCTGTCATCAAAGTCTGGCATTCTCTGGATTCATAAAAGCGGTTGAATCATGATGATGTCATTTATCTTCAGGTCGTAGCTCTAGAAAGAGGCTGAATTTACAATTCCGAGTTGGATGACAGTTCAAACCGTATTTTCCTAGTCGGAGCTCATTTATTCCCGACTTCTCAGTTATCTTGAACTCACTGAAGTCAAGTTTTCGCAGTTCCGATTTAATAGTTGTTTTGAGCGCGTCACAAACCATGCTTCATTGACAGCATGGCCAGTGTTGAATGTTTATAATTTTAAACATGGAAAATATCCCCTTAATACCAGATTTGGGACCACACAGCCACTCCACTGAATAGCAGGCTAGTGATTGCTTTGCAATGCTTGCAGTTAGCCACTGTCACTGATTCCTTCCAAACCACTCCTTGTTGAATTTGCGATTTCCAACTTGTTGTTTAATGTTTATGTCCAATGGCTGATGAGCACCGATATGTTTTATGTATAATTTCTCATCATTATTTATCTTCATATGACAAGGATTAAAAAGGATTTGCCAGTAGATTGTCGATTTGATTCATGATGATGACTTCTAGCTAAGATTTTGAAAGTATGATGTTGACATGATCAGTCTAATCAAAGCTACTGTACATATAACGTGATTTGACGTCATTTGGTGGCCAATGACCTTGAGCCTCCTTGGATGGGCACTTCTAATGTAACTCTATGGCAGCACCCAAAGGGCTAGAATTTTCTAGCTCTACCCTTAGACTTGGCAGTGACGTAGTGTCCCCATGAGTGACAGACACTGAGCCAATCACGGCGCAACGCTCCATATTGTCACGCCCTGGCCTTAGTTAGGTCAGGGTGTGACATGGGGGATGCAGGTGTTTTTGTTATTATCTAGGGTTTTTTGTATGTCTATGGGTGTTTGCTATTCTAGGTGTGATGTATGTCTATGGTTGCCTAGATTGGTTCTCAATTAGAGGTAGCTGTCTATCGTTGTCTCTGATTGGGAACCATATTTAGGCAGCCATATTCATTGGGTAGTTTGTGGGTTATTGTCTATATGTTGGTTGCCTGTGTCTGCACTTTGGATTATAGCGTTTTGTAGTTTGTTTAAGTGTTCTTCGTTTTCGTTAAATAAATAGAGAAGAATGCATTCACTTCACGCTGCGCCTTGGTCATCCTCTCTTCAACGTTACGACGATCGTGACATATATTTTCTGCTGGCTTGCCCCACCACCAAAGAAAGCACTGAGCTAGGCTGAAACACCAGCATTTTGGAGCTGCCTTACTCAAAAAAACTAAAACAAAAAGAGACCATGTTTGTATGCGGCTTCATTAACTCAATGATATATCATTTTTTTTACATTGTTTGCAAACTGATATGTGACACGTATTAATACATTCGAGACGTGTAGCCCACTTGTCATTCTAATCTCCTTTGCATTAGCGTAGCCTCTTCTGTAGCCTGTCAACCATGTGTCTGTCTATCCCTGTTCTCTCCTCTCTGCACAGACCATACAAACGCTTCACACCGCGTGGCCGCGCCCACCCTAACCTGGTGGTCCCAGCCCGCACGACCCACGTGGAGTTCCAGGTCTCCGGTAGCCTCTGGAACTGCCGATCTGCGGCCAACAAGGCAGAGCTCATCTCAGCCTATGCGTCCCTCCAGTCCCTCGACTTCCTGGCACTGACGGAAACATGGCTCACCACAGATAACACTGCTACTCCTACTGCTCTCTCTTCGTCTGCCCACGTGTTCTCGCACACCCCGAGACCTTCTGGTCAGCGGGGTGGTGGCACCGGGATCCTCATCTCTCCCAAGTGGTCATTCTCTCTTTCTCCCCTTACCCATCTGTCTATCGCCTCCTTTGAATTCCATGCTGTCACAGTTACCAGCCCTTTCAAGCTTAACATCCTTATCATTTATCGCCCTCCAGGTTCCCTTGGAGAGTTCATCAATGAGCTTGATGCCTTGATAAGCTCCTTTCCTGAGGACGGCTCACCTCTCACAGTTCTGGGTGACTTTAACCTCCCCATGTCTACCTTTGACTCATTCCTCTCTGCCTCCTTCTTTCCACTCCTCTCCTCTTTTGACCTCACCCTCTCACCTTCCCCCCCTACTCACAAGGCAGGCAATACGCTTGACCTCATCTTTACTAGATGCTGTTCTTCCACTAACCTCATTGCAACTCCCCTCCAAGTCTCCGACCACTACCTTGTATCCTTCTCCCTCTCGCTCTCATCCAACACTTCCCACACTGCCCCTACTCGGATGGTATCGCGCCGTCCCAACCTCCGCTCTCTCTCCCCCGCTACTCTCTCCTCTTCCATCCTATCATCTCTTCCCTCTGCCCAAACCTTCTCCAACCTATCTCCTGATTCTGCCTCCTCAACCCTCCTCTCCTCCCTTTCTGCATCCTTTGACTCTCTATGCCCCCTATCCTCCAGGCCGGCTCGGTCCTCCCCTCCCGCTCCGTGGCTCGACGACTCATTGCGAGCTCACAGAACAGGGCTCCGGGCAGCCGAGCGGAAATGGAGGAAAACTCGCCTCCCTGCGGACCTGGCATCCTTTCACTCCCTCCTCTCTACATTTTCCTCTTCTGTCTCTGCTGCTAAAGCCACTTTCTACCACTCTAAATTCCAAGCATCTGCCTCTAACCCTAGGAAGCTCTTTGCCACCTTCTCCTCCCTCCTGAATCCTCCTCCCCCTCCCCCCCCCTCCTCCCTCTCTGCAGACGACTTCGTCAACCATTTTGAAAAGAAGGTCGACGACATCCGATCCTCGTTCGCTAAGTCAAACGACACCGCTGGTTCTGCTCACACTGCCCAACCCTGTGCTTTGACCTCTTTCTCCCCTCTCTCTCCAGATGAAATCTCGCGTCTTGTGACGGCCGGCCGCCCAACAACCTGCCCGCTTGACCATATCCCCTCCTCTCTTCTCCAGACCATTTCCGGAGACCTTCTACCTTACCTCACCTCGCTCATCAACTCATCCTTGACCGCTGGCTACGTCCCTTCCGTCTTCAAGAGAGCGAGAGTTGCACCCCTTCTGAAAAAACCTACACTCGATCCCTCCGATGTCAACAACTACAGACCAGTATCCCTTCTTTCTTTTCTCTCCAAAACTCTTGAACGTGCCGTCCTTGGCCAGCTCTCCTGCTATCTCTCTCAGAATGACCTTCTTGATCCAAATCAGTCAGGTTTCAAGACTAGTCACTCAACTGAGACTGCTCTTCTCTGTATCACGGAGGCGCTCCGCACTGCTAAAGCTAACTCTCTCTCCTCTGCTCTCATCCTTCTAGACCTATCGGCTGCCTTCGATACTGTGAACCATCAGATCCTCCTCTCCACCCTCTCCGAGTTGGGCATCTCCGGCGCGGCCCACGCTTGGATTGCGTCCTACCTAACAGGTCGCTCCTACCAGGTGGCGTGGCGAGAATCTGTCTCCTCACCACGCGCTCTCACCACTGGTGTCCCCCAGGGCTCTGTTCTAGGCCCTCTCCTATTCTCGCTATACACCAAGTCACTTGGCTCTGTCATAACCTCACATGGTCTCTCCTATCATTGCTATGCAGACGACACACAATTAATCTTCTCCTTTCCCCCTTCTGATGACCAGGTGGCGAATCGCATCTCTGCATGTCTGGCAGACATATCAGTGTGGATGACGGATCACCACCTCAAGCTGAACCTCGGCAAGACGGAGCTGCTCTTCCTCCCGGGGAAGGACTGTCCGTTCCATGATCTCGCCATCACGGTTGACAACTCCATTGTGTCCTCCTCCCAGAGCGCTAAGAACCTTGGCGTGATCCTGGACAACACCCTGTCGTTCTCCACCAACATCAAGGCGGTGGCCCGTTCCTGTAGGTTCATGCTCTACAACATCCGCAGAGTACGACCCTGCCTCACACAGGAAGCGGCGCAGGTCCTAATCCAGGCACTTGTCATCTCCCGTCTGGATTACTGCAACTCGCTGCTGGCTGGGCTCCCTGCCTGTGCCATTAAACCCCTACAACTCATCCAGAACGCCGCAGCCCGTCTGGTGTTCAACCTTCCCAAGTTCTCTCACGTCACCCCGCTCCTCCGCTCTCTCCACTGGCTTCCAGTTGAAGCTCGCATCCGCTACAAGACCATGGTGCTTGCCTACGGAGCTGTGAGGGGAACGGCACCTCAGTACCTTCAGGCTCTGATCAGGCCCTACACCCAAACAAGGGCACTGCGTTCATCCACCTCTGGCCTGCTCGCCTCCCTACCACTGAGGAAGTACAGTTCCCGCTCAGCCCAGTCAAAACTGTTCGCTGCTCTGGCCCCCCAATGGTGGAACAAACTCCCTCACGACGCCAGGACAGCGGAGTCAATCACCACCTTCCGGAGACACCTGAAACCCCACCTCTTCAAGGAATACCTAGGATAAAGCAATCCTTCTGCCCCCCCCCCCCCCCCCCCCCCCCTTAAAAGATCTGATGCACTATTGTAAAGTGGCTGTTCCACTGGATGTCATAAGGTGAATGCACCAATTTGTAAGTCGCTCTGGATAAGAGCGTCTGCTAAATGACTTAAATGTAATGTAAATGTAATACCAAAATAACATGCAAAACGGGAAAACCCCACATATATAAATACATTGAATGGTCGCCACTGGATTATGGTATTGCATTTTAACCAAACATGCAACTTGTGTAATGAAGCAGCCAATCAAATATAATTTTCAAACATTTGCTAAAATGCAATTTGCTGGAAAACACCATTTTAAACAGTGCAGCTGGGAAAAGTCCATTCTTAACAGCGCACCTGATAGCGGTTCCATATGTAACAGAGATGAAAATCTATGTTAGAAACTTAGAAAGAGGGGGAATCTAAAAATGCAACAACTAGGATGGGTTGCTAATATGACTAGGATTGTGCCTTTGGTTTCTGTGCTTTTGGCTTCATTGTGTGAACTGTTTGCCCTTTTTATATATTTTTTTAATCAATTCCCCATTACATATCACCATTAGTAAATATACCATTAATCCCTGTCATTTGGTTACATACATTTCAGTTAATGCATGTATTAATTACAGTCATTTACCGTTCTCATTCTGGGAATGGAAACATTGTTTGCATAGTTCTAAACCTGCTACACTTGGAAAGTTTTTGGTTTATTTCATAACCATCATTTATGAGATTTTTAAATGTTTTCATTGTCCTTTGTTTGGAGTGCTCAATGTGAGCAATGAACATGTGTCTGGTTTCTCTGGCCTGATAACGTTGAGGGGGCGCGTGTGTAACAGTTTAGTCCCTCTCCTCGCCCCGAACCAGGGACCCTCTGCACACATAGACAACAGCCACCCTCGAAGCATCGTTACCCATTGCTCCACAAAAGCCGCGGCCCTTGTAGAGCAAGGGGAACAACTACTTCAAGGTCTCAGAGCGAGTGACGTCACCGTTTGAAACGCTATTAGCGCGCACCCCGCTAACCATTTTACATCGGTTACACGTGCAACTGAGCACGCATAAGAGTACCTGGCCTACAGCGTGGACATTTAGGAAAGTGTTTTTTAACATCCATTGCGAATTATAATATATTTAAACTATAATTCCTCATTGTAAGCTATTTGAAAAATCTTTACAACAATCCTCCCCTCAAATAATCACCAATCCTTGATGTGAAAAATCAATGGAAGTTATAGGCCTACTGCTGCATTGGCCTATAGGCAATGAGTTCCATGCGATCATTTCTTTAGCTGCCAATGGATCACGGTGTATCAATGTGTCCATATGGCAGAGGCTGGTGATCTTGCATTAGTGGACTTTTCAATCTGTATCATTTTAATTCCGATTTTTATAATTACTGACACGCAGAATGGTAGAATCGGTAGGATAAATTGTAAGCTTCCCCAAACTTGAAACTCATGAGCTGCATATAAAGTCTTTATAAAAGAATTGCCTCCATATTGGTCAGGTTTTGCCTATAGGCTACTTTGGAGCAAGGTAAGACATCCCTAATAAAGTAAGTATTCAGGTTTTAAACGATTAAGTATGCTTTCAAAATGCATACTGCCTTCATCAGGTGCACTGCAAATACCATTTGAGAAGTAAAAATAGTAGCTATTTTTAGTTGTGCACCAAAGCTGTTCAAAATAGGTTCTGTATGCTGTGCGCGTGTGATAGTTGGTACATGATGACTGACGAAATATACACAGGCCAATTTAATAGCACAAAATTATTAACCTATAGACCAATAATTATTTGATTTCAGACAAATTGAATAGAATAGGTTGAACGAACCAAAGTGTTTTCAATCATTCAAATCAGTAAAACCTCTTCAGATGAACAATAGCTTCATCCCACTTTTTACAGTGTATGAAATCAAATAAAATTGTATTTGTTGCATGCTTTGTAAACAACAGATGTAGACTAACAGTGAAATGCTTACTTATGAGTCCTTCCCAACAATGCAGAGAAAGAAAATAGAGAAATAATAGAAAAGTAAAACACGTAATAATAGATATATAATGAGTAACAATAACTTGGCCATATACCAGTGGTGCCAGTACTGAGTGGATGTGCAGGGGTACGAGGTAATTGAAGTAGATATGTACATATACTAGGAATAAAGTGACAAATAATAAACAGTAGCAGCAGTGTATGTGATGAGTCAAAAGAGTTAGTGCAAAGGCGTCATGCAGATAGTCCGGGTAGCTATTTCACTAACTATTAGGCAGTCTTGTGGCTTGAGGGTAGAAGCTGTTCAGGGTCCTGTTGGTTCCAGACTTGGTGCATCGGTACTGCTTGCTGTGTGGTAGCAGAAAGAACAGTCTATGACTTGGGTGGCTGGAGTCTTTGAAAAATTGTAGGGTCTTCCTCTGACACTGCCTGGTATAGAGGTTCTGGATGGCAGGAAGCTCGGCCCCAGTGACGTACTGGGCCATACGCACTACCGTTTGTAGTACGGTGCCGTCAGATGCCAAGCAGTTTGCCATACCAAGCATTGATGCAGCGCGTCAATATGCTCTCAATGGTGCAGCTGTAGAACTTTTTGAGGATCTGAGGGCCCATGCCAAATCTTTTCAGTCTTCTGAAGGGGGAAGAGGCAGTGCCAGGCCCTCTTCACGACTGTGTTGGTGTGTTTGGACTATGACTGATCCTTAGTGATGTGGACACCGAGGAACTTGAAGCGCTCAACCCGCTCCATTAAAGCCCTGTCGCTGTGAATGGGGGGTGCTCGGGCCCTCCGTTTCCTGGGGTCCACGATTAACTCCTTTTTCTTGATGACATTGAGGGAATGGGTGGTTGTCCGGGCACCACACTGCCAGGTCTCTGACTCCCTACCTATAGGCTGTCTCATTAGGTGATCAGGCACACCACCGTCGTGTTGTCGGCAAACTTAATGATGGTGTTGCAGTCGTGCGGGGCCACGCAGTCGTGGGTGAACAGGGAGTACAAATGGGGACTAAGCACGCACCACAGAGGGGCCCCTGTGTTGAGGGTCAGCATGGCGGATCAATCAATCAATTTTATTTTATATAGCCCTTCGTACATCAGATAATATCTCGAAGTGCTGTACAGAAACCCAGCC
This sequence comes from Salvelinus fontinalis, assembly GCF_029448725.1. Classification (NCBI taxonomy): domain Eukaryota; kingdom Metazoa; phylum Chordata; class Actinopteri; order Salmoniformes; family Salmonidae; genus Salvelinus; species Salvelinus fontinalis. Next base: position 58,335,288 of record NC_074666.1, read on the forward strand.
TAAAACCCCAAACAGCTAGAATGCAGGTGTAGAAGCACGGTGGCTAGGAAAAACTCCCTAGAAAGGCCAAAACCTAGGAAGAAACCTAGAGAGGAACCAGGCTATGAGGGGTGGCCAGTCCTCTTCTGGCTGTGCCGGGTGGAGATTATAACAGAACTATGCCAAGATGTTCAAAAATGTTCATAAGTGACAAGCATGGTCAAATAATAATCATGAATAATTTTCAGTTGGCTTTTCATAGCTGATCATTAAGAGTTGAAAAACAACAGGTCTGGGACAGGTGGCGGTTCCATAACCGCAGGCAGAACAGCTGAAACTGGAATAGCAGCAAGGCCAGGCGGACTGGGGACAGCAAGGAGTCACCACGGGCGGCAGTCCCGACGCATGGTCCTAGGGCCCAGGTCCTCCGAGAGAAAGAAAGAGAGAAGGAGAAAATTAGAGAGAGCCAAGATTTTCAAAATGTTCATAAATGACAAGCATGGTCAAATAATAATCAGGAATAAATATCAGTTGGCTTTTCATAGCCGATCATTAAGAGTTGAAAACAGCAGGTCTGGGACAGGTAGGGGTTCCATAACCGCAGGCAGAAGAGTTGAAACTGGAATAGCAGCAAGGCCAGGCGGACTGGGGGCAGCAAGGAGTCACCACGGCCGGTAGTCCCGACGTATGGGCCTAGGGCTCAGGTCCTCCGAGAGAAAGAGAGAAGGAGAAAATTAGAGAGAGCCAAGATTTTCAAAATGTTCATAAATGACAAGCATGGTCAAATAATAATCAGGAATAAATCTCAGTTGGCTTTTCATAGCCGATCATTAAGAGTTGAAAACAGCAGGTCTGGGACAGGTAGGGGTTTCGTAACCGCAGGCAGAAACAGTTGAAACTGGAATAGCAGCAAGGCCGGGCGGACTGGGGACAGCAAGGTGTCAGCATGCCCGGTAGTCCTGACGTATGGTCCTAGGGCTCAGGTTCTCAGAGAGAAAGAGAGAACGAGAGAATTAGAGAGAGCATACTTAAATTCACACAGGACACTGGATAAGACAGGAGAAGTACTCCAGGTATAACCAACTGACCCTAGCCCCCCGACACATAAACTACTGCAGCATAAATACTGGAGGCTGAGACAGGAGCGGTCAGGAGACACTGTGGCCCCATCCGAAGAAACCCCCGGACAGGGCCAAACAGGAAGGATATAACCCCACCCACTCTGCCAAAGCACAGCCCCCACACCACTAGAGGGATATCCTCAACCACCAACTTACAATCCTGAGACAAGGCCGAGTATAGCCCACAAAGGTCTCCACCACAGCACAACCAAGGGGGGGCGCCAACCCAGACAGGAAGTTCACATCAGTAACTCAACCCACTCAAGTGACGCACCCCTCCTAGGGACGGCATGAAAGAGCACCAGCAAGCCAGTGACTCAGCCCCAGTAACAGGGTTAGAGGCAGAGAATCCCAGTGGAGAGAGGGGAACCGGCCCTGGAGAGACAGCAAGGGCGGTTCGTTGCTCCAGAGCCTTTCCGTTCACCTTCACACTCCTGGGCCAGACTACACTCAATCATATGACCTACTGAAGAGATAAGTCTTCAGTAAAGACTTAAAGGTTGAGACCGAGTCTGCGTCTCTCACATGGGTAGGCAGACTGTTCCATAAAAATGGAGATCTATAGGAGAAAGCCCTGCCTCCAGCTGTTTGCTTAGAAATTTTAGGGACAATTAGGAGGTCTGCGTCTTGTGACCGTAGCGTACGTGTAGGTATGTACGGCAGGACCAACTCGGAAAGATAGGTAGGAGCAAGCCCATGTAACGCTTTATAGGTTAACAGTAAAACCTTGAAATCAGCCCTTGCCTTAACGGGAAGCCAGTGTAGGGAAGCTAGCACTGGAGTAATATGATCAAATTTCTTGGTTCTAGTCAGGATTCTAGCAGCCGTATTTAGCACTAACTGAAGTTTATTTAGTGCTTTGTCCGGGTAGCCGGAAAGTAGAGCATTGCAGTAGTCTAACCTAGAAGTAACAAATGCATGGATTAATTTTTCTGCATCATTTTTGGACAGAAAATTTCTGATTTTTGCAATGTTACGTAGATGGAAAAAAGCTGTCCTTGAAACAGTCTTGATATGTTCGTCAAAAGAGAGATCAGGGTCAAGAGTAACGCCGAGGTCCTTCACAGTTTTATTTGAGACGACTTTACAACCATCAAGATTAATTGTCAGATTTAACAGAAGATCTCTTTGTTTCTTGGGACCTAGAACAAGCATCTCTGTTTTGTCCGAGTTTAAAAGTAGAAAGTTTTCAGCCATCCACTTCCTTATGTCTGAAACACAGGCTTCTAGCGAGGGCAATTTTGGGGCTTCACCATGTTTCATTGAAATGTACAGCTGTGTGTCATCCGCATAGCAGTGAAAGTTAACATTATGTTTTCGAATAACATCCCCAAGAGGTAAAATATATAGTGAAAACAATAGTGGTCCTAAAACGGAACCTTGAGGAACACCGAAATGTACAGTTGATTTGTCAGAGGACAGACCATTCACAGAGACAAACTGATATCTTTCCGACAGGTAAGATCTAAACCAGGCCAGAACTTGTCCGTGTAGACCAATTTGGGTTTCCAGTCTCTCCAAAAGAATGTGGTGATCGATGGTGTCAAAGGCAGCACTAAGGTCTAGTAGCACGAGGACAGATGCAGAGCCTCGGTCTGACGCCATTAAAAGGTCATTTACCACCTTCACAAGTGCAGTCTCAGTGCTATGATGGGGTCTAAAACCAGACTGAAGCATTTCGTATACATTGTTTGTCTTCAGAAAGGCAGTGAGTTGCTGCGCAACAGCTTTTTCTAACATTTTTGAGAGGAATGGAAGATTCGATATAGGCCGATAGTTTTTTATATTTTCCGGGTCAAGGTTTGGCTTTTTCAAGAGAGGCTTTATCACTGCCACTTTTAGTGAGTTTGGTACACATCCGGTGGATAGAGAGCTGTTTATTATGTTCAACATAGGAGGGCCAAGCACAGGAAGCAGCTCCTTCAGCAGTTTAGTAGGAATAGGATCCAGTATGCAGCTTGAAGGTTTAGAGGCCATGATTATTTTCATCATTGTGTCAAGAGATATAGTACTAAAACACTTAAGTGTCTCTGCCGATCCCAGGCCCTCGCAGAGCTGTGCAGATCCAGGACAGCTAAGCCCTGGAGGAATACGCAGATTCAAAGAGGAGTCCGTAATTTGCTTTCTAATGGTCATGATCTTTTCCTCAAAGAAGTTCATGAATTTATTACTGCTGAAGTGAAAGCCATCCTCTCTTGGGGAATGCTGCTTTTTAGTTAGCTTTGCAACAGTATCAAAAAGAAATTTTGGATTGTTCTTATTTTCCTCGATTAAGTTGGAAAAGTAGGATGATCGAGCAGCAGTGAGGGCTCTTCGGTACTGCACGGTACTGTCTTTCCAAGCTAGTCAGAAGACTTCCAGTTTTGTGTGGCGCCATTTCCGTTCCAATTTCCTGGAAGCTTGCTTCAAAGCTCGGGTATTTTCTGTATACCAGGGAGCTAGTTTCTTATGACAAATGTTTTTCGTTTTTAGGGGTGCAACTGCATCTAGGGTATTGCGCAAGGTTAAATTGAGTTCCTCAGTTAAGTGGTTAACTGATTTTTGTCCTCTGACGTCCTTGGGTAGGCAGAAGGAGTCTGGAAGGGCATCAAGGAATTTTTGTGTTGTCTGAGAATTTATAGCACGACTTTTGATGCTCCTTGGTTGGGGTCTGAGCAGATTATTTGTTGCGATTGCAAACGTAATAAAATGGTGGTCCGATAGTCCAGGATTATGTGGAAAAACATTAAGATCTACAACATTTATTCCATGGGACAAAACTAGGTCCAGAGTATGACTGTGGCAGTGAGTAGGTCCAGAGACATGTTGGACAAAACCCACTGAGTCGATGATGGCTCCGAAAGACTTTTGGAGTGGGTCTGTGGACTTCTCCATGTGAATATTAAAATCACCAAAAATTAGAATATGATCTGCTATGACTACAAGGTCTGATAGGAATTCAGGAAACTCAGAGAGGAACGCTGTATATGGCCCAGGAGGCCTGTAAACAGTAGCTATAAAAAGTGATTGAGTAGGCTGCATAGATTTCATGACTAGAAGCTCAAAAGACGAAAACGCCATTTTTTTTTTTGTAAATTGAAATTTGCTATCGTAGATGTTAGCAACACCTCCGCCTTTGCGGGATGCACGGGGGATATGGTCACTAGTGTAACCAGGAGGTGAGGCCTCATTTAACACAGTAAATTCATCAGGCTTAAACCATGTTTCAGTCAGGCCAATCACATCAAGATTATGATCAGTGATTAGTTCATTGACTATGACTGCCTTTGAAGTGAGGGATCTAACATTAAGTAACCCTATTTTGAGATGTGAGGTATCACGATCTCTTTCAATAATGGCAGGAATGGAGGAGGTCTTTATCCTAATAAGATTGCTAAGGCGAACACCGCCATGTTTAGTTTTGCCCAACCTAGGTCGAGGCACAGACACAGTCTCAATGGGTATGGCTGAGCTGACTACACTGACTGTGCTATTGGCAGACTCCACTAAGCTGGCAGGTTGGCTAACAGCCTGCTGCCTGGCCTGCACCCTATTTCATTGTGGGGCTAAAGGAGTTAGAGCCCTATCTATGTTGGTAGATAAGATGAGAGCACCCCTCCAGGTAGGATGGAGTCCGTCACTCCTTAGCAGGTCAGGCTTGGTCCTGTTTGTGGGTGAGTCCCAGAAAGAGGGCCAATTATCTACAAATTCTATCTTTTGGGAGGGGCAGAAAACAGTTTTCAACCAGCGATTGAGTGCTGAGACTCTGATGTAGAGCTCGTCACTCCCCCTAACTGGGAGGGGGCCAGAGACAATTACTCGATGCCGACACATCTTTCTAGCTGATTTACACGCTGAAGCTATGTTGCACTTGGTGACCTCTGACTGTTTCATCCTAACATCGTTGGTGCCGACGTGGATAACAATATCTCTATACTCTCTACACTCGCCAGATTTAGCTTTAGCCAGCACCATCTTTAGATTAGCCTTAACGTCGGTAGCCCTGCCCCCTGGTAAACAGTGTATGATCGCTGGGTGATTCGTTTTAAGTCTAATACTGCGGGTAATGGAGTCGCCAATGACTAGGGTTTTCAATTTGTCAGAGCTAACGGTGGGAGCCTTCGGCGTCTCAGACCCCGTAACGGGAGGAGTAGAGACAAGAGAAGACTCAGACTCAGACTCCGACTCGCTACATAATGGGGAAAACCGGTTGAAAGTTTCTGTCGGCTGAATGATCGACACCGGTTGAGCATTCCAACAGCATTTCCCTCCAGAAGCCATGAGAAAGTTGTCCGGCTGCGGGGACTGTGCGGGGGGATTTATACTAACGTTACTATCTGTACTTACTGGTGGCACAGACGCTGTTTCTTCCTTTCCTACACTGAAAATACCCTTGCCTAACGATTGCGTCTGAAGCTGGGCTTGCAGCACAGCTATTTTCGCCGAAAGGCGATCGTTCTCCTGTATATTATGAGTACAGCGACTGCAATTAGAAGACATCATGTTAATGTTACTACTTAGCTTCGGCTGTTGAAGGTGTTGACGAACCATGTCCAGATAAAGCGTCCGGAGTGAAAAAGTTGAATGAGGGAAAAAAGTTGCGATGGAAAAACACTGATGTCAACCCAACATGCTCTGATTATGGCCGTCTGCCGGGCTGAGGTTGGATGACTCGTCACTGCTGGTGTTGGGTGTGGATGATGGTGGTGTTGCCTACCCTCACCACCTGGGGGCATGTGTTGTTGCCTACCCTCACCACCTGGGGGCATCCCGTCCAGGATCCAGTTGCAAAGGGAAGTGTTCATTTCCAGGGTCCTTACCTTAGTGATGAGCTTGGAGGGCGCTACGGTGTTTAACGCTGAGCTGTAGTCAATGAACAGCATTCTCATGTTGATCTTCCTTTTGTCCATGTGGGGCCGTGTGGAGTGCAATAAAGATTGCGTCATCTGTGGATCTGTTGGATCTCGAATAGGCTTCAATGTTGTGATCTTTGACACAGGCAGGGAATAACTAGCAACACTACTGATGGTGGTACTGTAACTGTAGCGGTGGAATTAACAGAATGACAAAACATCTCTCCTCTGAGATATGCACTATCCATTCATCCTTTTCATCCGCTGAACAATGACTAGTCTGATGTCCCTGACGTTACACGCAGAATCAGGGAATGTACTAGCATGGTGGTGGTGCTGGGAGAAACAGAAATTATCTCCTATAAAATATGCACCATCCATTGTCCTTCATCATCGTGTCTGAACAGCATCTGATGTCCTTAACATTACACACACAGGGAGAATATGAATGCTGCCATTAATAAAGCTGTGTGATGCTTTCAGATGGGTCTTATTCATTAGCCAACACAAAAATACATTTAATCCGCAGGTGCAAGGAATTAACACCTAATTAGTGCTATAGAGGAGAAGGTAATTAGGTGTGTGTGTGTGTGTGTGTGTGTGTGTGTGTGTGTGTGTGTGTGTGTGTGTGTGTGTGTGTGTGTGTGTGTGTGTGTGTGTGTGTGTGTGTGTGTGTGTGTGTGTGTGTGTGCCACTGAAGGAACTGGCCTCTCGCATCATTTGAACACCAGACTACTCTGAAGATGTGATGTCACAGAATGTTTTTAATTCTATCCTGAGCTGAAGGATTGAAAGATCTTACTTACAGAAGAAAGTGTAGGGTTGAACTTCAATAGCATTACTGTAGGTAACTAGTTAATGAGTTTATATTTGAATGTATGGCCAGTGGCCACCGCACCTTGTAGACCTACTGCATGGTAACAAACTGTAGGCTCCAGTATTGGACCATCAGCTTGCTTTCTGGAGTCATTACCATAACTATATTCTACATGGTAGCTAGTAGAGTTAAACTAGTCACTAACAGAAGTCAACCCTTCCTTAACAGAAGCCATCTTCCACCGTGTGTCACTTCTTTTCTATAGTCATTTATGCAATCACTTACCCACCGGCAGAGAGAGTGGTGCTGGGAATTTTAAGTATGTCATTAGCACAAGAAACAATATTTATGAAAGCTTTTCTTTTATTAGTATGGGAATGAATCCAGGAAGTGAGAGATGTTATTATGCCATCCATTTCACTCGAAATTAGGATGCTTTGACTGCGAGTGTCACACTGACCATTGTGTACTGAACGCTAATGAATATGACATTTATTAAATGCTGAAAAATAGCTGTTCTGTTCTGTATGTACAGTATCTAGTAAGCCCATTTTTGTTAGTCTCTCTCTCTTAATCCTGTTCAACATGTAATGAATGAAGAAATGGATGGATGGATAAATAAATGGATGGTATAATGAATTAACAAACATTATTGAATAAACTTGATGTATCTGTTCTGCACTAAAGTGCACTGTATGTAATGTGTGTGTTTATTGTTATAGTGATTCAACTAATAGTGAGTGACCAGAATGAAATATATGGCATGTTGGCTCACCAATATCACCAATCTCATTCCGCTCTCCTTCTCTTCCAGGCCATGAAGGTGGTGTCCAAGAAGAAGCTGATGAAGCAGTATGGATTCCCACGTACGTGGAACACGGTTTGGCTTTTACACATTCAATACTCATTGGTCTCTGGTCCTCTGGAGCTCAGTTGGTGACTTTGATTTCCCTGTACCACCCACACATAAACAATGTATACATGGCATGACTGTAAGTCATGTTGTATAAAAGTGTCTTCTAAATGGAATATATTATATAATTACGATCCAGCTCGAAGGACCATCAAACAAAGGATACAGATAGGATGTTAAGTACTGTGACCACATGCTCCAGATTGTGTGGGACAGTCACACATTTCAGTCCCTTGTCCCACAACCAAACAATCCTGCATTTTATCAACAAATTAAAACACCCCTAATTTACAAAAAAAGGTTGATTTGTCCTGAATTTCAGTCATACATTCCAACCTGTCTTTTGGGGTTGCACTTATGACAAGATATACAGTGCATTCTGGAAAGTATTCAGACCCCATTACTTTTTCAAAATGTTGTTACATTACAGCCTTATTCTAAAATGAATGAAATAGTTTTCCCCCCCTCATCAATCGACACACAATACCCCTTAATGACAAAGCAAAAACAAGTTTTTAGAAATGTTAGCAAATGTATTCAAAATAACAAACTGAAATATAACATTTACATAAGAATTCAGACCCTTTACTCAGTACTTTGTTGAAGCACCTTTGGCAACGATTACAGTCTCAGGTCTTCTTGGTTATGACGCTACAAGCTTGGCACACCTGTATTTGGGGAGTTTCTCCCATTCAGCTCTGCAGATCCTCTCAAGCTCTGTCGGGTTGGATGGGGAGTGTTGCTGCACAACTATTTTCAGGTCTCTCCAGAGATGTCACCTCCCTGACCAAGGCCTTTCTCCCCCGATTGCTCAGTTTGGCCGGACGGCCAGTTCTATGAAGAGTCTTGCTGGTTCCAAACTTCTTCCATTTAAGAATGATGGAGTCCACTGTGTTCTTGGGGACCTTCAATGCTGCATAAATGTTTTGGCTACCCATCCCCAGATCTGTGCCTCGACACAATCCTGTCTCGGAGCTCTACGGATAAACCCTTTGACCTCATGGCTTGGTTTTTGCTCTGACATGCACGGTCAACTGTGGGACTTTATATAGACAGCCGTGTGCCTTTCCAAATCATGTTTAATCAATTGAATTTGGAAACAGGACTCACTTGAGCTAAATTTCGAGTCTCATAGCAAAGGGTCTGAACACTTGTAAATAAGGTATTTCTGTTTTTAATTTTTAATACATTTGCAAAAAATGTATAAAAACTTGTTTTGCTTTGTGATTATGGGGTATTGTGTGCTGATTGATGAATAAGGCACAAAATGTGGAAAAAGGAAAGGGGTCTGAATACTTTCCGAATGCACTGTATATCATAAGAATATGGCACTGGTGATGTAGAGCACTTCTCCAATTGCTCCCAATTGCTGTTGAGATCTGTTATTCCGTGCAGCGCAAAATCGAGACGTGGGCCAATGTTATATCGTCAACCAATCACATTTGTCAAATCATTTCGGGCAAAATTCCAGCTAAATTTGGAGAGGACAGCTTGGAGAGGACTACTTACGAAGAGCTACAAAAGTAAGGAGGCCTAAGCCACTATTATTCGAGTCACAGACATGTCACAAGATCCCGTTCTAAAGTCGACTCCCAACTACAATGTGTTGAGTCTCGAGTCAAGTCCAAGACGTGCATTCTAAGAGCAAGTCGAATCACAAGTTTTTTCAAGTTCAGTCTCAAGTCAAGTAAAAAAAGTAAACAGTTAATATTCTTGATCACCAAACAATTTTTTGAGCTGCATATTTATTTATCTAAATCCTCTCTTCATACAATTTGACATTTGAGCTGCACCCGATCTTATAGCTGTACAGGAAATCAGCAATCTGTTCACTAGCTCAGTGGTTCTCAAACTTTTTGACCCTCGACCCCCCGTGAACACGCGCGCACAATCGCTGCGCAAATGTAGCTTGTCATTATAGCCATAAACGGTGATGCATTTTCAAAACACAAGATATAGAAATAACCTGGGTTTTAGACCTGCATTTTGAGCTGAAAGTCATTTATGTTAGCAGTCAGTATCAACTAAGGATATCATGTCACATTTTCACTTCTCTGGAGTCCAGAGCAGGCAGGATCATATGGTCTACCTGTACACAGCGGAGGATGCAAGATCTGATGGAAAGCATGATTTGTCTAGCTTTTGTCTTCCTCACAAATATTGTAATTCATTTGTCAGAATATGTTATATCTTCATCCCATAAGTATTGCAGGTAGTACGATGTTACAGCTATCTCTAGACACATAACCACTGAGGTATATAATTAGAAACCCACCCAAACTAGGCCTATTTGAAAATAATCAATGGAATCATCACCAGGTCTGGCAAAGATGCATCTGTAGCAGATTGCTAAACTGTATTTTATATGGATAATATGAGTGTAGGTAGGCTACTCTGTTTTTGAAAACCCATAGAAAATGAAACAACCGCTTTCAGGTCACGATATGTTCGCCCATTTTTGTGCGCCAATGCTGATGACTGGTCATTGGTCAACAGTCAAAACAAGCAAATCTTTGGTTCTGAAGAACAGATGAGATGTTTTTGAAACAAGATTTGGTGCAATGCCGTAGGCCTATGTTAGTGATCAGATTGAATAAGCAAAAGTATTAATATGAAATACAAATGGTAGGCTATATGAAGCCTATTCAAATATGAATAAAAAAATCCCATTCAGTTTCACACTCGCTGTTCTATGTAAGCTACACTAGTCTGTCTCGTTAATGTCCCTCAAAATCATTCCCTTGTCCCCACAATTGGGTATTTTAGATGTGGTCACACTAATCTTAAGCAGTGGCATTACTCATGTATACACTTGGCTTCTCTCATGTACCCAGATATGAGTGATTTTAACTTGACTTACTCCCTGGTGAAAGTATAATTATTGACTTGTGTCTCATATATGCTTTGTGAAACTGCTAACAGGGACTTTGTTGTGGAGGGTGTTGATTAGGATGCTTTCAACTAAATTGCCTTTCTTAATTGCGCCTGAAGAGATGAATAAAATTGTATTGAATTTAATGGAATTGTCAGCTGACGTGAGGTTGGTGGTTTGTGTGGCTGTTGTGATTCCCTGCAGGTCGCCCCCCTCCTAGAGGACCCAAGGTGGCGGTCCAAGGCGAGCAGCCCAAAGTCCTAGGCCCCCTGGAGAGGGTCTACCAGGAGATTGCCATACTCAGGAAGCTGGACCATCTCAACATAGTCAAACTGGTGGAGGTGAGGGTAGAGCCTACCCAGATAGCACATAATGTTCTGAGAACCATATGTTTTTTTAAAGCTTGGTGAGAGCGTAGTTGTCCTATGCTTATTTTTACAACCTTCCCACAACTTTCAGGGAATGGTACAATGAAATTGCTTGGCTTTGGAACATTCTCAGCACATTTAAGGAACTTCACAAAAAAACTTTATTTTATTGGTATTTCATTACTTTAACAGAAGTATCTTCAAACATCTTTACATTTAATACCATTTTGGGTAATGTTCTAGGGACATTCTTCAACTGGTTTGACAATGGAATGTTCTCATAGTTGAGAGAATGTTAAGAAAACAGCGTTCTTCTATGGGAATTTCAGTACTTCTGCATAAGGTTTCCTACAGTTTTTTTTTTAAATATATAAAAAATATACAGCTGAAGTCGGAAGTTTACATACACCTTAGCAAAATACATTTAAACTCAGTTTTTCACAATTCCTGACGTTTAATCCAAGGAAAAATTCCCTATTTTAGGTCAGTTAGGATCACCACTTTATTTTAAGAATGTGAAATGTCAGAATAATAGTAGAGAGAATGATTTATTTCAGCTTTTATTTCTTTCATCACATTCCCAGTGGGTCAGAAGTTTACCTACACTCAATTAGTATTTGGTAGCATTGCCTTTATATTGTTTAACTTCGGTCAAACTTTTCGGGTAGCCATCCACAAGCTTCCCACAATAAGTTGGGTGAATTTTGGCCCATTCCTGCTGACAGAGCTGATGTAACTGAGTCAGGTTTTAGGTCTCGATGCTCGCACACGCATTTTCAGTTCTGCCCACAAATGTTGTATAAGATTGAGGTCAGGCCTTTGTGATGGCCACTCCAATACCTTGACTTTGTTGTCCTTAAGCCATTTTGCCACAACTTTGGAAGTATGCTTAGGGTCATTGTCTATTTGGAAGACCCATTTGCGACCAAGCTTTAACTTCTTGACTGATGTCTTGAGATGTTGCTTCAATATATCCACATCATTTTCCTACCTCATGATGCCATCTATTTTGTGAAGTGCACCAGTCCCTCCTGCAGCAAAGCACCCCCACAACATGATGATGCCACCCCGTGCTTCATGGTTGGGATGGTGTTCTTCGGCTTGCGAGCCTTCCACTTTTTCCTCCAAACATAACGATAGTCATTATGGCCAAACAGTTCTATTTTTGTTTCATCAGACCAGAGGACATTTCTCCAAAAAGTATGATCTTTGTCCCCATGTGCAGTTGCAAAGCGTAGTCTGGCTTTTTTATAGCGGTTTTGGAGCAGTGGCTTCTTCCTTGCTGAACGGCCTTTCAGGTTATGTCGATACAGGACTCGTTTTACTGTGGATATAGATACTTTTGTACCTGTTTCCTCCAGCTTCTTCACAAGGTCCTTTGCTGTTGTTCTGGGATTGACTTGCACTTTATCTCTAGGAGACAGAACGCATCTGCTTCCTGAGCGGAATGGCGGCTGTGTGGTCCCATGGTGTTTATCCTTGCGTACTATTGTTTGTACAGATGAACGTGGAACCTTTAGGCGTTTGGAAATTGCTCCCAAGGATGAACCAGACTTGTGGAGGTCTATAATTGTTTTTCTGAGGGCTGATATCTTTTGATATTCCCATGATGTCAAGCAAAGAGGCACAGAGTTTGAAGGTAGGCCTTGAAATACATCCACAGGTACACCTCCAATTGACTCAAATGATGTCAATTAGCCTATCAGGAGCTTCTAAAACCATGACATAATTTTCTGGAATGTTCCAAGCTGTTTAAAGGCACAGTCAACTTAGTGTATGTAAACTTCTGACCCACTAGAATTGTGATCAGTGAATTAAAACTGAAATAATCTGTCTGTTAACAATTGTTGGGAAAATGACTTGTGTCATGCACAAAGTAGATGTCCTAACCGACTTGCCAAAACTACAGTTTGTTAAAATGACATTTGTGGAGTGGTTGAAAAACTAGTTTTAATGACTCCAACCTAAGTGTATATAAACTTCCGACTTCAACTGTACATTCCGTTTCCATTATCAACAAAATTCTCTGTTTATCTTATATCTTTTTAACCCTTTGACATGTACGAACAAATGGGTGTGATTATTCTACAGTTGTGCCTGTAATGTACGCTCAAACGGGTGTGATTAGAACACTGATTTAGAACGTGCTGTCACGATTGATTACAATAGTCAGCATTTGAGCTGGCCACATTGTGCAAAATGTTTCTGTAAAAAAACAAACAGTCTTTACAACATTTTGTTCTCAATATGAGCAGTTTATTTTTCGATGCAAAGTTCAGACATTCACAGAAGTAGCAACAGCATAACACAATTCTCATCCAAACCGGAAAATGTAGGCTACATTAGTCGTAGCGCTAATTGAGGAAAGTTACCTAACACAAGCGGTGTTAGGTCTCGACTGACAGAAACCATACATGAATTATCTAATAGCAATTACTATTTGCAATTCATCACATCACGAGTGACCTCACCAGTTATCAAAATAATTGAGTAAAAATCTAAAGCAACCCGAAGATGGGTAGTTTGTGCACGCCGCCATGTTTGTTTTTTCGTGTCAAACAAAGATACGAGGTTGCAAGATGAGTTGGGTCTGTTTGCAGTATGCATATTGAAGGGGTTGTGTCGTCTATCATAATTTACTACCATCATTCGCTTCTGGAAGTTTACTCAAAGGACGAGTGAACCATCCCTTCACCTCGTTTTGTTATAACGTCTTTGTTCTGACAGACAGTTACGTGACAACCAGAATGTATTGTATGATGTCAACCAGACAAAGCTAAGAATTAGCTTAGCATTAGCTCATCATAATCAGTACAACCTCCATATGTGTCCATTACAATCTATGCAAGTATCGGAATGCATGATTTGTCACCAGTACTTGAAAACGTGAATAAAACAGTAAATACATTATGCGCTATACATACATAGTGTGCAACAGTAGATACATTTAATAATGACGCCGGAGGGGATGGCTGCCGTTTTACGAGTTCCTAACCAACTGTGCTATTTAGTTTGTTTTTTGCATTGTTTGTAACAAATTTTGTACATAATGTTGCTGCTACCGTCTCTTATGACCGAAAAGAGCTTCTGGACATCAGAACTCTGATTACTCACCTCGAACTGGACAAATATTTATTTCTTTAATGAGTCGAACGCAAAGGATATACTGTTTTGTCAAGACAGGGCCCAAATCCCTGTCATCAGCGTGAAGAAAAGACTGAGAAAAAGGGGGAGGAGTGTGTGGTGCCTTGTAAGAATTTGCTGACGAGTAGGTAAAGCTTTGCACACTCTTGGCATTCTCTCATTCAGCTTCATGAGGTAGTCACCTGAAATGCATTTCAATTAACAAATGTTTATTTGTTTAATTTCTTTCCTTATTAATGTGTTTGAGCCTATCATTTGTGTTGTGACAAGGTAGGTGTGGTAAAAAGAAAATAGCCCTATTTGGTAAAAAAGCAAGTCCATATTATGGCAAGATGAGCTCAAATGAGCAAAGACAAACAACAATCCATCATTACTTTAAGACATAAAGGTCAAACATTCAATAATTTTAAAAGTTTCTTCAACTGCAGTCGCAAAACCATCAAGTGCTATGGTGAAACTGGCTCTCATGAGTACCGCCACAGGAAAGGAAGACCCAGAGTTACCTCTGCTGCAGAGGATAAGTTCATTACAGTTACCAGCCTCAGAAATTGCAGCCCAAATAAATGTTTCACAGAGTTCAAGTAACAGACACATCTCAACATCAACTGTTCAAACGAGACTCCATGAATCAGGACTTCATGGTCTAATTTCTGCAAAGAAACCACTACTAAAGGACACCAATAAGAATAAGAGACTTGCTTGGGCAAGAAACATGAGCAATGGACATTAGACCTGTGGAAATCTGTCCTTGGTCTGATAAGTCCAAATGTACGATTTTTGGTTACAACCGCCGTGTCTTTGTGAGACGCAGAGTAGATGTACGGATGATCTCTGCATGTGCGGTTCCCACCGTGAAGCATGGAGGAGGAGGTGTGATGATGTGGGGGTGCTTTGCTGGTGACACTGTCTGCGATTGATTTAGAATGAAAGGCACACTCAGCCAGCATGGCTACCACAGCATTCTGCAGTGATACGCCATCTCATCTGGTTTGCGCTTAGTGGGAATATCATTTGTTTTTCAACAGGACAATGACCCAACACAGCATATGTGGGAACTCCTTCATGACTGTTGGAAAAGCAGGGATAGGTGAGGCTAAAGCTTACGAGGGTGTGAACGATGCTGAATGGGTGTAGGCAAATAAGAGCTCTCCAGTAGGTACCAAAACATTCAAAGGCCATTTTTCTCAAAAGTGAGTATACAACTTGATCAATTTTCAAAGCAGTATTGCTTTCCCATTGTTTCTCAACTTTAGTGTACGATATACCATTTTTTATCGCTGAGTCTCAACTTTTATCCAATGTAAAAAACAATTTAAAATGTTGCTACATAAGACCAATTTGAGCCCCTCAGTCACATATTTAATTACCTTCAAATAACCTATATTTTCCATTCTCAGATCACCCATAAAACATCCCAGGACAAATTTCACGGAACCAGAGTAAAACGTTTCAGAACATCCCAGAAATCCAAAAATGTACACAGCTTTGTACGAGATCTTCACTTTTTTGGCAATTTCTCACATAGAATGGCCTTCATTTCTCAGAACAAGAATAGACTGACGAGATTCAGAAGAAAGATCTTTGTTTCTGGCCATTTTGAGCCTGTAATCGAACCCACAAATGCTGATGCTCCAGATACTCAATGAGTCCAAAGAAGGACAGTTTTATTGCTTCTTTAATCAGTACTACAGTTTTCAGCTGCGCCAAAAGGGTTTTCTAATGATCAATTAGCCTTTTAAAATGATCAACTTGGATTAACTAACACAACGTGCTATTGGAACACAGGAGTGATGGTTGCTGATAATGGGCCATTGTAAGTCTATGTAGATATTCCATAAAAAATCTGCCGTTTCCTGCTGCAATAGTCATTTACAACATTAACAATGTCTACACTGTATTTCTGATCAATTTGATGTTATTTTAATGGACGAAAAAATAGCTTTTCTTTTAAAAACAAGGACATTTCTAAGTGACCCCAAACTTTTGAACGGTAGTGTATGTTCCCAGAACAGGCAACATTTTCACTTCTCTTCTCAGAAAGTTGAAAAAACATTTCGTTTTACCAGTCATGCAATTTATGGCTTCATTCCCACAACGATGTGAAACCAAAAACAGACACACGATTTCCAAGGAACCAAAGGTGCTAGCTGGGAAGGAGTGTACTATATAGGGGATAGGGTGCCATTTGGGATGCAGCCAAGTTCTGCTTACCACAGTGGCTTATGTAAAGGAGATGGGAATAGATGGGAGAGGCACTGATTTAGAGATGAGAGACAGACAAGCACCGCACTGACCATCTCTCTCCTCTCCCAAGTGACAACATCAGAGTGCTCTTCAATCACAGGCAGATGGCGGGGGCTCCCAGCCGTAATTGGGTGCCTCATCAGAGCAGGATGGAGGGCTAGGCGTTGGTGGATAGAGGGCTCGGGGAGGGCTGGGGCTGTAGTCAGTGGGTGGCACCATGCCAGGCCCGCCAGTCATAATGAGTTTACAGTGAAAGGAGGGCAGGGTGGAGGCACTGGGGATGGGATGGAGTCAGTGGGTGGCCATGGGTACCTATGGGGCTCCCAGCAGCACTGTGCCAGTCATTCGTAATGAGTTTACAGTGAAAGTGGAGCTCCTCTTAGCTTAGTATTTCAACTCTACAGCCCCATCCCAGAGCAGCCAGCCGCCCTCCTTTCCCAGGGCCAGATTAAGAAACCGAAATGCGTGGCTAATCTGACAATGACAAACTGAGATCAATCTGGTCTTGAATTCAAACAAACCCTGGCATTATGTGGCTGAGCAATGAGGAGAAACTGAAATTGTTTTTTTTGTTCATTGTGTATTTCTGTTTGCGGAATATTTAGATAAAGCCAGGAATAAAAGAGAAAGGGCTACCTATAATTAAATTATGAAAATAATTAGCTTCCATGTGATAAATGGCAAGTGTGTATAGGCTTGTGTCCCACATGAATCTTCTCATTGTGCCAGACTGGGTTCAAATGCCTTCTGTTTCATTTTTATGTATTTATTTATCTGTATATGTTCTGTATGAATATATGTACAGTACCAGTAAAAAGATTGGTCACACCTACTCATTTGAGCCAATCAGTTGTGTTGTGACAAGGTAGAGCGGTATACAGAAAATAGACTTATTTGGTAAAAGACCCAAGTCCATATTATGGCAAGAACGGCTCAAATAAGCAAAGAGAAATGACCAAATAGGGCTATCTTCTGTACACCAACCCTACCTGGTCACAACACAACTGATTGGCTCAATCGCATTAAGAAAGAAAGAAATTCCTAACATTTCAGACCAGAAAAGTCCAGATCAACTAACCCATGTCAACTAACGTTTTTTAGCGAGGTGTTTTTGCTCATTGATTTTGCTATCACATGAACACACATAAGACATGGCAAAATGTGTAGAATAACAGGAAATTAGCTTGTTCTTTCCATCCCATGGCAAAAAAAATGTAATTGCAGGAAATTAGCTTTAAAATGGAGCGGGATGTTCCCCAATGATGTAAGGGGGGCCCTAGTGGAACAGTTTGGCAACCACTGTACTGGGCCTGGGTTGGGTCTGGGATGGGATCATATTAATAGTAATTTGTTAATGAATTTTACAGCCAATATTGTATTCTAGACCAGTAAAATGTTCTTATTATGCTCAGAACCTTTCTCTTCTTTTAAAATATTACTGTCTCTGCTAGAGGAAAATGTAAAACGTAACGTGGCAATTTCATTTGTCACAGATGGTTAGTACAATGATAGAGTACATGTTAGATATTAATATCCTCCTCATTTGGGCCTCAATTCGAACTGGCATCTCACATACTTTAAAGGCCAATGAATACTTGTTACGCTGCATTATTCAGTGCAATGCTAATGCCATGTCCTTATTCTATCTGTTGTGTATTCTATTATATGAGGTATTCCTGATGATGTATTATCATTGTTGCAGGTGTTGGATGATCCTGCAGAGGACAACCTCCACATGGGTATGTACCTCACCAAACTGCTCTCTCCCGCTCTCTTGCTGTGCACTTAATCACCCGTTGACATTAATGAATGATTTATGTGAAAGTCCAAGTTGAGCGTGCTTATCTCAAACTCTAAATCGGCCTGTTGCTGCCCTTAGCAGTTGGCACAGCTGACTCCATATGAAAGTGCTAAACTAGAGGATAGCTCATTAATGAAGCCCTTACCACAAACTCTTAGAAAAAAGGTTTCTTCATTTGTCCCCATAGGAGAACCCTTTTTGGTTTAGCGGTGAAAAGGGTTCTACTTAGAACCTTTTAGTGGTGAAAGGGTTTCACGTAGAACATTGTATTAGTAAAAGGGCTCCACTTGGAGCCCCCTGAAAATATTTTCAGAGTGTTCTCCTATGGGGTCAAATGAAGAACCCTTTATGGTTCTAGGAAGAACCTTCTTTTCTAAGAGTGCACCACAACTCCACAGGGCACATAGACTATGGCTGGATTCCTTCGATCAGTACTAGTAGGGAAAGGGAAAGGGGGATAACTAGTCAGTTGTACAGCTGAATGAAATTATTTAGCTCAAGGCCTCGTGTGAAAAGGTGTTGTAACTTGGTGTTTGTCTCTGTCAGTCTTCAACCCATTGTGCCGAGTTCTAGAATATACTACAGTCTCTTTGACAGACATGTATGTACTGTACAGTGCATTCGAAAAGTATTCAGACCACTTGACTTTATCCACATTTTGTTATGTTACAGCCTTATTCTAAAATGGGTTAAATTGTTTTCCCCCCTCTTCAAACTACACACAATACCCTGTAAAGTCAAAGCAAAAACTGTTTTTTTGAAATTTTTGCACAAAAAAACAAAACATAAATAATACATTTACATAAGTATTCATACCCTTTACTCAGTAATTTGTTGAAGCACCTTTGGCAGTGATTACAGCATTGCGTCTTCTTGGGTATTGTCACACCCTGGCCTTAGTTTTCTTTGTTTTCTTAATTATTTTAGTTAGGTCTCCAGAGCCCTGTACGCACTGTTCCTTCTCCCCGTACTCGCCCTGTTGTGCGTGCCCTCAGCCCGGTACCACCAGTGCCGGTACCACACATCAGGCCTATAGTACGCCTTGAGAGTCCAGTGTGCCCTGTTGTTGTTCCCCGCACTAGCCTGAAGGTGCGTGTCCTTAGCCCGGTACCTCCAGTTCCGGCACCACGCACCAGGCCTACAGTGTGTCTCAGCCGGCCAGAGTCTGCCGTCTGCCCAACGGCGCCTGAACTGCCCGTCTGCCAAGCGGCGCCTGAACTGCCCGTCTGCCAAGCGGCGCCTGAACTGCCCGTCTGCCAAGCGGCGCCTGAACTGCCCGTCTGCCAAGCGGCGCCTGAACTGCCCGTCTGCCAAGCGGCGCCTGAACTGCCCGTCTGCCAAGCGGCGCCTGAACTGTCCGTCTGCCAAGCGGCGCCTGAACTGTCCGTCTGCCCAACGGCACCTGAACTGCCCGTCTGCCCAACGCCGTCTGAACTGTCCGTCTGCCAAGCGCCGCATGAACTGCCCGTCTGTATTGAGCCTTCAAAGCCGCCCGTCTGCCATGAGCCTGCAAAGCCGCCCGTCTGCCATGAGCCTACAGAGCCGTCTGCCAGACAGGAGCCGCTAGAGCCTTCCGCCAGACAGGAGCAGCCAGAGCCTTCCGCCAGACAGGAGCAGCCAGAGCCTTCCGCCAGACAGGATCAGCCAGAGCCTTCCGCCAGACAGGATCAGCCAGAGCCTTCCGCCAGACAGGATCAGCCAGAGCCTTCCGCCAGACTGGATCAGCCAGAGCCTTCCGCCAGACCGGATCAGCCAGAGCCTTCCGCCAGACCGGATCAGCCAGAGCCTTCCGCCAGACCGGATCAGCCAGAGCCTTCCGCCAGACCGGATCAGCCAGAGCCTTCCGCCAGACCGGATCAGCCAGAGCCTTCCGCCAGACCGGATCAGCCAGAGCCTTCAGCGAGCCATGACCAGCCAGAGCCGTCAGCGAGCCATGACCAGCCAGAGCCGTCAGCGAGCCATGACCAGCCAGAGCCGTCAGCGAGCCATGACCAGCCAGAGCCGTCAGCGAGCCATGACCAGCCAGAGCCGTCAGCGAGCCATGACCAGCCAGAGCCGTCAGCGAGCCATGACCAGCCAGAGCCGTCAGCGAGCCATGACCAGCCAGAGCCGTCATCCAGCCATGACCAGCCAGAGCCGTCATCCAGCCATGACCAGCCAGAGCCGTCATCCAGCCAGGATCCGCCAGAGCCGTCATCCAGCCAGGATCCGCCAGCCAGCCAGGATCCGCCAGCCAGGATCCGCCAGCTAGCCAGGATCCGCCAGCCAGCCAGGATCCGCCAGCCAGCCCGGTGTTGTCCCTCAGTCCGGAGCTGCCGTCCCTCAGTCCGGAGCTGCCGTCCCTCAGTCCGGAGCTGCCCCTTATCCTGGTGCTGCCCCTTATCCTGGTGCTGCCCCTTAGTCCGGTGCTGCCCCTTAGTCCGGTGCTGCCCCTTAGTCCGGTGCTGCCCCTTAGTCCGGTGCTGCCCCTTAGTCCGGTGCTGCCCCTTAGTCCGGTGCTGCCCCTTAGTCCGGTGCTGCCCCTTAGTCCGGTGCTGCCCCTTAGTCCGGTGCTGCCCCTTAATCCAGTGGGGTTAATGTGGAGGGTGGTTATTTGGAGGATGCTACGAAAGCGGGTAGTGACTATGGTGGGGTGGGGACCACGACCAGTGCCAGAGCCGCCACCGTGGACAGACGCCCACCCAGAACCTCCCCTAGACTTTATGCTGGTGCGCCCGGAGTTCGCACCTTAAGGGGGGGTTATGTCACGCCCTGGCCTTAGTATTATTTGTTTTCTTTATTATTTTAGTTAGGTCAGGGTGTGACATGGGGAATGTATGTGTTTTTGTAGTGTCTAGGGTGGTTGTAAGGTTTAGGGGGTTTATTAGAGTAGTTGGGTTTATGTTTACTATAGAAGTCTAGCTTTGTCTATGGTTGAGTGTAGGTATCTAGGAAAGTCTATGGTTGCCTGAATCGGGTCTCAATTAGAGACAGCTGGTTATTGTTGTCTCTGATTGGGAGCCATATTTAAGGCAACCATAGGCTTTAGCTGTTTGTGGGGAATTGTCTATGTTGAACGTAAGTAGCTTGTGTGTGCACTTTCGTTTGTAGCTTCACGGTTGTTTTGTATAGTTTGTATAAGTGTTTCGTTTCATGTTCATCTTCAAAATAAAGAGAAGATGTATTTTGCACACGCTGCGCCTTGGTCCACTCTCTTTAAAGAAGACAATCGTGACAGGTATGATGCTACAAGCTTGGCACACCTGTATTTGGGGAGTTTCTCCCATTCTTCTCTGCTGATCCTCTCCAGCTCTGTCAGGTTGGATGGGGACTGTCGCTGCACAGCTATATTCAGGTCTCGATTGGATTCAAGTCTGGACTCTGGCTGGGCCACTCAAAGACATTCAGTGACTTGTTCCGAAGACACTCCTGCGTTCTCTTGGCTGTGTGCTTAGGGTGATTGTCCTGTTGGAAGGTGATCCTTCGCCCCCAGTCTGAGGTCCTGAGCGCTCTGAGCAGGTTTTCATCATGGATCTCTCTGGACTTTGCTCCGTTTATCTTTCCCTCACTCTTGACTGCTCTTCCAGTACCTGCCACTGAAAAACACCCCCACAGCATGATGCTGGCACCACCATGCTTCACCGTAGGGATGGTGCCAGGTTTCCTCCGATGTCAAGCTTGGCATTTAGGCCAAATAGTTCAATCTTGGTTTCATCAGACCAGAGAATCTTGTTTCTCATGGTCTGCGAGTCCTTTAGGTGCCTTTTGGCAAACTCCAAGTGGGTTGTCATGTGCCTTTTTACTGAGGAGTGGCTTCCGTCTGACAACTCTACCATGAAGTTGGAGTTGGTTGTCCTTCTGGAAGGTTCTCCCATCTCCATTCCGGAGCTCTGTCGGAGTGACCATCGGGTTCTTGGTCACCTCCCTGACCAAGGCCCTTCTCTACCTATTGCTCAGTTTGGTTGGGCGGCCAGCTCTAGGAAGAGCCTTGCTGGTTCCAAACTTCTTCCATTTAAGAATGATGGAGGTCACTGTGTTCCTGGGGACCTTCAATGCTGCAGAAATGTTTTGGTACCCTTCCCCAGATCTGTGCCCCGACACAATCCTGTCTCTGAGCTCTAAGGACAATTCTTTCGACCTCAAGACTTGGTTTTTGCTCTGACAAGCAACTGTCAACTGTAGGACCTTATATAGACAGGTGTGTGCCTTTCCAAATCATGTCCAATCAATTGAATTTAACACATGTGCACTCCAATCAAGTTCTAGAAACATCTCAAGGATGATCAATGGAAACAGGATGCACCGGAGCTCAAGTTCGAGTGTAGCATTTCACTACACTCGCATTAACATCTGCTAACCATGTGTACGTGACCAATCAAATTTTATTTTATTTGAGTCTCATAACAAAGGGTCTGAATACTTATGTAAATAGGTAGTTCTGCGTTTTATTTTTAATACATTTGAAAAAATGTCTAAAACCTGTTTTATCTTTGTCATTATGGGGTATTGTATGTAGATTGATGAGATGTTTTATTTATTTAATCCATTTTAGAATAAAGCTGTATGTAACAAAATGTGGAAAAAGGGAAGGGGTCTGAATACTTTCTGAATGCACCGTATGTAGACTGTGTTTCTCTTCTCTCCCTCTCCTGCAGTATTTGATTTGATGCCAAAGGGGTGAGTAGCACTTTTTGCAACAATAATTAAAGCCTTATCCCCACCCCCATTCTGGTCTCATAGACTAGACATGACATAGTACATGTAAATTCAGGATACTTAAATTAGTATGATATGTTATGTTTGGTATGGTTACAAAAGACACATGGTTACTTAATGCAAAAACAAAACTAGAGTGGTTGGTCGGGGTGAATGGTTGGGGCACATAATGCGAACATCTAGCAACCCAAAGGTTGCGAGTTCAAATCTCATTATGGACAACTTATGCTTTAGCTAATTTGCAACTTTTCAACTACTTACTACTTTTTAGCTACATTGCAACTGCTTAGCATGTTAGTTAACCCTTTCCCTAACCTTAAATGTAACCGTTTTAGCTAACCCTTCCCCTAACCTTATCCAATTAACCTAACTCCTAAACTTAACCCAAACATTAACCCTAACACCTAGCCTCACTAACGTTAGCCAGCTATCAAACATTTGCAACCTAGCCACCTAGCAATATTTGTAACATATCATAAGTTTAGCAAATTCTGAACATATTGTACGTTTTGCTAATTCGTAACATATTGTGCGATTTCGTAACATGTAATACGTATTGTAATTCGTAACATCTCATACGAAATGGGGGATGGACTTCTACAAATGAATACATACCATATGAAATGTAACATATCACATTCTCGCACAGCCGCGAGCTGCCTAGTGACACGAGCCTACCAGATGAGGTAAATGTCTTCTATGCGCGCTTCGAAGCAAGCAACACTGAAGCATTCATAAGAGCACCAGCTGTTCCTGACGACTATGTGATCACGCTCTCCGTAGCCGATGTGAGTAAGACCTTTAAACAGGTCAACATTCTCAAGGCCGCAGGGCCAGACGGATTACCAGGACGTTACTCAGTGCATGCGCTGACCAACTTGCAAGTGTCTTCACTGACATTTTCAACCTGTCCATGACTGAGTCTGTAATACCAACATGTTTCAAGCAGACCACCATTGTTCCTGTGCCCAAGAACAAGAAGGTAACCTGCCTAAATGACTACCGACCCATAGCACTCACGTCTGTAGCCATGAAGTGCTTTGAAAGGCTGGTCATGGCTCACATCAACACCATTATCCCATAAACCCTAGACCCACTCCAATTTGCATACTTCCCCAACAGATCCACAGATGACGCAATCTCTATTGCACTCCACAGTTTGCAGACGGCACAACAGTGGTAGTAGGCCTGATCACCGACAACGATGAGACAGCCTATAGGGAGGTCAGGGACCTGGCAGTATGGTAACAACCTCTCCCTCAACATGATCAAGGACTACAGGAAAAGGAGGGCCGAGCACGCACTCATTGACAGGACTGAAGTGGAGCAGGTTGAGAGCTTCAAGTTCCTTGGTGTCCACATCACCAACAAACTATCATGGTCCAAACACACCAAGACAGTCGTGATGAGGGCACCACAACACCTATTCCCCCTCAAGAGACTGAAAAGATTTGGCATGGGTCCTAAGATCCTCAAAAAGTTATACAGCTGCACCATCGAGAGCATCCTGACTGGTTGCATCACTGCCTGGTACTGCAACGGCTCTGCATCCATCCGTAAGGCGCTACAGAGGGTAGTGCGCACGGCCCAGTACATCGCTGGGGCCAAGCTTCCTGCCATCCAGGACCTCTATACCAGGCGGTGTCAGAGGAAGGCCCTAAAGATTGTCAAAGACTCCAGTCATCCTAGTCATAGATTGTTCTCTCTGCTACTGCACGGCAAGTGGTACCGGAGCACCAAGTCTAGGTCCAAAAGGCTTCTTAACATCTTCTATCCCCAAGCCATAAGAATTCTGAACAGCTAATCAAATGGCTACCCGGACAATTTGCATTGCCCCCCGCACATTGACTCTGTACCAGTACCCCCTGTATATAGCGTTGTTACTGTTATTTTATTATTTGGTATTTTTCTTTTTTTCCCCTTTTTCTTTTTTCTTTTTTTCTTCTTTACTTCAGTTTATTTTAAGTAAATACTTTCTTAACACTTATTTTTCTTTAAACTGCATTGTTGGTTAAGGGCTTGTAAGTAAGCATTTCACTGTAAGGTCTATATACATGTTGTATTGATTTGATTTGATATACTAAATGGAGTGTCTCGGATTCAGTGGTGGAAAAACTACCCAAATGTCATACTTGAGTAAAAGTAAAGATACCTTCATAGAAAATGGCTCAAGTAAAAGTGATAGTCACCCAGTAAAATACTACTTGAGTAAAAGTCTAAAAGTATTTGGTTTTAAATATACTTAATTACATAAACTTAAATATAACTTTATGTAATTGCTCAAATATACTTAAGTATCAAAAGTAAAAGTATGAATAATTTCCCATTCCTTGTACTAAACAAACCAGACGCCAGAATTTTCTTGTTTTTTAAATTTACGGATAGCCAGGGGCACACTCCAACACATAATTTACAAACGAAGCATTTGTGTTTAGTGAGTTGCTAGATCACAGGTAGTAGGGGTGACCAAGGATATTATCTTGATAAGTGTGTGAATTGGAACATTTTTCTGTCCTGCTAAGCATTCAAAATGAAACGGGTTTCAAGAAAAATGTATGGAGTAAAAAGTACATTAAGTAATTTTTTTTAGGAAAGTAGTGGAGTAAAAGTAAAAGTTGTCAAAAATAGAAATAATAAAGTAAATTACAGATACCTCAAACTACTTAAGTAGTACTTTAAAGTATTTTTTACTTAAGTACTTTCCAGCACTGCTCGGATTTACATACAGACTAATGAAATGCTCTGAGACCAGGTTGCCATCCCCTCTTCCCTTTTCCCCTCATCCCCCTTCTCCTCTCTTCCCTCTCTCCGGTGTTCTCCTTCATTACTCAAAGCTGATGTAGTGCCTGTGTTTGTTCACTGCTCCCTCCCCCCTTCTCTCTCTCACCAGAGGGATTCATTATGTGCTTATGTTTTACACTTGACAGTTATTACCAGTGGTATTAGCACTACACCACTGCACCAGGGTTTCTCTACACTTTCTGCCCCACTGGTTGGGCTCTGTTGGTAACCCTTTCATGTCCAGTTAATAATTCTACATCCCTTCCTGTAGAAAAATGGACCCAAAGACATTTTGGACCTTAGACGCGTTGGACAGCAAAGACGCAAAAGTGATATTAATATCAGCTATACTCTACGAAAGTCCCGCCTACTTCCTGGATCATGTCTCATATTGTTTTTGAATGGGATTCAATAGTATTATCATCAAATTTATTAAAATGCTGTCATTTAAGATAAACAGTATGTAAAGTTATATTTAACACAAAAGGTTAAACCTTTTGTGAATCCCATTCAAAAACACTATGGGACATGATCCAGGAAGTAGGCAGGACTTTCACAGCACATGATCAGCTATTAGTAATACTATTCCCAAGAAGTCACTTTGATGTGAAGCTAATGGCTTTATGACATTATAAAGAAAACAGAAGAAATTGAGGTTGTCGCATGGGGGAGTTATTTCTGAATCATGACATTTTGCTTCAATGGAAGGTCAACTTTTCCCAGCTAATCCACCTATTGCCTATTTAACTGTTACTCAGACAGAGAGAGTGAGAAAGAGAGGAGAGGAAAAGAAAAAGGGGAGAGAGGAGAGGAGTGAGGTAGAGAGAGAGAAGTGATTATTTGATCTCCAGAGTAGGTACTGACCATCCATTGCCAGACAGAGAACCGAGAGAAGTGGAAAGGTAAGGAGAGAGAAGGGGGGGGGGGGGGGGGGGAGAGAGTGAGAGAATAGATAGATTCGTTTTTCTCAGTCTGCATATTAGTAATGGCCTATTTCTTCCCGGAGAGGAGATGGAAACACAGTTTCCCTTTAACTTCAATTCCATTTCTCCTTCCATCTATACACACTCAGGATATAGCCATTTAGTTGGAGTCATGTAATGAAATGGAGGACTTCAGACACATTTGAGTGTTGTAGCTAGCTGATTAGTGATTTGGTGGTTAAATCAAATCAAACTTTATTTGTCACATGCTCCGAATACAACAGGTGTATACCATACTGTGAAATGCTTACTTGCAAGCCCTTAACCAACAGTGCAGTTCAAGAAGAGTTAAGAAAATATTGACCAAATAAACAAAAGTATAAAATAATAATAAGTAACACAATAAAATAACAACAACGAGGCTACATGCAGCGGGTACCGGTACCGAGTCTATGTGCGGGGGTGCGGGTTAGTCGAGGTAATTTGTACATGTAGCTAGGGGTAAAGTGACTAAGCATAGATAATTAACAATCAGTAACAGACGATAGCTATGTCTCTAGTCTCTACCATTTTGTGGATAGCCTGGACAGATTGGTCATGCTCCATTTAAGCCCTGAATTAAATGAAGTCTTGTCTATGTGAGCAGGAGACATTGAGCTGTTACCGGTGGTGCTGTTCTGGTCCTTGGGTGCCAGTGACGTGGGAGGTTGTGTGTTTGTCTTGTGTAACATTATTGTTTGTACAATCTGCTCCAGAGTGTGCTTGGATTTGGATCTATATACAGTGGGGAGAACAAGTATTTGATACACTGCCGATTTTGCAGGTTTTCATACTTACAAAGCATGTAGAGGTCTGTAATTTTTATCATAGGCACACTTCAACTGTGAGAGACGGAATCTAAAAGTGTGTGGACAGGTGTCTTTTATACAGGTAACGAGTTCAAACAGGTGCAGTTAATACAAGTAATGAGTGGAGAACAGGAGGGCTTCTTAAAGAAAAACGAACAGGTCTGTGAGAGCCGGAATTCTTACTGGTTGGTAGGTGATCAAATACTTATGTCATGCAATAAAATGCAAATTAATTACTTAAAAATCATACAATGTGATTTTATGGATTTTTGTTTTAGATTCCGTCTCTCACAGTTGAAGTGTACCTATGATAAAAATTACAGACCTCTACATGCTTTGTAAGTAGGAAAACCTGCAAAATCGTCAGTGTATCAAATACTTGTTCTCCCCACTGTATACAGGCTGTATTCAAATGCCATATGGAATGGAACTAAAGTAGCTTAACTGGTATCCTTCCAGCGGTTAATGACAAAAAGATCAATCTTTGTCTCCCTGTATCTCTGTCTCTCCATCTGTCTGTCTCTCTCTCTGTCTTATTCTCTTGCTAACTCTCTCTGTGTATTTGTGTGTTGGTTCCTGATGCGGTCCCAGTCCAGTGATGGAGGTCCCCACAGACAGCCCCTTCACTGAGGAGCAAACACGCCTCTACTTCAGAGACATTGTCCTGGGCATTGAGTACTGTGAGTAGCAGCATCATACTCCTCCCTCTCCTCCCCTCTTCCTCCCTTACTGCTCCTCCTCCCCTCCTTGCCTCTACTTGAGAGAGATCGTCCTTGATATCCTGGGCATGGAGCACTGTAAGTACCCACATACATGTATACATGATTGTAGGTACCAGCAGAGGCTCTCGCTCTGAGCTACCAGACTACCCCACTACCCCTATATCAATCTCAGTGGAGAGGAGAAGCCAGCCACCACCACTGCCTCCATTGAACTGAACAGTGTGCCTGGTAGACTTCCGATTCAATTTCCTCCCTCTCTTTGTGTTTTCCACTCATCCCTCATCTATCTCCCATCCAGCCACAGTATGTTCAGGTCTTAAAGGGCTTCTCTGTTCTGGTGTGTCACACACAATCTCCCCTCAGCGCCATTGAGCTCATAACCAATTAGGGCTTTTCTAAGGCCATTTTAGACTGTGGTCTTTCTAAGGCCATTTTAGAGTGTGGTCTGGCTCACAGGTCTATGAGCACAATCAGTACATCAATAGGTAAACTGTACTGTAGTACCGTTGTAGATAATGGGCTACGTAGGAAGTGTATGCTCTCTATACAGTAGGGAAATTTGGTTTGGTTTGTTATTGTAAATGTTATGATTGGGTGTATGGGTTTGTTGTTGGTCTCTATGTCTATGTACAAGCATGTGGAAATTAATTTCCTTCTTGGAGGACAATAAAATCCAATCTAATGTGCTCTGTAGGCTTCTGTAGAAGCATGGCAAAGCTTGGGCTACACTCTTAGAAAAAAAGGTACTATCTAGAAGGGTTTGTCTGCAGTCCCCATAGGAGAACCCTTTGAATAACCCTTTTTGGTTCCAGGTAGAACCAAAAACTAGCTCCTGTTTGATCTCATTACTAACTCAAACACTTAATCTGCAAAAATGACAAGTTAATTAGTGGGTAATGGTGATTTCAGAAACAAAGTGGAACGACCAAAACATAGGCTACATTTGTTGCATTACAACCAGTAATTTAAATGGATTTTTATTTGGATTTAATGTGATGGACATACACAAAATAGTCCAAATTGGTGAAGTGAAATGAAAAAAATTACTTGTTTTCAAAAAATTCAACAAAAAACCCCCGGAAAAGTGGTGCATGCATATGTATTCACGCCCTCTGCTATGAAGCCCCTAAATAAGATCTGGTGCAACAATTACCTTCAGAAGTCACATAATTAGTTAGATTGCATACAGGTGGACTTTATTTAAGTGTCACATGATCTGTGACATATAGTATATATACACCTGTTCTGAAAGGCCTCAGAGACTGCAACATCCTTAAGCAAGGGGCACCACCAAGCAAGCGGCACCATGAAGACCAAGGAGCTCTCGAAACAGGTCAGGGACAAAGTTGTGGAGAAGTACAGATCAGGGGTGGGTTATAAAAAAATATCAGTAACATCCCACAGAGCACCATTAAATCCATTATTAAAAAATTTAAAGAATATGGCACCACAACAAACCTGCCAAGAAAGGGCCACCCATCAAAACTCAGGGACCAGGCAAGGAGGGCATTAATCAGAGAGGCAACAAAGAGACCAAAGATAACCTTGAAGGAGCTGCAAAGCTCCACAGCGGAGATTGGAGTATCTGTCTATAGGACCTCTTTAAGCCGTACACTCCACAGAGCTGGGCTTTATGGAAGAGTGGCCAGAAAAAAGCCATTGCTTAAAGAAAAAAGTAAGCGAACACGTTTGGTGTTCGCCAAAAGGCATGTGGGAGACTCCCCAAACATGTGGAAGAAGGTACTCTGGTCAGATGAGACTAACATTTTGCTTTTTGGCCATCAAGGAAAATGCTATGCCTGGCGCAAACCCAACAACTCTCATCACCCCGAGAACAACATCCCACAGTGAAGCATGGTGGTGGCAGCATCATGCTGTGGGGATGTTTTTCATCGGCAGGGACTGGGTCAGAATTGGTCAGAATTGAAGGAATGATGGATGGCTCTAAATACACTGAAATTCTTGAGGGAAACCTGTTTCAGTCTTCCAGAGATTTGAGACTGGGACGGAGGTTCACCTTCCAGCAGGACAATGACCCTAAGCATACTGCTAAAGCAACACTCGTGTGGTTTAAGGGGAAACATTTAAATGTCTTGGAATGGCCTAGTCAAAGCCCAGACCTCAATCCAAATGAGAATCTGTGGTATGACTTAAAGATTGCTGTACACCAGCGGAAGCCATCCAACTTGAAGGAGCTGAAGTAGTTTTGTCTTGAAGAATGGGCAAAAATCCCAGTGGCTAGATGTGCCAAGCTTATAGAGACATACCCCAAGAGACATGCAGCTGTAATTGCTGCAAAAGGTGTCTCTACAAAGTATTGACTTTGGCGGGGTGAATAGTTATGCACGCTCAAGTTTTCAGTTTTTTTGTCTTATTTCTTGTTTGTTTAACAATAACAAATATTTTGCATCTTCAAAGTGGTAGGTGTGTTGTGTAAATCAAATGATACAACCCCCCAAAAGAATTCAGTTGAATTTCAGGTTGTAAGGCAACAGAATAGGAACATTGCCAAGGGGGGTGAATACTTTAGCATGCCACTGTATCTAAATACGTATCGAATCATCTTGAAAGGGAAAGATGCACATCCCTAGGTAGGTAGGTAGGTAGGTGTTAAAAGTGTTGGGCCAGTAACCGAAAGGTCTCTGGTTTGAATCCCTGAGCCAACTACGTAAAACATCTGTCGATGTGCCTTTGAGTAAGGCACTTAACCCTAATTGCTCTTGTAAGTTGCTCTGGATAAGAGCATCTGCCAAATGACTAAACTGTATAATGAGTAAGATGTCTTCCTATTTTCCTGGTATTAGAAGTAGAGGAGCTGCTGTCTCCTGATTCTGCCTCTTCGACCCTACTCTGCTCCCGTTCTGCATCTTATGACTTGCACTTTCTTCCCAGCCGGCTCGGCCCTCCTCTCTTGCCCTACCTTCCTGAACTTTTTCTCTTTCCAGATGAAATCCTGCAACTAGTGAAGTCCGGCCGCCCAACAACCTGCCCACTCGACCCCAACCCCTCCTTCTCCAGACCATCTCTGGAGACATTCTCACTTTCCTCATCAACTCATCCCTGACCACTGGCTCCTCTCACTTCAAAATGGCCAAAGTCACCATTCCCTGTCTCGGACCAACTCTCTCGCTATCTCTCACAGAACGATGTTCTTGACCGTAACCAGTCAGGCTTCAAGACGGGGGTCACTCAACCGAGACTTCGCTCCTCTGTATCCCGGAGGCTCTCCACACTGCCAATTCTGACTCTCTCCTCAGTTCTCATCCTCCTAGATCTATCCGCTGCCTTCGACATCATGAACCATCAGATCCTGCTCTACACCCTCTCAGTACTGGGTGTCTCAGGCTCTACACACTCTTGGATTGCAGCCTACCTGGCAGACCAGTCCTACCAGGTGACGTGGGGAGGATCTCTGTCTGCACCACGTACTCTCACTACTGGTGTCCCCCAGGGCTCGGTTGTAGGCCCTCTCCTCTTCTCTCTATACACAAGTCACTCAGCTCCGTCATATCCTCATACGGTCTCTTCTATCATTGCTATGCGGTGTTCAATCTTCCCAAGTTCTCACATGTCACCCCGCACACTCCACTGGCTTCCAGTCGAAGCTCGCTTCCACCACAAGACCATGGTACTTGCCTACGGAGCTGCAAGAGGAACTGTCCCTCCCTACCTTCAGGCTATACTCAAACCCTACACCCCAACCCAAGTACTCCGTTCTGCCACCTCTGGTCTCTTGGCAGCTCCCGCTCAGCCCAGTCAAAGCTCTTCTCTGTCCTGGCACCCCATTGATGTTACCAGCTTCACTCTGAAGCTAGGACAGCAGAGTCCCTGTCCATCTTCAGAAAAACATCTAAAACCCTACCTACCTCTTCAAAGAAAACTTAATGAAAGGCAAAAAATACTGCCTTTCGTGAAGTAACACTCGCACTTTCCCCCCTTACTAGCATTGCCCTGCTATTTTCTGACCACGGAAAATGCTGGATCTTTGCCAAATCATAATGGTCAGGTGCAGGCCCATGGAATACGAAGTTCTACAAGGTGCTATTTTGCTGGAATACCCTGTAAAATGCCCATCTCTCATTCTCGCTCTCCATTCTCCTTAGTGCACTACCAGAAGATAGTCCACCGGGACATCAAGCCTGCTAACGTACTGCTGGGGGATGACGGCCATGTGAAGATTGCTGACTTTGGGGTCAGTAACCAGTTTGAGGGCAACGATGCCCTGCTCTCCTCTACGGCTGGGACTCCTGCTTTCATGGCCCCAGAGACCCTGTCAGATATCCACCAGAGCTTCAGTGGAAAGGTAGGGTCAAAGAGTGTGTGTGTGTGTGTGTGTGTGTGTGTGTGTGTGTGTGTGTGTGTGTGTGTGTGTGTGTGTGTGTGTGTGTGTGTGTGTGTGTGTGTGTGTGTGTGTGTGTGTGTGTGTGTGTGTGTGTGTGTGTGTGTGTGTGTGTGTGTGTGTGCTTTCTCGTTGCAGTACAATATTATTTCTAACATGGGAAATGTATATTTCCCAGGCTGTTTATATAGAGCTGTGGATGTTCAAGGGTTGGCAGCATCGGTTGCAGTAGATGTTGGCCTGTAGCCAGCCGAGCCGTGGAACAAGCGGAGGAACAGGAGGCAAAACAGGAGGAAGAGGAATAAAAACCATGAAATTAAAATGAGCCGCCACCAATCAAAGTGGAGCAGAGAGGAGAGCGGTGGATGAGGAGAGGGGAGGGGAGGATAGGAGAAGAGAGGGGAGGAGAGGAGAGCATTTGTGGGGCCAACGATGCCAGGAGGAAGCCTACCTCTATCCCTCCTTCTCTCTCTCTCTATCCGTGTCCCTCCCTGCATACTTTAGCAACAAGCGTCATGCAGCGAGACAAGAGGAGAGGAAAGGAGGAGAGGAGAGCAGAGTAGAGTCCATCACTAGGCAGCACAACACACATCAGCATCTTTCTGCTGTTCTGACTAACAGCTCATCTCTTTGTGCTTCTATTTAATCAGCCCACCCGCTTTATAAGATAACTAATTCATTTTCGGGCTTTTTTCTGGATAATCCTCAAATGCCAGTTTGATTTGATGGGTTTGGTCACGGACAGGAAGACCATGCTTGCAACTGGGAACTTGGAACAGAAAATTGCACAACAGACAAAACTGTCAGCAGAGTATGAATTGGGTAGGAGACAAGTGCTCTAGGCCGCTAGCCTTCCTTCGGTCTGTCTTCAGGGAACATGTGCTGTACAAGTGCCACTCCTGTTCTGATTTGTCAAGTAGTCCCCGAGCCTTGTTCGAGAGCAAACACTGTATCATTGACATCTGCTAATTCTATACTCAGCAGCAAAACACAATCGAAATGATTTGATTTCAGTGGAAGATGTTTAAAAGAACACAAAACAAAAGCCACACTCTCAGTCGCTCTGAAATTGCAGTAGCCTGTCTGTATCTTTATAGAAGAGATTGGCTGTGCAGTGCTCTAATGGTTCATTTGATAAAAGATAGGCTGTGTAATAGAGTGGCTGGGGTCAGAGGGCTGGGTTTATCAATCATAGTGCCAGCCGGGCCAGCCAGTAAGCAAGCCAAGCAGGCAGAGAGAGAGTGTCCTGGTCAGTCAGTGTGCTGCACATTGGAACACAGCTATTAGATCGAGGACAGAGAGAGAGAGGGGGGGGGTGAAGAGAGAGAGAGAGAGAGAGCAGGGCAGGAATGAGACTGATGGATGGCTGCAGGCTGAGGCTCGATTGGCTCTCTGCTTCTGTTTCCTATCTGATTGCCCTGCAAAGGTCCCTAGAGATACACTCGTTGGGTTGATAGTGGACTTGGAAAGTGGTATGAGCGGTGTGTGTGTGTGGGTGTGTTCGTTTGTGTGTGCTTGAGTGCTTGTCTATCTGCCTGTATCTACCTGTCTGTCTTTTTGTGTCTGTCTGTATGTATGTCTGTGTAATCTTATTCTGAGTCTATGAGTCTGTGTTTCTCTGTGTTCACTGGTACAGCTCCTCTTACCATTTGACTGCTATTGTTTTTCAGGCATTGGATGTATGGGCCATGGGAGTGACTGTCTACTGCTTTGTGTTTGGGAAGGTAAGCAAGCCAGCTGATTTCTGTGTCCATTTTCTCTTCTTTTCACTACTTCCCAGCCTGCCAACAACCATTATTGTTTTCCAGTGACGTTCTATGGGAGAAGTGGTGGAAGAGGGTTTTTTCCTATGTATAGATAGTCATGAGTCTCTGCTAGCACAGCTGGCCCCTCTGTATAACTTCTCACAGACGTCTAATGGAACAGTGGAACATTTAGCATTTCATTTTAGTGCAGTCTGGTGCACATCAAATGTATGCTCTTACCTAGGAATCCAGATTTGTTTTGCCCCAAGATGTTCTTCGAATTTGAATTATAACTCTTAACGCTCACTTTTTTTTTACCTCTCTTCTCGTCTGTCCTCTCCTCTTTTCGCTTTTCAACTTGCAGTGTCCGTTCATTGATGAATACATCCTGGTTCTACACAATAAGATCAGGACTAAATGTGTGGAGTTCCCAGAGTCGTAAGTCTCTCTTTTTTTCTCTCTCTTTCCCATTACTCCATCACCCCTCCTTCCTCTTTATTAAATGAGACAGACTTGATGTTCCAGTCATCCCAGAGTTGAAACCGATGCTGCCAACTTTAGCTGTTGCTCAGAGGAGTCACTCTCACACAAGCACAGACACCCTTCAAAAGTATGGGGATGTTCCTAGTGTTTTGTCTACTGAATGTGATAAAAAAACAGACCCTCTGAAGCCAAACCAGAGTGTCAGTAGTGTTTACCTGCAGACTGTAACACTCACTCCCAGTCTCCTCTCTCCTCTTCTCTCCTTCCTCTCTCGTTCACTCTATCCTCTTATCTCTTTCACTCTGAAAAAACACCCAATGCCAGACAAAAAGTAGGCTGGAGGCAATTCTAATTCTCTGTGTCCGGTATAGGCGAGAAAGAGAGAAGAAGAGTGAGATAAAAACAGACGGGAGAGGGAGACAGAGAGAGGAACACAGCGAAACAGAGAGAGTGTCAGTGGGAGTATGTGTGGGGAAGACATGTAATCTTGTCATCCCCAGCCTAATGAAATAGTCTCCCTGTCTGTGTAGGACATGTAATCTTGTCATCCCCAGCTTAATGAAATAGTCTCCGTGCATGCGTGCGTGCGCCTGGTGTGTACCCTTAGCTGTTCTGTGTGGGAAGATCGCATGCTGCTCCCTAGTCCTCCAAACACAACAACATCACATTACATAACGGGCCCATCTCGATGCAAACAACAACACTGCCTGGGTTAGCTTAGCTACCACCACTGTCATTATTTAAGACTGATACTGTTGAGGATTTCTACCTCTGTTCATTCCTACCTCTATATCTAAGATGTTCTGTCACTCTTTTGACTATTACCGTGATCAATAACTGCTGTTAAAAGAACTGTCAACCCCCCCCCCCCCCCCCCCCCGATCACTGTGTATCTGACCTCTGTGTTCTCTTAGGCCAGAGATCAGTGAGGAGTTGAAGACTCTTATCCTGAAAATGTTGGACAAGAACCCTGACACCAGGATCACCATACCTGAGATCAAGGTGAGGGGAGGAGAAACCAGTCAAGGGCTCCACCGTCATCCCCCTGACTTAGACGAATGGTACTGTAGGAGGTTACTTGCATACGGTAGTTTCAATGGGACTCATTAACAGGCAGTGCTGAATGGGTCATGAGCATGACTGAACGTGTTCTCCCAGTAGATTGCCAGATCAACAGATCAACAGCTGTCCTTTGTGTTAAAGCTCACATACAAGTTCAAGTAAGCGAAGTCCCAAAACTAAAGGTGAAGGCTGAATCATCTCTCCCTACGAGTCTCTCTGTGACAGAGAAGGAGTTCTAAACTTGTAATCTGATCTGTTGTCAGCGGATCATCTCTCTCCAGGGGCTATGTGTGGTTGTGGGTATGGCCTCCAGTTCCTCCATCTCCTCATCAGAAAAGAGCCACTGCTCGTTAGAGTTCTCATGTTGCCTCATCTGTGGAGGCTCCACTACCTCTTCCTGTTCTCAGCAGTGTCCTCCGGAGTCAGACCAGGCCTTTATTTTCTGTGCCACTGGGTGCATACGGGCCTCTCTCTCAAAGTCAGCCCTCCGCATCAGCTCCCAATATTAGAAGGCTTGAAGCTGGCAGAAGTACTCATTAAAGGACTGGATGTTGTGCTGGAGAATAGACATAAATGTGGATATGTACAGTTGAAGTCGAAAGTTTACATACACTTACGTTTAAGTCATTAAAACTCTTTTTTCAACCACTCCACAAATTTCTTGTTAACAAACTATAGTTTTGGCAAGTCGGTTAGGACATCTACTTTGTGCATGACACTAGTAATTTTTCCAACAATTGTTTACAGACAGATTATTTCACTTATAATTCACTGTATCACAATTCCAGTGGGTCAGACGTTTACATACACTAAGTTGACTGTGCCTTTAAACAGATTGGAAAATTCCAGAAAATTATGTCATGGCTTTAGAAGCTTCTGATAGGCTAATTTACATAATTGGAGTTAATTGGAGGTGTACCTGTGTATGTATTTCAAAGCCCACCTTCAAACTCAGTGCTTTTTTGCTTGACATCATGGGAAAATTAAAAGAAATCAGCCAAGACCTCAGAAAAAACATTGTAGACCTCCACAAGTCTGGTTCATCCTTGGGAGCAATTTCCAAACGCCTGAAGGTACCACGTTCATCTGTACAAACAATAGTATGCAAGTATAAACACCATGGGACCACGCAGCCATCATACCGCTCAGGAAGGAGATGCGTTCTGTCTCCTAGAGATTAACATACTTTGAATGCGAAAAGTGCAAATCAATCCCAGAACAACAGCAAAGGACCTTGTGAAGATGCTGGATGAAACAGGTACAAAAGTATCTATATCCACAGTAAAGCAAGTCTTATATTGACATAACCTGAAAGGCAGCTCAGCAATGAAGAAGCCACTGCTCCAAAACCGCCATAAAAAAGCCAGACTACTGTTTGCAACTGCACATGGGGACAAAGATCATACTTTTTGGAGAAATGTCCTCTGGTCTGATGATACAAAAATAGAACTGTTTGGCCATAATGACCATCGTTATGTTTGGAGGAAAAAGGGGGAGGCTTGCAAGCCGAGAGCACCATCCCAACCGTGAAACACTGGGGTGGCAGCATCATGTTGTGGGGGTGCTTTGCTGCAGGAGGGACTGGTGTACTTCACAAAATAGATGGCATCATGAGGAAAGGAAAATTATGTGGATATATTGAAGCAACATCTAAAGACATCAGTCAGGAAGTTAAAGCTTGGTCGCAAATGGGTCTTCCAAATGGACAATGACCCCAAGCATACTTCCAAAGTTGTGGCAAAATGGCTTATCGACAACAAAATCAAGGTATTGTGGTGGCCGTCAAAAAGCTCTGACCTCAATCCCATAGAAAATTTGTGGGCAGAACTGAAAAAGCGTGTACGAGCAAGGAGGCCTACAAACCTGACTCAGTTACACCAGCTCTGTCAGGAGGAATGGGCCAAAATTCACCCAACTTATTGTGGGAAGCTTGTGGAAGGCTACCCGAAACGTTTGACCCAATAATAAATGTAAAGGCAATGTTACTAAATACTAATTGAGTGTATGTAAACTTCTGACCCACTGGGAATGTGATGGAAAAAATAAAAGCTGAAATAAATAATTCTCTCTACTATTATTCTGACATTTCACAATCTTAAAATAAAGTGGTGTTCATAACTAACCTAAGACAGGGAATTTTTACTAGGATTAAATGTCAGGAATTGTGAAAAACTGAGTTTAAATGTATTTGGCTAAGGTGTATGTAAACTTCCGACTTCATCTGTATGTGTTCCAGAAGTCCTGGTACTACTCCATGTACAACTCTGGGAGACTGGGGGTGGCCGCCTCCACTGGTTACTGAATAGAGCAAGGGATTTGTATATATTGGAAAAATGTATGATCTTTGATAGCAGAGTCTAACATCTAGTCTTGGGGTGGTTGCCACCAAAACTGACAAACATTGGCCCCTATCAACCAAACATTCTCAATTAAAACATCTACAAAATTTGCAATGCTTGATTATGATATCATCCTATTCAAAAATTATTTGTATTCCTTCGAGTCCAAATTGCCATGGTAATGAAATAGGAAGGAAGGGAAGGAAGAAAAATAAGGATGGAAAAGAAGGGCATGGACTGTTTCAAATCAAAATAGAATGGCTTAGCTGCTATCTTTGATTAGCTTACCATGAAATACTTCAATTTACTCAAAGCCACTGACACACATAGAGGAAGCAAGAACTATCCAGACCTGACACCCTGG
This sequence comes from Salvelinus fontinalis, assembly GCF_029448725.1. Classification (NCBI taxonomy): domain Eukaryota; kingdom Metazoa; phylum Chordata; class Actinopteri; order Salmoniformes; family Salmonidae; genus Salvelinus; species Salvelinus fontinalis. Next base: position 58,373,680 of record NC_074666.1, read on the forward strand.
TGTCATTCTCTCTCTCTCTCTCTCTCTCTCTCTCTCTCTCTCTCTCTCTCTCTCTCTCTCTCTCTCTCTCTCTCTCTCTCTCTCTCTCTCTCTCTCTCTCTCTCTCTCTCTCTCTCTCTCTCTCTCTCTCTCTCTCTCTCTCTCTCTCTCTCTCTCTCTCTCTCTCTCTCTCTCTCTCTCTCTCTCTCTCTCTCTCTCTCTCTCTCTCTCTCTCTCTCTCTCTCTCTCTCTCTCTCTCTCGATGGCATCCCCTAGAGTCTGGCCAATAGATGATTGCGATAGTTATTCCCCTTCTCTCTCAGCTAGGCTTTCTGAGTGCTTTGTCTTTTTGCTTTTCTCTGTGTTTTTGTCCTGTTCCATCATTTCAGGAAGCCTCATTAGGTTGTCTTATCATCCACGTCTCCAGTAATGATTTGACAAGGATCTTACAGTAACTTTAGATTCTTCTGCATGGGCATATCTCTCATGGTAGGATTTGTCCAGTTGTGTCCAGGCACATACCATACCATTGTGACATTCTGGTTCTGTGTGTCTCTGTCAGTTGGACCCGTGGGTGACCCAGGATGGTTGTGACCCTCTGCCTCTTGAGGAGGACCACTGCAGTATGGTGGAGGTTACTGAAGAGGAGGTGCAGAACTCTGTCAAGTTTGTCCCCAGCCTGTCCACCGTGGTAAGGAGTCTGAAGTGTGTGTACTCATGTCTTTGTGTCTCCCTGCCTTCATGGATGTACATACATGTGTTTCTGTGGTCATAGGTTTGTGTGTGCGTTTGCACGTCTGTGTGTGAATCATCTGATTCTAAGACGTGTGTGTGTGTTTCAGATCCTGGTGAAGGCCATGCTGCGCAAGAGATCCTTCAGTAACCCCTATGAGTGTCCCAGGAGTAGAGCGGAGAGGTCCATGTCTGCACCTAGCAACCTGCTCATGTGAGTAGTACAGCTCCAACACCCAAACTGCCAATTTATCAGTCACCCACCAATAATATCTCTACTGTGACTTACACGCCCAATAACAGATATTACATGGAGACGATTTTGTCGGCTGATATTAGGCTTTTACAGATATACTGTATTTGTATTGGCGTAAACAAAAAAAGAAGGATTGATCTAAGATGTGGAGAAAATGCTTGGAAAAAAGCTGTTTGTAGAATTCAACTTTTTTTTCGCATTTCATTATTTGTCCTGGATTGGGTGCTCTTTACATGGCTATAAGCTTATCTTGCCTTGGCGCGCTACAGCAAGACTGGATACTATCACCCAACGCAACTACACCAGTAGGAGATGAGAGTGAACTACTGTGAACTTGCTGTTACTGTTTCTATGTGGAGTCCTGAGTTGACAGCTCAATAAAGTGACAGCAATGCGCACTGGCCATACTCTTAAGCAATAAGGCACGTCGGGGGTTTGTGGTATATGGCTAAGGGCTGTTCTTAAGCATGACGCAACGCGGAGTGCCTAGATACAGCCCTTAGCCGTGGTATATTGTCCATATACCACAAACCGCCGAGGTGCCTTATTGCTATAATGAACTGGTTACCAACGTAATTAGAACAGTAAAAATAAATGTTTTGCCATACCAGTGGTTTACGGTCTGATATACCACAGCTGTCAGCCAATCAGCATTCAGGACTCGAACCACCCAGTTTTATAATGTTACTTGAATTGTCACGGTAGGGTGTTGAGTGTCGTGACAATCAATGAACGCTATGCCCAAATGTAAAGCAAGTGTCGTGCTAATAACGTTCGACTCTGTGGTAACGTTAACATCACAGCCCTTTAGTGAAGCCCTCGAAATCTGATGTTATACAGTATTTTCTTTTTGCAAAGGGTATTCCCCAAGCTGTCATTAAAATGTTTTCAGAGACACAAAAAAAAACACAGCAGGTTACAAAGTAGAGCTTCGTAGTTACGTTTTCGTGAATGGGTTGCCACTTGTCAGGGACTTCACTCATGCCGCCAAACTTACCCTAGTAAAACTGACTATCCTACCGATCCTCGACTTTGGCGATGTCATCTACAAAATAGCTTCCAATACTCTACTCAGCAAATTGGATGCAGTCTATCACAGTGCCATCCGTTTTGTTACCAAAGAGCCTTATACCACCCACCACTGCGACCTTGGCTGGCCCTCGCTACATAATCGTCGCCAAACCCACTGGCTCCAGGTCATCTACAAGTCTATGCTAGGTAAAGCACCGCCTTATCTCAGCTCACTGGTCACGATAACAACACCCACCCATAGCACGCGCTCCAGCAGGTATATCTCACTGGTCATCCCCAAAGCCAACACCTCCTTTGGCCGCCTTTCCTTCCAGTTCTCTGCTGCCAATGACTGGAACAAATTTCAGAAATCGCTGAAGCTGGAGACTTACATTTCCCTCACTAACTTTAAACATCAGCTACCTGAGCAGCTAACCGATCGCTGCAGCTGTACATAGTCCATCTGTAAATAGCCCACCCAATCGACCTACCTCATCCCCATATTGTTTTTATTTACTTTGCTGCTTTTTTGCACACCAGTTGTAAATGAGAACTTGTTCTCAACTAGCTTACCTGGTTAAATAAAAAAAATAAAAACGGATCCAATTCACGTTTTTCCACCCCAATCTAGCCCGCTAACTAAGGTTAGTACCCTCTTGGGATCTTTGGGACGACCCTACGCTAAACCCAAACCGTAACCAAAAATTGGTCCGATGTTTTTTGTTTTATCTAGCAGCACATGTTTGACACAGACACACATACTGCAATTAGCACACATCACTCACTCCTCCTATCCTCCTTATTGATCTTCTTCTTATTACAATTATTCATATTGTTATCATTATAATAATAAGTCATGTCATTATCATTAGTAGGTTTAGTAGACTAGTAGCCTTGTATCGAGCTGTAGGCCTAAGAGCATGCATTTTACAGTAGCCTAGGGTACCTAAAACGTCCATTAATACATTTCAAGTCCTTAAAAATAGAAATCAACTCAGCAAGTCTATTGTCCTGCTTATAGCCCATCAAGGGTGGATGGCTAGTTTTGTTTTACAACAATAGCTTAAGCTGCCGAACGATTTGCACCTGGCCCACAGATGAGGCATCGCCAGCTGTGAATTCTACTAGACACTTCAGACAATGAAAAAGTGAATGTGACTGTACATCAAATATTGCAATGGTAAAACTATCATTTTTGCCTGACATGATAACTTTGCCTTCTCTTAATTCTTGCCTTAAATGTTGGCATGCATAACATTTTTTTAACCAATTCTGATATTTGGATATTCTGAATCATACAGTATTATGAACGCGGAACACACTCGCCACTCTCGTTCAACAACTCTAAATCACTTTTGCTTGCGCTCCAAAGGGATAACTTGAAATAAAAATATATAGATTCCTGAAATAGTCGAAAGGAACATTTTATCATTTATTAGCCTAGTGGTTCTAAGTTTTCAGGCACATCATGTGAATTAGGCCTTGTGTAAAATCATTGTAAAAAACACAAAAGCTACTGTTGCATGTAGGTCTAGATTATTTATGGGTTGATCATATAGAAATATAGAAACGTTATTTGAACAACACCAAAGCAAATGCCTGTCTATGGCACAGGAACCACTGACTCGCTGCCTTTTTCTATAATCAAGACACCTGCTGGTAACTCTCAACTTGAACAGCTCATGAAGTCTCCTAAATATCTGTCAACTAGGTGGAACTCTTATGACTAAAGAGGCTTCAGGCATAGCTTCATGAGTAGAACGTTATGGTATTAAGACTAAACAGGGCGGGCACTTCGGCCTACAGCTCGCTGTTGGTTATACAAGGCTACTACTATAAGAAGCCTACTAATGATAATGACATGACTTATTATAATGAGGATCATAATAATAACAATAAGAAGAAGGAGATCAAGATAAAGGAGGGTATAGGAGTGAGAGCTGTGTGCATATTATGTGTTAACGACAGGTGCTGTTAGATTACAATATCATTTTTCTGCCTTCTTAGAACAGTGTAAACAACACAAAATACATTCTAAGTAATACCAGAAAGTCTGTTCTAACATTTTTTTACAAAAAGCCTTTATTACAGCAGAGCAAAGATTAAAAACAGCCAGATATTTGGTCCTCACAGAATCAGTAGGCTATTAAACAAACACTCAAACAGGGAACAGAAGCAGGATCTGTCTTATTTCTGTCAATATATATGGATGATTTATAAGCCAGGCACCTTTAACAGTTAGGCTTTTGATTATAGACCTATTTAAATTGGGGTTTCCTCTCCTCAATTTTCTTAGACAGTTAAGGCAAGGGATGTTTCTCCGCTGCTGCCTCTACCGCGTTGTTCTCAACACCAAAATGCTGGTTAACTTCGCTATTATGCACATAGCAACATATAGGGAAAAGCGCCAATGCAATGCTGCACTGAAGATTATGTTTCAGAACAGCAGACAGCTATATTTTTCAGCATAGGGCTGAGTGACTCACTCATTCGTGGCTTTCGTTCATAATAAATTATACTATAATGCAGGGATAAAGACACATTCTTTCTGATCGTCTGTAGCATACACCGTCTCTCTCTCGGTACAGCTCATTTCATTTGAATTATTATGTGGATTATAATACATTTACATATTTGTAGGGGTTGATGCATTTTTCATGAGGACAAATCAGGTCTGTGGTATTGAGTTAGGAATGTAAAACTTTAGTCATCTAGCAGACGTTCTTATCCAGAACGATTTACATACATTTACATACTTTTTTGTACTGGTCCCCCATGAGAATCAAACCAACAACTGTGGCGTTGCAAGCGCCATGCTTTACCAACCGAGCCAAATGGGACTTAAGCATCGAATACCTTGTAAGTTTGCTCTTTTTGTCCATTAGGCTACACTTTACAATATGACTTAACTCTGACTGACCGCAGCATCTATCGGTAATCTAAACAGTGGCACAAATTGGGGGATTTTTCACACCTGTCCGAGCTGTTAGACTATCCTTTTGTAAATTAATGGAGGTGTGAATGTTTCTTTACGATTTTCGAAAAAAAGGATACTTGTGCCCTACAGCCCATTACATCAACAAAGAGCGTGTGCTCGTGGAGAGGGTGTGATTCACCATGGAGTAGGACAGTTCCCAGCTCAAAACTGTCGATAACATAAGGCCAGCTATTGTGAAAGAATACTTGTGGATCTTGTTGTTCCTCTATCGCTTCACACTCGACTTGGAGGCAAGCAAACAGCCTACTCTTCACCTGGTTGTTGTCTGGTTCCAAAGGATAAACTGTCACCTACAGAGGGATGTGTCGTTTCAGAGAGAAGCCAGCTGCAAGCCTGCAACCAGGCACAGTGGATGATATCCTTTTCCTGCACAGCAATTTGAAGAAATCAGAGTGATGAATGGACTGTTTTTGAAGTTATTATTTTAGGAGCTTTATTTGTTGCCTAATATTAGAAGGGTCTTTCAAAGTGATTTGCGTTGTCAATGTGCTGCATTGCATTGTGAAAAAAATATATATATCGTTCATTATTCATGGCATGGTTTCTTTTTTAGCTAAATGTTGAATAGACATGCAGACAAATTAATTCATGCCGGAAAAGAGGAATAATAGCCTACTATTAGGCTAAATAAATTGATGTTATTTTGTTGAGTAACGGATCGGCTCTCAGAACTCATAAGAGGCGGATTCTTTCTTCAATATAATCATTAATTCAGAAGGTTAAAGCCATAGATCTTAGGCCCACAGTAAATGAAATTAGATAACCAGGTTCATTTTTCATCAAGCTATAATAATCTATGACTTCTTGGAATGTTATAAAGTCCAAAAGTTATGGGTAGAGATAGAAAGTATTTTCTTTTGATCTGTTTGCATATTTCAAGACCTAGCATTTGAGGGTGCAGGTTGGATGCTACTTTTCTCGTCAATCATCTTGAAAAAACGTACGAAATCAAACAATCCTCCGTTGTTAACACAATGGAAAAGTAAAATGCTTTATTATCTACATGTTGAATGTGAGTGGGTGACAAAGAGACACTAAGTGGTGTAGTTTAGGCCATGTGGTGGAGAGTGTTGCTGGAGATGGGGGGGGGGGGGGGGGGGGGGTGAGCATGTGGGTCTGAGCAGGTGTGATGTAGTTGATGTTTGTGTCATGTTGTCATTTCTATGTGTATGTTTATTATTGTAAAAAAATATATATCTTACATTTTTTTAAGGAAAAATTACAGCTAGCCACAAGTATCTGATTAATCATTATGAATAGGATTTATTTAATTTAATTTACATTCTTCATTGTAACCACGTCACACAAAAAATGAACACATACACACACACACACACACAACATGAGCAGATTAACATGATCAAAACATTTCTTTATTAAAGACGATCAGAAAGAATGCTGGTACTTACTTATTTTTGATCAAAAGCCACAAATTAGTGAGTCACTCAGCTTTATGCTGACATCTAGGCTTGAGCAGAGACATCAGGGGAAGTTCCATGCATGAGTGACATAAGTGGTCGCTTATGGCCCGCGGCCACTAGGGGGCCTCCGACCCAATTTTTTTAAACAAAAAATATAAAAGTGCCTTCAGAAAGTATTCATACCCTTTGACTTATTCCACATTTTGTTATATTACAGACTGAATTTAAAATGGATTAAATGTAGATTTATTTGTCACTTGCCTACACACATAATGTCAAAGTTGAATTACATATGGAATTTATTTGACAAATTAATAAAGAAAGAAAAGCAGAAATGCATTGGGTCAATAAGTATTCAACCCCTTTGTTATAGCAAGCCTAAATAAGTTCAGGAGGTAAAATGTGCTTAACAAGTCACATAATAAGTTGCATTTACTCACTCTGTGTGCAAAAATAGTGTTTAACGTGTTTTTTTTATGACTACCTCATCTCTGTACCCCACACATACAATTATCTGTAATGTCCCTCAGTCAAGCAGTGAATTTCAAACACAGATTCAACCACAAAGACCAGGGATGTTTTCCTATGCCTCGCAAAAAGGGGCACAAAAGTAGACATGGAATATTCCTTTGAGCAATGTTCACTCAAAGCTGCGCGCGTGTGAGGGCAGTAGTCTCCTGCAGAAGAAATACTCTATCAGCCCATGGCGATTTTGTCTTAAAGGGGCAGTGTTGTATTTTGAGACAGGCTTGAATAAGCTAAGTAGCCAATAGGCAGAGGGTAGCATAATTTGTCTGATTCTCTGTAATAATGGTATGTCAACAATAAAGCATTTTATTTTGTAAAGTAGTTTCTTGCATTAAACAACACCATTTTCAGTCACCTCCTTGTCTGAAGGATGTGGATAAACAGGTTAATGTCAAGCCCTGCAAGTTTTTTTCAAAAGCCATGGAATGTAGGCCTACATTGAACACCACACATTGGCTGCTACTATAGGCTGAATGATAGAATAGTTATTTCCATGTTAAAATGGTATGGGATGCATTTTCTCCATTGTTTTTTATTGTAGGCCACTCTGGTAGGCCTACGTTATGATCAAATAGCCATAGTAGCCTACTTGGCCACTGATAAAACTGCAACTTAAAGTGTTCACATTAAACGTGCTCGTTGGAAGTTTCACAGAATTTTCACAACGTTCAAGTTTGCGCTCATCAGACCTGAAATTTGCTCAGTGCCGAGAAACATTTGAGGGAACATTGCCTTTGAGCATGGTGTTATTAAGTCATTAATTACACTTTGGATGGTGTATCAATGCACTACAAAGTTACAGGTCAGTTGCCGGAGAGGAAGGAAACCGCTCAGGGATTTCACCATGAGGCCAATAGTGACTTTTTAGTTACAGAGTTTAATAGCTGTGATAGGAGAAAACTGAGGATGGATCAACAACATTGTAGTTACTTTACAATAATAACCTAATTGACAGAGTGAAAAGAAGAAAGCCTGTACAGAATAAAAAAATATTCCAAAACATGCATCTTATTTGCAACAAGACACTAAAGTAATACTGCAAAATATGTGGCAAAGCAATTAACTTTTTGTGCTTAATACAAAGTTTGATTTTGGGGGCAAATCCAATACTGAATACCACTGAGAACCATGGCACAACATCCCAAGAATGCCCTAAAAAGTTCAGAGGGATAACTTCACACCGAAACCCTTAGGGGACCTAATGGGAAGTCGCCAAATGTCCTCAGGACGTCCTCTGTTTTCTGGGTTACTGCTGTTTAATGTTAATTTCAATGAATGCATTTATGTAAGTGGATGTATTCCGTTTTTTGCTCTTTATAGTGTGCGGCTTCATAAATTCTTTGTTGATATATTCTGTCTGTCTATTATGTTTACAAAATGAATGTCTTCATGTTTAATTTCCCTTATTTTGATGGACATGGAATAGTCTCAAAAGTGTCAAACTCATCAATCCGGCACTCCAGGCAGGCTCAAGCAAACGCTCAAAGTATTACAATTTCAAATTTGGATGGCACCAAGGCAATTGGTGTTAAATGAACATGTCGAGTAAACTTGGATGAGACCTGAAGACTTGTATTAGCTCCAAAAGCTAACACCTTGCCTTAAGCCCAGCAGAGGCTATCAAAGTCTTGTGCTGCGCAGAACTAACTCAGTCAGTAACACCAGCCAGTAACACCAGCAACCATCCAGCTCAATCCAAACAGACATGTCTACTATAAAATAACGTATAATACTGTCGTGAAAATAGGACTTTTGTTTTGAAGTTTACATATGATTGATGTTTAATGTTGTAATTTGCAGTGGGTGGTGGTATATGTGTCAATTTGAGGGAAGTAGTACATAAAAACATGTTATTAAACAATATAAACATACACAGACGGAAGACAACAGACAGCCACAAACATCGCCTCCATCTCCAACTCCTGCAAGACTCTATCCCACTTGACATCAAACTGCGCCACTCTGCCCTTCTCTGTCACCCACACCCTTTCAATATTCAAATAATAATGCATTTGACTCTTCCACCGTCCCAAGGATGGAGGATCACTTGATTTACAGTTTTTAAGCAAAAGTTTTTTCAAAATGATTGATGAGAAAAGTACGGTCCAACCCATTGGGTATCTCACCGCACCCTAATAAGCCATATCTTGAAATATGCATATAGAGAGATTAAAATTACATGTATGTTGTAAAAAAAAAAGTTGTTACTAACCGGTTAATGTAATAACCACTGGTTAATGTAATAGCTTACAATACTCCGCCTCCCCCCTATACACACACCACACATCCCACGTCCCCTTTTGAGAGCAGATAAACCAAACACCTGGAGCTGCCAACTTGCTCTGCCATAGTACCATAATTCAGGGACAATATATTACCGTATAATTTGGAGCTGACAGCTTTACAATTACAAATCCCCTGCAAGAGACGTTTCACCTCCGGACCCATCCTCGTTCATCCTGATCCTACTCGTCCCTTTGTGGTAGAGGTGGACGCCTCGGACACCGGAGCAGGGGCGGTTCTTTCACAGCGGAACGAGGAGGACAAGAAACTGCACCCATGCGCCTTTCTCTCCAGGCAACCGGGAGCTTTTGGCAGTTAAATGGTCCCTTTAGGGGTGGAGACACTGGTTGGAGGGGGAACCTCATCCTTTCGTGATCTGGACAGACCATAAGAACTTGGTGTCCATTCAAGAAGCCAAGAGGTTGAATGCTCGCCAGGCTAGGTGGGCTCTGTTTTTTAACAGGTTTGATTTCACACTAGCCTATCGCCCGGGGATCCAAGAATCAGAAAGCAGATGCCCTGTCCCGCCAACACAATGTCTCTAACAAGGGGAGGGAATCCGAGGCCATCATCCCCAGCTCCCGCATTGTGGCCCCTGTGATATGGAGTATCAAATCAAATCAAATTGTATTGGTCACATACACATGGTTAGCAGATGTTAATGCGAGTGTAGCGAAATGCTTGTGCTTCTAGTTCCAGCAGTGCAGTAATATCTAACAAGTAATCTAACAATTCCCCAACATATACCTAATATACACAAATCTAAAGGTATGGAATAACAATATGTACATATAAATATATGGATGAGCGATGGCCGAGTAGCATAGGCGAGATACAATAGATAGTATACGATACAGTATATACATATGAGATGAGTAATTTAAGATATGTAAACATTATTAAAGTGGCATTGTTTAAAGTGACTAGTGAGTCTCTATGTAGGCAGCAGCCTCTCTGAGTTAGTGATTGCGGTTTAGCAGTCTGATGGCCTTGAGATAGAAGCTGTTTTTCAGTCTCTCGGTCCCAGCTTTGAAGCACTTGTACTGACCTCACCTTCTGGATGGTAGCGGGATGAACAGGCAGTGGCTTGGGTGGTTGTTGTCCTTGATGATCTTTTTGGCCTTCTTGTGACATCGGGAGTATTGAGACCACGGTACGACAAGCCCAGACCCGAGAACCTGACCTCGGCCGAAGTCCCACTAACAGACTTTATGTTCCACAATCAGCCCATTCTCGAGTGCCACAATGGGGACAATTCTCTAAATTAACTGGGCATCCAGGGGTTAATCGGACACTGGTGTTCCTGAGGCGGAAATTCTGGTGGCCCAACATGATTGAGTATGTGAGATCCTTTGTTGCGGCCTGTTCCACCTGGGCCCAAAGCAAGTCCTCACGACAGCGACAGGCTGGGTTGCTCCAACCTCTGCCCATCCCCAGCCGGCCCTGGTTCCATCTGTCCTTAGACTTTATCACCGGGTTACCTCCATCCCAAGGGCTTACCACTATCCAGGTGGTCATCGATCGGTTCTCCAAGGCAGCCCATTTCATCGCCTTATCTAAGTTGCCCTCAGGGAAAGATTACCATGTCTTTTGACTACACAGACTTCCCCATGACATTGTCTCAGATCGTGGGCCCCATTTCTTTGCACAGTATTGGAAGGCCTTCTGTTCCCTGTTGGAGGAGTCGGTGAGTCTCTCCTCGGGGTTCCACCCACCCTATATCAGATATTTTCTTTGCAGTATTGGCCAATAGCAAAATATATATTTTTCATTTTATGTATTTTTTAACCATGACAGAGCATAAAACACACTCTAGGATCAGAACATTTCACTTAATGATAAACAACTCAGAAAAGTAAATTGAATGGTGAAAATGTTAATGGTGGAAAATAAATAGATATTTTTTGGGACCCATTTGTTTGTCAAAAGCCATTTCTGGGCCAGAAAAATAAATACAGTATACAGGTTCATTATAATTTGTACACATGTATTATTTGGAGGTTCATGTTGGAGATGCAATATTGTGGACATTTTGGGACAATACCTATACAGTCTAATGGGAAAACTGTGCCGGCCAACCAGGAGCTGGAGAAGTTCCTCTGCTGTTTCGTCTCCACTCAGGCCAGCAGCTGTAGCAAGTTCCTCATCTGGGCAGAATATGCTCATAACACACTGCCGAACTGTCGCCGTTAAAGTGTCAGTTCGAGTTCCCCCCTGTTTCCTGAACAAGAGGCCGAAGCGGGGGTGCCATCAACCGAGGCGTTCATTCGAGGATGTTGCTGCACCGGGATCAGAGCGCGATCCTCCTTGCTCCACTCCTCTGCCCGACACCAACACCAGGCAAACCGGCAACAAAGGCCTCTTCGGCTCCTCTGACCGGGTCAACTTGTGTGGCTTTCCACCCGTGATCTTCCCTTAAAGGTGGACTCGTGGTAGCTCGCTCCATACTACGTAGGACCATTCAAGATCCTGAGTCGCATCAACCCGATTACCTATCATCTCCAGCTTCCCAAGTCTATGAGGGTCTGTCCCTTCTCTCCCTCCACACCTGCTGCTCCGCCCCCTCAACTTGTGGATGGCAGCCCAGCCTAAACTGTCCGGCGTTTGTTGGAGGTTCGTCAGGTCCAAGGCACCCTGCAGTACCTGGTGGACTGGGAGGGCTACGGTCCCTAGGATTGGGTGCCTGCCCGGGTCATCCTGGATCCGGGAAATTGTTCGGGACTTTAACCAACTATGTGGGGGTCGCCCTGGCTCAGTGGCTGGAGCCGCTCCTAGAAGGGAGGGTACTGTCATCGTTCCACCTGTCACCAGAGGGTGGCAGAGAACGTCCTAAAGACATTAATGACAGTCTGGTGTGTCCTATTACTCGTTATGATTTCCCTGTTAATAACTTCTTATGGCTGCAGCCCGACGCCGGTACACTTATGACAACAGCCACTTCAAGTGCAGGGCGCGAAATTCAAAAGATTTTTTTTTAAATATTTAACTTTCACACATTAACAAGTCCAATACAGCATATGAAAGGTACACATCTTGTGAATCCAGCCAACATGTCCGATTTTTAAAATGTTTTACAGGGAAGACACAATATGTAAATCTATTAGCTAACCACGTTAGCAAAAGACACCACTTTTTTTACTCCACCAGTTTTTTACTCCATCAGTAGCTATCGCAAATTCGACCAAATAAAGATATAAATAGCCACTAACCAAGAAACAACTTCATCAGATGACAGTCTGATAACATATTTGTTGTATAGCATATGTTTTGTTAGAAAAATGTGCATATTTCAGGTATAAATCATAGTTTACATTGCAGCTACATTCAGAAATTGCACCGAAAGCAGCCATAAAACTTACAGACACCAACGTCAAATACCTAATTACTCATCATAAAACATTTCTGAAAAATACATAGTGTACAGCAAATGAAAGACAGGCATCTTGTGATTCCAGCCAATATTTCCTATTTATTAAGTGTTTTACAGCGAAAACAAAATGTAGCGTTATATTAGCTTAGCACAATAGCCAGAAACACTTGGGCGCCGACGACTACGACAGATATATGAAATAGCATCATAAAATGTTTCTTACTTTTGCTGATCTTTCATCAGAATGTTGGACAAGGTGTCCTTTGTCCAGAACAGTCGTTGTTTGGATTTAGAACGGCAACTTTCCCTCTTCATTTAGCAAGCACACTAGCCTAGTGCCACGACGCTCTCCATGTCAACAACCGGAAGAGAACGGAACACGGCAAAACTCCCGAAAAATGTTCAATAATCTGATGAAACTATATTTAAAAACATACTTTACGATGATATGGTGACATGTATCAAATAAAATCAAAGCCAGAGATAATAGTCGCCTATAACGGCAGCTAAATAAAAGGCAATCCCACTGTCCACCTCGCGCTCTTCAGAGTACCGAAAATGGGGGACACGTCATTCCAAGATGATGTGTTCCATCTCAGACCAAGATAATCACCTCATTTCTTCTCTCACAGCCTCTTGACACCCAGGGGAAGGTGAATGACGTGCATGTATACTAATAGGTCTCGTGCCCATTTATAGGCAGGAAGAAGAACAGAGCATCGATTTCAGACTTTCCACTTCCTGGTCAGGAAATGTGCTGCAGAATGAGTTCTGTTTCACTCAGAGAAATAATTCAAACGGTTTTAGAAACTAGATAGTGTTTTCTATCCAATAGTAATAATAATATGCATATTGTACGAGCAAGAATTGAGTACGAGGCCGTTTGAAATGGGCACCTTTTATCTGGCTACTCAATACTGCCCCTTGCAGCCCAAACAGGTTAAAAGAGGTGTGTTTTCTGGTTTCCTTTGCAGAAGCTTGAATTGTTTATTGTGTGCATTTGTTTCCTGAGTGAGTTTTTGAGACTGTTTTTTTCCAGTATACTGTGATCCTGCAGCTACTGTTTATCAGTAAAGTATTTATGTTTATCCTTAACCACTGATTCCTCATCTGGTCTCTTCTCTGCACCTGGGTCCAACTTCACCACGTTACACTGTCTTTCTCTCTGTTTTCAATCTAATTCCTCCCCCTCTCTGGCAGTGAATAAGAGAAAGACATAATGGTTTGGAACTGTCACGGTTTTACCTCAGATGCCCCTGACCTGTGATGTTTTTGTTATTTTGTATACATTTACTATCCCTTTGGAATAGTAAACCTTGAGAATACATTATGTTTATTGGCTATACTAGACCTATACTGGACCTGTCATTAATTAAACAATTTCTCCTAAACATGTAACTTCACTGGGTAAGATAAGGATAGTGAGACAGTTGGAGACACATGTGACACAAAATCTGTATTTGACACAACAAAGGGTGACCTGAACATTGACTGGTTAGCAACTAGCTGTCCTCTCAAGAGGAACGTTCTAACTGTGGCTAATGTTTGTAATTTGACCCAGATTATCACTCAACCAATTAGAGTGCATACCAATAGTGTTGGATCTGTGATATCCACTTGTATTGATTATATATTTTTCTTCACTAATGCTGAAAAGCTTTGCTCCACAGCACTATCAGTTACCTTTGGCTGTAGTGTCTATAACATTGTGGCAATAATAAGGAAAGCCAAAGGTTGGGCATGAAGTCATTTACTGTATAAGTGTTTTCTCAGGACTCAAAATATTTTCTCAGGACTCTTTTGTTGAAAATGTAAAACATGTATGTTGTGTATGAGGAAGTTAATCCAGATGCAGCACTGGAAATATTTGTACAATTATTCATGCCAATTGTTGACAAGCATGCACCTGCTAAGAAATTAACTGTGAGAACTGTTAAAGCCCCCTCAATTGATGGTGAATTGAAAAAATGTATAATTTAAAGAAATTATTCAAAAGAGGTTGACATACTGTAAACTGATTGGTTGACATACTGTAAACTGAGAAATGTTGTGACTAAATTGAACAAAAAGAAGAAGAAATTATATTAATATACCAAGATAAATGACATAAAAACCAATGGAAAAGAACTTTGGAGTACCTTAAATGATATCATGGGCAGAAAACCCAATTCATCTCCATCGTTCATTGAAGTTGATAGGTCATTTATAACAAAACCTTTCCATATTGCCAATGATGGCACCGACAGACAGCTCTGCTTCTAGTTACTAAGCAACAGAACGTTGTTTGTGCCAGAAAGAACATTTGGATATCAGAGCAGCGGTAACTCACCAGCATTACGACCAGGAATACAACTTTCCCGAATTGGATCCTTTGTTCGTAACCCCCAGGGCAATTAAACTTATCCCAGGTTGTGCCAAGACACCGTCGGCAGAGAAGAGGTATTCGGAGTGGATTTAGTAATCCGACTCAGGAGGTGTGCACATCATCCACCGCTTCTGACTATATTACTCACTAATGTTCAGTCCCTGGACAATAGAGTAGACGAGCTCAGTGCGAGGATCTCCTTCCAGAGAGACATCAGGGACTGTAACATACTCTGTTTCACAGAATCATGGCTCTCCCCGGATATACTGCCCCTTCCATACAGCCAGCTGGGATCTCAGTTGCGCAGATAGGAATAAGAAACTCTCTGGGAAGAAGAAAGGCATAGGTGTATGTTTCATGATTAAAAACTCATGGTGTGATTGTGGTAAAGTACAGGAACTCAAGTCCCTTTGTTCACCCGATCTAGAATACCTGACAATCAAATGCCGACTGCATTACATCCCGAGATAATTCTCTTCAGTCATCATCACAGCCGTGTAAATGCCCCCTCAAGCCGATACCACGATGGCTCTCAAGGAACTACACTGCACTTTGTGCAAACTGGAAACCGCATATCCTGAGTAGGGCTGTGGCGGTCATGAAATTTTGTCAGCCGGTGATTGTCAAGCAAATAACAGCCGGTCTCACGGTAATTGACCATTAATTAACATAAACATGTTTAGCATCTCCTGACTTCCACGCATAGCCTACAAGCCACTGATGCAGACCTTTTGGAACATCTACATTTTAAAAAGTGTAATAAATCCATTTAATGTAGCCTACACCATCACAAGAAAGCAGTTATTTATTTTAGACAGGTCTAAAGAAACATGATATGAAGAAAATGTTGTCTATTTCAGAACAGAATAGCATACTCCAAGTTGATCTAATGTTAGGCCCTGATATGGCTATGCCATATGGCTGTGGGCTACACTAGTTCATTTAGCAGACAGGATTTGCTTAGAATTTTGTGGCATTATTTTTTCTTATTTTATAGTATGAAGAATACAATTGAACATAGCTTAATAAAAAAGAAAGGATGTTTTCTCCAAACGATTTCAAGGGAAGTTGCGCACATGCGGCTATTCTGTTTTGAGCGGTCAACAAATAACCAGTCCTCCTATATGCCTAATTTAGATGTTGCTTGCAACTTTAGGCTATATGTTTGGATGATGGGACTCTAATGAAAAAAGGTGCTTGAAAGGCATCAGTCTTTCATTCACAATTTGAAAAGTACTTGATAATATTCTCACAAGGCCTCAAATTTCCAAAGCAGTACTCACTTACATGGCTCTCTCAGATATCTGTCACGGATCCCTCTGGAACTTTCATTGTGCACACCTGACCCCTATTCCCACTGATTGTACTTATATATATGTGCCCTTTGTTCACCATGGTGGGGTCGATTATTGTTACAATGTCCATTGGTGCGTGTTAGTACTTGTGCTGTGTTTTGGGCTTTCATGCCCTTGTGGATTGCCCAGATGATTAATCATTGTGTGCGTGTGTATGTATTCGAGGTACTCCTTGCTCTTTTGTCTGAGTTTCAACCCTGTGTTTTGTGTACGTTTGGTCTTCGTCTCCGTGCCTTTACACGGCACGCTGTAATTTGGGGTATAGTAAATAAAAAAATACGCATTCCTGCGCCTCTCTCCCGAATCTCTTCATACCAACGTGACAATATCTAAATTCTTTTTAGCCAATTTCCTGTCACGTGATCTGGTCCTTCTCACTAATTTGAATATTGAAGATAGAACTGTCTACATTTAGCCTACTTTTCGTCAGCCAACAAGATGAGTAGGCCTAACGAACAGCAAAGGCACTAGCCTATGTCAATCTACTATCCCCCATAGTACAGAAGTCGACCTATTCTATTGGTTAACTTGTCCTTCTGTGCAATAAATAAATATTCCAAACATACTCTGGGACATTTGTGGGATGCGATAGATCCCAAATTAACACAACCATGAGGTGTGCAACTAGGATTTCAAAAACTCACAAAAAAAGGCATGCGCTATTTCTTGCCTTACTGCACAAACTGAGCATCATTCACAAGTGATAATACATCATGTTGTGACTTTACTTTCATTAATCTGATGACTGTTATTTATCGAAACAACTAACTATGTTTAATTGTTACCTGATTAAATTAATCAAGTAATAATTCACTCATTAGGAATTTGGGGCACCACGAAAGCGGTTGTTTAAAGAGTTACCATCTCCCGAATTAAACTCTAAAGGTCTTTACCTATCACATCCATAAAACAGTCAACGTATTAAATCATAACCTCTTTTTATATCATCATTCTGAACAGTCGTAACCTTCTTGGATCTACAAAAACCCCAGCCTTACTTATGATTCAGTACTACACAAATTTGTTTAATTATTTACTAGCTAACTAATTGATAAAACAGGATGACATACACACTTAATACATGAGAAAAAGGTCCCTAGCGCACTGACACAACATATGGCTTTTTACACAACGACATGGAGAGGGAGAGAGAGAAAAAAAGACACCTGTCTTCATACATGTAGCGGGGTGCGTAATTGGCGGCAGAGAAGTCAGGCACAGGAGAGCAGAACTGTGTAATAACCAGAGATTTATTAAGCAAAACCAACGGCATCCAGTACAACAAGATAAATGGGCACAAAATAACCCGTCGTGCGCTCACGGGGAACGTGCACAAGCACTACAATAAACAATCCCACACAAAGACATGGGGGTAAAAGAGGGTTAAATACACAACAAGTAAATTAGGGCATTTAAACCAGGTGTGTGGAAACACAAGACAAAACAAATGGAAAATGAAAAGTGGATCGACAATGGCTAGAAGACCGGCAAGGCCGAGCGCCGAGCGCCGCCCGAACAAGGAGAGGACCCGACTTCGGCGGAAGTCGTGACAATACAGTTGAAGTCGTGAAGTTTACATACACCTTAGCCAAATACATTTAAACTCAGTTTTTAAACAATTCCTGACATTTAATCTGAGTAAAAATGCCCTATCTTAGGTCAGTTAGGATCACCACATTATTTTAAGAATGTGAAATGTCAGAAAAGTAGTAGAGAGAATTATTTATTTCAGATTTTATTTCTTTCATCACATTCTCAGTGGGTCGGAAGTTTACATACACTCAATTAGTATTTGGTAGCATTGCCTTTAAATTATTTAACTTGGGTCAAATGTTTTGGGTAGCCTTCCACAAGCTTCCCACAATAAGTTGGGTGAATTTTGGCCCATTCCTCTTGACAGAGCTGGTGTAACTGAGTCAGGTTTGTAGTCCTCCTTGCTCGCACACACGTTTTCAGTTCTGCCCACAACTTTTCTATAGGATTGAGGGCAGAGCTTTGTGTTGGCCACTCCAATACCTTGAATTTGTTTGCGAGAAGCCATTTTGCCACAACTTTGGAAGTGTGCTTGGGGTCATTGTCCATTTGGAAGACCCATTTGCGACCAAGCTTTAACTTCCTGACTGATGTCGTGAGATGTTGCTTCAATATATGCACGTCATTTTCCTTTCCTCATGATGCCATCTCTTTTGTGAAGTGCACCAGGCCCTCCTGCAGCAAAGCACCCTCACAACATGATGCTGCCACCCCCGTGCTTCACGGTTGGGATGGTGTTCTTCGGCTTGCAAGCCTCCCCCTTTATCCTCCAAACACAACGATGTTCTTTATGGCCAATATGGCCATTTTTGTTTCATCAGACCAGAGGACATTTCTCCAAAAAGTACGATCTTTGTCCCCATGTGCAGTTGCAAACCTGGCTTTTTTATGGCGGTTTTGGAGCAGTGGCATCTTCCTTGCTGAGCGGCCTTTCAGGTTATGTCGATATAGGACTCGTTTTACTGTGGATATAGGTACTTTTGTACCTGTTTCCTCCAGCATCTTCACAAGGTCATTTGTTGTTGTTCTGGGATTGATTTGCACTTTTCACACCAAAGTACGATTATCTTTAGGAGACAGAACGTGTCTCCTTCCTGAGCGGTATGACGGCTGCATGGTCCCATGGTGTTTATACTTGCGTACTATTGTTTGTACAGATGAACGTGGTACCTTCAGGCGTTTGGAAATTGCTTCCAAGGATGAACCAGACTTGTGGAGGTCTACGATGTTTTTCCTGAGGTCTTGGCTGATTTCTTTTGATTTTCCCATGATGTCTAGCAAAGAGGCACTGAGTTTGAAGGTAGGCCTTGAAATGCATCCACAGGTACACCTCCAATTGACTCAAATGATGTAAATTAGCCTATCTGAAGCTTCTAAAGCCATTACCTAATTTTCTGGAATTTTCCAAGCTGTTTAAAGGCACAGTCAACTTAAAGTACTGTATGTAAACTTCTGACCCACTGGAATTGTGATACAGTGAATTATAAGTGAAATAATCTGTCTGTAACAAATTGTTGGAAAAATTACTTTTGCCATGCACAAAGTAGATCTCCTAACCAGCTTGCAAAAACTATAGTTTGTTAACTTCTTTGGGGTAGGGGGCAGTATTTTCACGTCCAGATGAAAAGCATGCCCATAGTAAACGGCCTGCTACAAAGCCATAAAAGCTAGAATATGCATATTAGTATATTTGGATAGAAAATACTCTGAAGTTTCTAAAACTGTTTGAATGATGTCTGTGAGTATAACAGAACCCATATTGCAGGCAAAAACATGAGAAAAAATCCAACCAGGAAGTGGGAAATCTGAGGTTGGTCGATTTTCAACTCAGCTCCTATTGAAGATACAGTTGGATATTGGTAATGTTGCACTTCCTAAGGCTTCCACTAGATGTCAACAGTCTTTAGAACCTTGTCTGATGCTTCTACTGTGAAGTGGGGCCGAAGGAGAGGGGAATGAGTAAGGTCTGCCATGACCTGAACATGCACTGACCATGCGAGAGCAAGCTCTGTTCCATCGCACTTCTGAAGACAAAGGAATACTCCGGTTGGAACATTATTGAATAATTATGTTAAAAACCTGGACTCCTAAAGATTGATTCAATACTTCGTTTGTCATGTTTTTACGGACTGTAATATAACTTTTTTTACTTTTCGTCCGTACTTTCCGCTGGACTTGCCCGCGCGTCGTGAGATTGGAAAGTGTACTGAACGCTAGAACAACAAGGAAGATTTTGGACATAAATGACGGACATTATCGAACAAAACAAACATTTATTGTGGAACTGGGATTCCTGGGAGTGCATTCTAATGAAGATCATCAAAGGTAAGTGAATGTTTATAATGTTATTTCTGACTTCTGTTGACTCCACAACATGGCGGGTACCTGTATGGCATGTTTTTGTGTCTGAGCGCCGTACTCAGATTATTGCATAGTGTGCTTTTTCAGTAAAGTTTTTTTGAAATCTGACACAGCGGTTGCATTAAGGAGAAGTTTATCTAAAGTTCAATGTAAAACACTTGTATCTTTTATCAATGTGGCTCTGAGCTCATGGTGGGTGAAGCGGTGCGGATGAAGCCACTAACAGGGGACCAGACGGGCCTCTGGAGACTCGGATCCTGTGTGCATAAAGTTGAATGGATCACTGTACCGTCGTAATAGGGTTGACCTTCAGGTTGCTGAGCCAGCACCTACTCAGAACCCTGATGGTCATAGGGGTCGCATGACAAAGAACGGACCCCCAGCAAGTCATGTGGGGCCTGAGTCACTGGGCGAAGGGATTACAGGGCAGATTACAAGGGA
This sequence comes from Salvelinus fontinalis, assembly GCF_029448725.1. NCBI lineage: Eukaryota > Metazoa > Chordata > Actinopteri > Salmoniformes > Salmonidae > Salvelinus > Salvelinus fontinalis. Next base: position 58,394,313 of record NC_074666.1, read on the forward strand.
TTACAGGGAAGCCGCTCCCTAGCCCATCAGTACTCCCATGCTCATCAGCACTCCCCTAAGATATGCACTCCCTGAATAATGCAAAGAAAATAAGTTTATATTCATTATTAAACAACACAATACTAATGTTTTATCTCAGGAAGAGTTCAGAAATCAATATTTGGTGGATTAACCTGTCTGGCTCTGGCGTTCCGCCAGCGGAACTCCTCCCACATTCCACTGAAAAGGCAGAGCGCGAAATTCAAAATATATATTTTTGAAATATTTAACTTTCACACATTAACAAGTCCAATACAGCAAATGAAAGATACACATCTTGTGAATCCAGTCAACATGTCCGATTTTTAAAATGTTTTACAGCGAAAACACGACATATATTTATGTTAGCTCACCACCAAATACAAAAAAGGACAGACATTTTTCACAGCACAGGTAGCATGCACAAAGCCAACCTAACTAACCAAGAACCATCCAAACTAACCAACAAACAACTTCATCAGATGACAGTCTTATAACATGTTATTCAATAAATCTATGTTTTGTTCGAAAAATTTGCATATTTCAGGTATAAATCATAGTTTACATTGCAGCTACAATCAGAAATTGCACCGAAAGCAGCCAGAATAATTACAGACACCAACGTCAAATACCTAAATACTCATCATAAAACATTTCTGAAAAATCGATGGTGTACAGCAAATTAAAGACAAACATTTTGTGAATCCAGCCAATATTTCCGATTTTTTAAGTGTTTTACAGCGAAAACACAATATAGCATTATATTAGCTTACTACAATAGCCTACCACACTACCGCATTCATTCATCAAGGCACGTTAGCGATAGCAATAGGCACGTTAGCGATAGCGAATAAACCAGCAAGATATATAATTTTTGACTAACCTTGATAAGCTTCATCAGATGACAGTCCTATAACATCAGGTTATACATACACTTATGTTTTGTTCGAAAATGTGCATATTTAGAGCTGAAATCAGTGGTTATACATTGTGCTAACGTAGCATCTTTTTCCCACAACGTCCGGATATTTTTCTGACACTTTTTCTGACACACATATTCTGACCAAATAACTATTCATAAACATAACTAAAAAATACATGTTGTATAGGAAATGATAGATACACTAGTTCTTAATGCAATCGCCGTGTTAGAATTCTAAAAATAACTTCATTACGACATCCAGCTTAGGTATAGCGAGAGAGTACCCAAAAGCTGGGCGCAAACGACTAGTACAACATGTTCGACAGATATATGAAATAGCATCATAAAATGGGTCCTACTTTTGCTGACATTTCACCAGAATGTTGTACAAGGGGTCCTTTGTCGGGAACAATCGTTGTTTGGATTTAGAACGGCCTTTTTCCCTCTCGATTTAGCAAGCACACTTGCCAAGTGGCGTGAATCTCTCCATCGTCAACAAACTCAGAGAACGGAACACGGCAAAACTCCCGAAAAAATTTCAATAATCTGATTAAACTATATTGAAAAAACATACTTTACGATGATATTGTCACATGTATCAAATAAAATCAAAGCCGGAGATATTAGTCGTCCATAACGACAGCTTATCAGAAGGCAAATCCAGGTCTCTTCTCGCGCTCTCCAGAAAACAGGAAACTGGTGTCACGTCATGCCAAGAGCTATTATTCGAGCCCAGATCAAGTTACACACTCAATTTCTTCTCTCACTGCTTGTCGACATCTAGTGGAAGACGTATGAAGTGCATCTAAACTAATAAATATCAAGGACTTTAATAGGCAGCCCCTAGAACAGTGCATCGATTTCAGATCTTCCACTTCCTGTCAGGAAGTTTGCTGCAAAAGGAGTTCTATTTTACTCACAGATATAATTCAGATATAGTTTTAGAAACTATAGAGTGTTTTCTATCCAATAGTAATAATAGTAATAATAATATGCATATTGTACGAGCAAGAATTGAGTACGAGGCCGTTTAAATTGGGCAAGATTTTCTCCCAAAGTGAAAACAGCACCCTCTGTCCTCAACAGGATAACCCTGATTTTCAATTACAGCTTTCATGTGTCTTGACATGCTCTCCACCAGTCTTTCACATTGATGTTGGGTGAATTCATGCCACTACTGGCGCAAAAGTTCAAGCAGCTCGGCTTTGTTTGATGGCTTGTGACCATCCATCTTCCTCTTGATCAAATTCCAGAGGTTTCAATGGGGTTCAGGTCTGGAGATTGGGCTGGCCATGACAGGGTCTTGATCTGGTGGTCCTCCATCCACACTTTGATTGACCTGGCTGTGTGGCACTGAGCATTGTCCTGCTGGAAAAAACAATCCTCAGAGTTGGGGAACATTGTCAGAGTAGAAGGAAGCACGTTTTCTTCCAGGACAACCTTGTACGTGGCTTGATTCATGCATCCTTCACAAAGACAAATCTAGCACCCCCAGATCATCCCCGATCCTCCACCAAATTTCACAGTGGGTGCTAGACACGGTGGCTTGTAGGCCTCTCCAGGTCTCGCACCCACTGTGAAATTTGGTGGCGGATTTCTGAACTCTTCCTAAGTTAAAACATTAGTATTGTGTTGTTTAAAAATGAATATGAACTTATTTTCTTTGCATTATTCGAGGTCTGACAACACTGCATCCTTTTTGTTATTTTGAACAGTTGTCATTTTCTGCAAATAAATGCTCTAAATGTAATGATGGTGAGTGAGTCAGAAGCAGGTGAAACGTTTTAATAAAACAACAAAACGACACTAACATAAAGGCAGTACGCCGATGCACAAGAACAATACCAACTGGTGAGTGAACATGGGAGAGTGCCATATAAAGGGGAGGAAATTATGAAGGTAATGGAGTCCAGGTGTGAATCATAATGATCATAATGATTGCCAGGTGTGTGTAATGATGAATCCCAGGACCGGTGGTTAGTATTCTGGCGACATCGTACGCCGGAGGGGAGGACCAGGAGCAGACGTGACACTAAATGACAATATTTTTATTTGGAATATGGGAGAAATGTTGTCAGTAGTTTATAGAATAAAACAAACATTTTAATTTTACCCAAACACATACCGTAATTGCTGGACTATTAAGCGCACCTGAATATAAGCCGCACCCACTGAATTTTTTTATTTTTTTTTTGTACATAAATAAGCCGCACGTGTCTATAAGCCGCAGGTGCCTACCGGTACATTGAAACAAATTAACTTTACACAGCCTTTAAACAAAACACTACTTCTAACAAAAATAAATAGGCTTTAACGAAACACGTCTTGTAACAAAAATAAATAGGCTTTAACGAATCAGGCTTGTAACATTTTTTTTTTTTTAAATAGCAGTAAACAGTAGCCTACCAAGAAAGTCCTTGGTCACTATCTTCCTCCTGTGCACTGAAACCACTGAAGTCATCTCCTTTGGTGTCGGAGTTGAATAGCCTCAGAATTGCTTCATCCGATGTTGGATCATTTTCATTGTGCTCTCCTCACTTTCATCCGGAGGCAAATTCCCCACTGAGCTCATGCTGCCCTCTTCAATACGCAGCAGCTCCACGCTGTCAGGACCCAGTGGAAGACTTGACCATAAATCGCTCTTCGCATGCGGCCCGTTTTAGTGAAGGATTTCTCCCCACTTGTCATCCAAGCCTCATTTTCTAGTTCGGGCCATCTGCTTTTCTTTCCTCTGAAAGCTTTTGTTGTCTTTTTGCACTAAGTCAGTTTCTCACGCTGCTGTTTCCAACGTCTTATCATCGACTCATTAAGGCCAAGCTCCCGTGCAACAGCTCTATTTCCTTTTCAAACAGCCAGATCGATCGCCTTCAAATTGAAAGCTGCATCATATGCATTTCTCCGTGTCTTTGCCATGATGAGGGTGACAAAATGACTACCGTAATCAGAATGATGGAAAGTTTGAGCGCGCTCGATTTACGTCACATTATGTGACGGTGCTCAGTTTTTTGGCGGCATGAATTTGTGAAAGCGGGAAAAATCCATAAATTTGCCGCGTCATTGTATAAAGCGCAAGGTTCATAGCAAAAAAGTAGCGGCTTATAGTCCGGAAATTACGTACCTATAAATAGTAAAACCTGTCACGATCGTGTGGCGGATTGACGGACCAAAATGCAGCTGTTGGAAAATAAGCCATCTTCTTTATTTAACAACACGAAGATGAACACGACACAAAACTCTATACAAACAACAAAACAACAAAACGACCGTGAAGCTACAAACGTTGTGCACATACAGACAGGCTACAAACGTTCTTACATAGACAACGCTAGACATATACACTCAACACAAAACCATCTACTACACCCCATAACCCCTTTACCAAATAAACACCCAAAACCAACAAAACATAAACATTACCCATGTCACACCCTGACCTAACTAAAATAATAAAGAAAACAAAGAATAATAAGGCCAGGGCGTGACATAACCCCCCCCTTGAGGCGCGAACTCCGGGCGCACCATACACAGTCTAGGGGAGGGTCTGGGTGGGCTCCCCTCCACGGTGGCGGCTCCGGCTCTGGTCGTAGTCCCCACGTCACCACAGTACCTAACCACCTCCTAGGCTTCCTCCAAACGACCCCCCTCCACATTAACCCCATTGCATTAAGGGGGAGTTCCGGACTAAGGGACAGCTCCGGACTAAGGACCAGTACCAGGGTAAGGGGCAGTACCAGGGTCAGGGGCAGTACCAGGATAAGGGGCAGTACCAGGATAAGGGGCAGCACCAGGGTAAGGGGCAGCACCAGGGTAAGGGGCAGCACCAGGGTAAGGGGCAGCTCCAGGGTAAGGGGCAGCTCCGGACTGAGGAATGGCAGCTCCGGACTGAGGGACTGCAGCTCCGGACTGAGGGACTGCAGCTCCGGACTGAGGGACGGCCCATGGCTGGCTGACAGATCTGGCTGCTCATGGCTGGCTAACGGATCTGGCTGCTCATGGCTGGCTAACTGATCTGGCTGCTCATGGCTGGCTGACGGATCTGGCTGCTCATGGCTGGCTGACGGATCTGGCTGCTCATGGCTGGCTGACGGATCTGGCTGCTCATGGCTAGCTGACGGATCTGGCTGCTCATGGCTAGCTGACGGATCTGGCTGCTCATGGCTAGCTGACGGATCTGGCTGCTCATGGCTAGCTGACGGATCTGGCTGCTCATGGCTAGCTGACGGATCTGGCTGCTCATGGCTAGCTGACGGATCTGGCTGCTCATGGCTAGCTGACGGATCTGGCTGCTCATGGCTAGCTGACGGATCTGGCTGCTCATGGCTAGCTGACGGATCTGGCTGCTCATGGCTAGCTGACGGATCTGGCTGCTCATGGCTAGCTGACGGATCTGGCTGCTCATGGCTAGCTGACGGATCTGGCTGCTCATGTCTGGTTGGCGGCTCTGGCAGATCCTGTCTGGTTGGCGGCTCTGGCAGATCCTGTCTGGTTGGCGGCTCTGGCAGATCCTGTCTGGTTGGCGGCTCTGGCAGATCCTGTCTGGTTGGCGGCTCTGGCAGATCCTGTCTGACGGACGGCTCTAGCGGCTCCTGTCTGGCTGGCGGCTCTAGCGGCTCCTGTCTGGCGGACGGCTCAGTGGGCTCATGGCAGACGGGCGGCTTTGCAGGCTCATTGCAGACGGATGGCTCAGATGGTGCTGGGGAGACGGATGGCTCAGATGGCGCTGGGGAGACGGATGGCTCAGATGGCGCTGGGGAGACGAGCAGTTCAGTCAACGCTGTGCAGACGGCAGACTCCTGCTGGCTGAGGCGCACTGTAGGCCTGGTGCGTGGTGCCGGGACTGGTGGCACCGGGCTGGGGACACGCATCTCAGGGCTAGTGCGGGGAGCAGCAACAGGACGCACAGGACTCTGGGGACACACAGGAGGCTTGGTGCGTGGTTTAGACACTGGTGGTAAAGGGCTGGAGACACGCACCATATAGCTAGTGCGTGGAGGAGGCACTGGTGGTACTGGATTGGGGCGGGGAGGTGGCGCCGGAAATACCGGACCGTGCAGGCGTACTGGCTCCCTTGAACGCCGAGCCTGCCCAACCTTACCTGGTTCTATGCTCCCCGTCGCCTGACCAGTGCGGGGAGGTGGAATAACCCGCACCGGCCTATGTAGGCGAACCGGGGACACCATGCGTAAGGCTGGTGCCATGTACCCCGGCCCGAGGAGACGCACTGGTGACCAGATGCGTTGGGCCGGCTTCATGACATACGGCTCAACGCTCAGTCTAGCCCGGCCGATACGTGGAGCTGAAATGTACCGAACCGGGCTATGCACGCGTACAGGAGACACCGTGCGCTCTACTGCGTAACACGGTGTCTGCCCGTACTCCCGCTCTCCACGGTAAGTACAGGGAGTAGGCGCAGGTTTCCTACCTGACTTCGCCACACTCCCTTTAAGGCCCCCCCCAAGAAATTTTTGGGGTGTACTCACGGGTTTCCAGCCTTGTCTCCGTGCTGCCTCCTCATATCGCCTCCTCTCAGCTTTCGCTGCCTCCAGCTCTTCACGAGGGAGGCGATATTCTCCAGGTTGATCCCAAGGTCCATCTCTTTCCAATTCGTCCTCCCAACTCCAGAGATCCTGTGTAGGTAGGTCCTGTTGCCGCCTTCCATGCCGCTTGGTCCTATGGTGGGTAATTCTGTCACGATCGTGTGGCGGATTGACGGACCAAAATGCAGCTGTTGGAAAATAAGCCATCTTCTTTATTTAACAACACGAAGATGAACACGACACAAAACTCTATACAAACAACAAAACAACAAAACGACCGTGAAGCTACAAACGTTGTGCACATACAGACAGGCTACAAACGTTCTTACATAGACAACGCTAGACATATACACTCAACACAAAACCATCTACTACACCCCATAACCCCTTTACCAAATAAACACCCAAAACCAACAAAACATAAACATTACCCATGTCACACCCTGACCTAACTAAAATAATAAAGAAAACAAAGAATAATAAGGCCAGGGCGTGACAAAACCAGAGAAACTGATCATTTTGCAGTGGTTTCTTAATTTTTTCCAGAGCTGTGCGACCAATACAATTGTATTTTATTTGAACCCTGCCCATCAACTTGGAAGCACAACACCACTGCCCCCTGCTGAGGACATGACCTAACCACCCCGTCTCTACAAACCTTACACACTAATGTAGGCTAACTGACATTGCATGACAGATGGACGCTTTCAGGCACAGATCTAGGATCAGCTTATCCTCCACAAACCCAATCCCTAACCGTTAGGGAAAAACCTCAAAGCTGAGCTGATCAATGTTGAAGGGCAACTGACTCCCACATGTAGTGGTGGAAGGATGCTCATAGCTTTCCGTCACCCTCCGACGACCTCTCCTGACCTCAGGCTCTGACCCTGTGTCCATTTTCTTCCCCGCTCTATCTGCTGCAGGGATGCGTGGCCGTTCCGCCACTCTTTAAAACTGCACCCCTCTCTAAGGTAAAGTTGTGTGGTCATTGGTCTGGCACGCTGTCTGTCAAAATTCCTAACAACCCCCCCATCCTGTTGTCCTTATCCATTGGTGTTCTTTCATGAGAAAGGCGGGGCAAATGTTTTTCCCCAACTGTCAATCCAACTGTGACTCAAAAGTCTGACTGCCATCTCCCTGTGTTACATATAACATGTGTTGTTGTCACCATTTCTGTGTGTTGTCATTGAAGATGGTGTTTCTTGCCTTCCTCAATGCGATGACATTAGGTGGCTCCTGTTTCTCGCCACGTGTATGATAGAGACTAAATATGTGTCGGGTTACAAGACCCTAGCCTTATTTAAATTTTTGACAAAAACAGCACTTTACAGTTTATAAAAGTACAGATTCAGAGCTTCAAAATGGCATATCGTATACTGCAATTGGAGAAAATTATGGGAAAGTAATGATGCTATGAAAGTTGATTTACTTGTTTACCCACTTTTGAGAAAAAGCCCTTCAATGTTTTTGTAGAGGTTTATACACTTGCTGGAGAGCTCTTCTTTGTGTACACCCATTCAGCATCGTACACACCCTCTTAAGCCTTAAGCCCATCGTACACACCCTCTTATGCCCCACCCATCTCTAAGATTTCACATGTGAACGGGACTCTTTGTGAATGGATTTTTTTGTCTCCTTTGTTTAGCTAGCTAAACAAAGTTCATCAGCACCATATTATCTGTTATCTCAGCCAATCGTGGCCAGTCAGGAACGATCCTGTCTTTCTCCCTATAGCTAAGTGCTTTCTCCTTGGCTACACACATGCAAAAATACTACAGTTTACTATAGAATACTACTGTACTTACTATAGAATTCTGTAGTAAACCGGTATACTGTAGAATACTATACTACACACCTCGATCATGTGTAGTACTTACTATAGAAATGTGTAGTATACTGTGCAATACTATAGTAAATACTACAGTATACTACAGACTGCAAAAACACCACAGTAAATACTACAGTAATATCTGCAAAAACCCTACACTCTGCAAAAACACTTCAGTAATTACTTTAGTATATACTACAGTATTTCATTTACATACACCCTGCCCATTCCCCTCCCCATATCCCAATTTGTTCCACCCATATTATGGTCTTTACTTGGCATGTAGGTTTCTCATTTATGGGTGGCACAAATTGGGATATATTGTGTTCCCTACAGGTTATAGAAAAGAGCAAAAGCTCTGAACTATCTGTTCAGACTTCAGTCCTACCTACCTACCTACCTACCTACCTACCTACCTACCTACCTACCTACCTACCTACCTACAGGTTATGGAAAATTTGCTCTTGGAGTATTTTGTCCAGTAGATTTCCTCAAAGACAAAGCCCCCACTGCTATGTCAAAGCTAAAAAGAACACTGCAGTAAATACTATACTAAAGTCTGCAAAAACACTACAGTGAATACTATAGTATTTATTCTTTTAGGATAAACTATGCTTGTAATTCTATATTTTTATTCATATTTACAGATCACATACCAGTTTGTTATTAAGTCACATGAAAGTTCACATTTTCAAGAAGGCAACAACAACAAAAATGTATTTTTTTACTGTTTCTCTCTCTCCCTGTCTCTCTCTCTGTCTCTCTCTGTCTTCCCCTCTATATGTCTCCTGTCACTCTTTCAGAAAGGGCAGCAGTGGAGAGGGAAGTAGGGAGGGAGAGCTCGAAGACCTACATGAAGATGAACCCTTCTCCTGAATCCCGTTCCTCCTCCTCTCCTCCAGTCAGCTCAGCTCAGCCCAGTTCTACACAGCCCTCTTAACCGGCATCTTACGCTACTACCTTCAGTGCTTCTGGACTGAAACAGTGCTTTTTCTTGTGAGAAGTGGTTCAACTCAAGCATGGCCTCCCCTTTAAAAATTATATGCCCTTCCCCTTTGAAGCCCAATCTGTACATTGCCTCTCTCCCTTTAAATCTATGATGCACTCTGCTCTTCTAATCCTGTCCTTCCCTCCATCCCCCCCTGATCTCTCCTCACTCCATCATTGCGTGTAATCACCCAAAGAAGCACATAGAACCCAGACAACACTGTACCACTGCTAGGCGTACTCAAGACTACTGGAAATTCCTACTGTATCCGTCTGCTGGCATTATGTTGCTGAGGAGAAGAGGAATTTTTGTCTGTCGTGTTTCGATGTCACTTTACCTACACAATGCATGGTGAACGTTATCGCCATTCAGAGACTCTCTAGGCACCATTCACAATCATGGACAATATTGGTGCCCTAAGAGCCAGCATGACCAAGAGACTGGAGCATGCAACTGACATTATTACGCCCCCTACCGTTTGAAACAAGACATACACACAGGGCTTTTAACCTATCATAATCAATAGTTTGAATGGGCAATCTGCAGATGCTTCATACATTTTTGGACTTATAAATTAATTAATTATATATACCTATGATTCTTGAAGAATATAACTTATAAATGCCTCATAAGCTTAGTTCAACTGTCATACCCCATCAGAACCAAAAGCTTGTTTTACTCCAATGTTTGTAAACACACACTGTATAGCCTCAAAATATGCTTGACACTATCATTTTTATATATTGAAGGGTCAGTCCTTGCATCCATAGCTCTGTCTATTAATATCAGAGTGGTTACATTTCTCCAGGCCCATCCTTCAGCTTTTTACCAAAACAGAGGGAAACCTTTTTGTTATTGTTTCATCTGCGGATTGCCCCTTTAATGCTGCAGCGTTGTACATAGATCATAAATGTGTGTGTCAGTGTAATGCCATTGTTGTCTATCTCACCCGTAAGCTGTCAACATAACCCTTCCACACGCTTCTCTTAAGTAATAATAATAATATATTTAATTTTAAGCACTTTACAAGACACCCAAATTCACTTTACATACACAAGATAATCAGTAGGATTAAAAGCAATAAAATCATACATTAAAATAAGTAAGTATATATATCTACGCCAAACATAAGGACAGACTAACCAGGAAAAAACTAAACAGGATGACACTAACTAGGGACGTGAACTAGTGAGGGATCTCTAAGACAACAGATCATGTGAAGAGGTGTGTCATTGTCTCCCATGGAGCAGAGCCTGGTGTGAGAGATGGTTAGGAGGCCAATGTCAGAAAAGCGCAGGGAACAGGTGGGAGTGTGGAGGTGCAGGAGGTCAGTAAGGTATGTGAGTATTTTGAAGATGATCCTGTATTGAACTGGGAGCTAGTGAAGTTTGAGGGTGGGGGTGATGTGGTCCCACGGTTTGGTGTCTGTATGGACTGGTCTCTTCCTCTCTGTTGCTCTAATCGTCTCCCCTTCATTCTCTAATGTTTTTAGTAGGGTACAGAATTAGAGAAGGGCTGTTTCTCTAAATCTCAGGCAGTAGGATGAAGCAAGCCTGTTTCTCTCCCCTGTCTCCTAGACTCTGACAAGAAGCAGCAACCTATCCTCCTTAAAACACATTTGAAGCCCACAATTGTGAAAGGGGGAACACTAATCATATTTATGCAGCCTATTAATCACCCTTCCAGAACCAAGTAAACGTTTTATTTCAATTTCAGAAAAACTTCATTGGAAATTGGCCCATTCATTGATAGGGATGCATGTGAGATTGGACAGCAGTAAGCTGGTTTATTTGTCCTTCATACATTCTTCTCGATTTCAAAATGGAACTGAAAGCAGGTAATGGTGTTTATATGTACTGTTTCTTGATTAGTAAAAGGTTAATTTGTGAAATAAATGTGAATAACTGTGTTATTCTCATAACATATTTGTATCTAACAATAGTAGCAGTTCATTCAGTTCATCCAAGCACGGGGAAGGCACTTTGTACTGTATATGAAAGCGTATTGTCAGTCAGAGCACAGCGATCTCTTCCACCGCTCTTCCAGGGACCATTACAATATGGTGATTAGGAACAACACAAACAACAACAACTATCTATTCACCACCACACAATCCCCATGTGGCAGAGAATGGCCCAGTAGAGTGATGTCCATTCATCCCTCTCTTCCGACTTGATGCAATTCTATTGTGCAAAACACTCCATTCAAATTAGGTACTGAGGATCTATAGGAGGGCAGCATATACATACACATACAAGGGCCAATGCCACTTCTGAATTGAGCCTCTGTGATTTGAGCCTCTCGTTTTAAAAACGACTAATTGTGTGCGCAATCATCGAAATGATGGACACAATTTATGCAACTTCAAAACGTGTTTCCTATCATATCATCTTCGTCATGCAGTCTTTATAGGCAGTGAGGAAGACCTGGTGTCAGTAGATGTGTGTTTGGGAGATGTGTATTGTTGCTGTCTGTCTCTCTAAGGCCAGGATTCAGTCTTATCACACCGTGTTGACAATTCAGCTTTTAAAGGCAATGTTCCTACATTTGCTGAGATTGCATTCCTGGTAAACGTGGCCGATGTCGGCGCATTCGGAAGTTACCTTTGAATGGCACATTGTCGACAGCTGCAATATAGGAAATAGCAACTATATAGGGAATAGCCACTATATAGGGATTAGGGTGCCAATTTGGATGCATCGTAAAACCTCTGGTGGACATATCAGTGCACCTGTTAGGTGCTACAGTCAGAGAATGGGTAGAGGGATTGTAGTGGAAGACAAAAACTTTATTATGCATTCCCTGTTAGCCAGGCCAGATAGTGTTTTCTCTTTCACTCACTTATTCCATCTTCTCTTTTTCTTCATTGCCCTGCTGTTGCCTTTACACGTCAGTTTCACCTATTACGGCAGCCATATTTAATTGTGCTTCTGTCTTTGTGAATATTTTTTTTTTTTAATCATTTCTATTACCGGGACATGCAATTTCAAGTGCAGAGTTTCAATCAACCATATGAAGAGCTTGCTTTGTTATCTGTTATGGCTTTTTATTTTGTTACTTTTACTTTTTTCCACACCACCTTTAGGGTGAACGCTATGTTCGTGTTGCGCTGGACGTAGTTTTTTTGATGGAGCTTTTAAGGGTTTGTCTTAGTCACCGGTCAGTCTGTGGGTTAACTTCTCCTAACTGAAGGGCTGCTGGGATCGGAACAAAGATGGCACCTGTTGTGAACCAGCTGTTTGCCATGTTCAAGCCCCCTCTGATGACATGGCACTTTATATGTTGACGATGATGCTAAAGCGAAACACAGGTTTTTTTGTATGTCTGTCCGGAGCACTGCACTCGCAAGAATCGTTATCGGTGTCTAAGGTGTATTCACCTTTGTAATGTATGTGTGTGTATGTACAAGTATGTGTGTGTGTGTCAGAAGTGCAATGTTGATGTCATTAGATTACTTCAGTGTTGTGTTCTGATTCTAAATGCACTCAGGTGCTCTTTCTTTCTGTCTATTATTCCAGGTACATTACATTGTCTTGGGAGTTGAGCTGGATGATATTCACACGTTTATGCTAATTCATATGATTAATAATTCCTTCAACCCGGGGTAAAGAGGGAATCCTCTTCAACAGATGAAACAGGCCTGTGGGAGTGAGAGTGTACAGAATGTTAAGATTAGGACAGTGTCATGGTTTTTGCATCGCTGCTATGTATCATATGTGATTGTCCAGTCTCTGTGTTAAAGGTCCTGCTTCTTGTGTTGATAGATGTCTGTACTGTTCCGCATTTCTCTGAAGCCCTGTTTATACCTGGTGCTAATCTGCGTCATGTGTCCTGATCTCTTCCACATTATTATTGTGTCCACATTTTTAGTCAGGTGTAGGCATTTTAAAGACATAATGTGAACTGATTTTCATCAGAACTTATAACGGACAAGATCAGGATGAAGGATGCATGTTAGAAGCAGGTATGAATGGGGCTTGAATGTACTTGTCAAGGTTCGTCAATTCCCACAAACAAAAAAAGCATGGCACACCTGTACTGAATGCAGCTGTTACAATGTAAATATGTACCAAATATATACAGAAGCTATTTTTGCATGCTTTTTGTACACCTAGACACACAATAAAATACAATAAAAATTATTATAATCATTTTTGAATAATTTTGTATTTTGTAAGTAACCTGTAAAAGGGTATGCAAGAGTATAACCTAAACTCAGAACATGGTTTATTGAATTCAAGTGGCAATCGCAAACTGTTAATGAGAAAGATATAACCTAAAATACATAATTATTTATGTGTCTTTCAAAGTGGAGTACCCCACCAGTAGTCATTCTAGTGTTGTCTCTTGAAGACAACATTGAGGGCTCTGTGCCGATGGAAGAGGTTGGAAATGGGTGGTGCTACCATAAAGTAGAGGGCTGTTATAACCGTGTTATAAAAATGTTATGGAACCGTGTTATAATGGTCATATCAAGTTGGAAATTGGTGGTTCTCCCGTAAAGAAGGGCTGCCTAAAATGTGTTATAAACCATGGCGCTTTGAGGTAATGAACCAACACTCAACTAATACACAGTGCTAATTCTGCAATGTTGAGAGAACAGTGCTTTTAGGGAGGGTGGCTGCTTCTCTGAAAGAATAATATTCTGTATTTATCTCGGTTTATATCCTAAACAGATAGCCTCATTTGAAGTCTGTTGCCAAGATTTGAAGGTATAAATAATTAGCAGTTGAATAATTGAGCTGATGAGAGAAGAATGTTGTTTGAGACTGTCTTTTCCTGTCCAAGTGTCCTCTGCATGGCAGTACAGCCTGGAGTCTGTGTTCTGCAGGAGCCGGATCCACCTGTTTCTGCTGTCTGGAGCCCAAGCGTCATGAATCTACCCTTTGTAGGATCACTCCTGTAGGAGAGGAACAGAAAACATGGCAATGTTCAAATGGGGCTCTTTAAAAACAGGCCATTTAGCCCACTGGGCAGTTCAATAGGCCTACGTCACAGGGGGCATAGATTAGGGTGTGCACATAAGGAAAGAACTGTGTGAGATGTTAAATGTTTTGAAGTCTTTTGAATTGACTCGCCACAAATACTTTAACATTCTCATGTGGTTAACTGATGTGTTTCTTCTGGTCCATGTTTGAATACTTTCAAAATGCATCCTTCCGTCCTTCTTCCCTTCCTTGATGTACGTATTGATGGTAAGTATGTAAGCAATGGTTCTAATACATAGCTTCTACCTATCCAGTCATGTCAGATCAGGGATTACTGTAGTTAAGAAATAATCCACAAAAAAAACAATATTTTTTAATTAGTCCACTCCCAATGGACACACCACGTAATTTCAAAGTTGATGTAAAAAGGTCTATGTGTAGCTGGTGTAGGGAGTCAGGCGCAGGACAGCAGATATGAGTAATCAACATACTTTTACTCAAAATGTCCAATGTACAGAGTAACATCACGAGCATACCATAACAGACCGAAAATACAAAATAAACAATCACTCACAAATACAACATGGGGAACAGAGGGGTAAATAATAAACAACCAATTCGTTGAGTGAAGCCAGGTGTGAAAAGACAAAGACAAAACAAATGGAAAATGAAAAGTGGATCGGTGGTGGCTAGAAAGCCAGTGACGTCGACCCCCGAACGCCGCCCGAACAAGGAGAGTTGTTGGATTGGGTTGGAGGAGCGCTGTGTTAACTTCTAGTTCCTCCCAAACCCGGATCCGGGAGCACCCCCATCAGTAAAAAAGCTGACTAGCATAGCCTAGCATAGCGTCACAAGTAAATACTAGCATCTAAATATCATTAAATCACAAGTCCAAGACACCAGATGAAAGATACACATCTTGTGAATCCAGCCATCATTTCTGATTTTTAAAATGTTTTACAGGGAAGACACAATATGTAAATCTATTAGCTAACCACTTTTTTTACTCCACCATTTTTTTACTGCATCAGTAGCTATCACAAATTCGACCAAATAAAGATATAAATAGCCACTAACCAAGAAACAACTTCATCAGATGACAGTCTGATAACATATTTATTGTATAGCATATGTTTTGTTAGACAAATGTGCATATTTCAGGTATAAATCATAGTTTACCATTGCAGCCACCATCACAACTCTCACCAAAGCAACTAGAATAACTACAGAGACCATCGTGTATTACCTAATTACTCATCATAAAACATTTCTTAAAAATACACAGCGTACAGCAAATGAAAGACACAGATCTTGTGAATCCAGCCAATGTTTCAGATTTTCTAAGTGTTTTACAGCAAAAACACAATATAGCATTATATTAGCTTACCACAATAGCCAGAAACACAACACCATTTACCAGCAGCAAAGGCTAGCGATCGTAACAAACAGGCAAAATATATATAATTTTTGACTAACCTTGATATTTCTCATCAGATGACAGTCCTGTAACATCATATCACACAATGCATATAGGGTTTGTTCGAAAATGTGCATATTTAGCGGCACAAATCGTGGTTATACAATGTGATTAGTGGCCAAAACTTCAAGCAATCTGTCCGGCGCCATCTTGGAGAGGCACCTATTCTAATCGATAAGTAATCATAAACTTGACAAAAAAAATACAGGTTGGACAGCAAATGAAAGATACATTAGTTCTTAATGCAACCGCTGTGTTAGATTTTTAAAATTAACGTTACTACGCAATACAGCGTGCGCTAAAGCGAGACCGCACCGAAATTCATGGCGGAATTATTATTTGACATTTGTCAACATAAATACGAATTAACAGCATAAAGACTGCTTACTGTGGGGTTTTTATAAGGTTTTTGACATGCTTAACTAACTATTCTTATGCATTAAAGTTTGAATTGCTGACTCTTGTGAACCTGCATTTTCCATTGTTCTCTACTCTTACCAGTGCTCTGTCTAACCATGAATATCAGCCTGAAGTGTGTGTGTGTTAGAGAGAGCGCTGTACTGTATGAGATATGTGTGTGTATGCAACAAATGTATCAGTAGTGTGGGCGCTGTACTATGTGACCGAGACTGTGCTAATCTTAGAGAGACACAGGAGGGGGGTGAATCAGGAGACTGCTGACCAGACAATAACAGATAAACTATACACACGAAAAACATATGTGAATTTCTGAGTTATGCACTATAACCCAATACTATAACAAACGTGATTAGCAACTGTATTGTATGTGATTGAATACTATAACAAACGTGATTAGCAACTATATCATATGTGATTGAATATTGTATTGTATGTGATTGAATACTATAACAAATGTGATTTGATATTGACAAACTGTTTGGGCGCCTGGATGTCTGTGTGTGTGTGCTGGAAGTAACAGTTAGCTCAGATAAGAAGCTGGGAAGCTGTAGTTAGCCTTGAGCGAGAACAGAGGACAATGCATACAGGTGCAGATATCTCAGACAATGTTATAAAACTGTCTGACCCAAGTCTTTGGGGTGAAGGAGGGTAATCTACACAGCAACAGTATCGGGACATCATATGCGCTAAGGGGCCAGGACTGGCTTAAGGCGCCAACATCAACGATAGGCTGGGTGAGTCTAAACCACGCCCAGTCTCTACTCTGACAGGCCGGCTCGGAAGTGGGAACTAACCTCTGTCAGAGTATAATATAATATCTTTGTCAGAAACAAATCAGTTCTCTGTCTTATCCTGCGTGATGAAACATTGAACCCGTATATACGGAAATTGTATTTGCCATTTATTAACTTTTGAATTAAACAATTATTTTAACCAAGTTCAGGTGTTCCTATCTCAGTTGAACTTTCGCAACCCTAACAAATGGTGACCCCGACCGTGAACTGAGGGAACTTCGCTGGACATTGAGGCATCCAGCCTTTGGCCTAGACTGTCGCCAGATGGGGTCCTCTCACAAAAAGCCCGGGTCTACTAAAAAACAGGTAAGCAGAGCCTATTGTTTCAAAACTGAAATTCTGCATATTGGACTTTACCAAATTTATTTTGTGAGAAAACCTAACTGGTGTAAGTTACTAAATTTTTGAACCATATGTTCACTACAACAAAGTAAGGATAAAACTAACTACGTATTATTTAATTACGTACTACTTGATGGCGAATGCATTTTCAATTGGCCAACAGAATGACAATGGAATGACTGTGTGTATGACGTGATATTAAAAGCCTGTTTGTGTGTGTGTATGTATCTAAGCTAGGGTTGTTTTATTAAAAGTCTTATATATAAGACTTTAGGGAAGTGATTGAGAACAATGGCCACATAACCACCGTGACAGGCGGAATATTGGAAATAAGACAAGTTCTAATAATTGAACGGCAATATACCGACTTCACGGATTTTTATGTATTCACATGGTATGTGGGATATAAGATAAATTGTCGATTAATAAGTCTAGGTGTGTTGGACCCTCGACTAAAAGTGGACGGCAACATAGTCCAGGGGAAGGCAGAAGAATTGGATATAAGATAAGTCTAGGTCGACCCTCGACGGCAATTCACTGTATAAGACATGTCCCCTGTTACAAGTAAACGGCAAAGCATTGATGAAGAGAGGTTACGTTATATGCGCAAATAATTTAACGGCAATGTTTTGGAGATAAGATAAGTTTACTGATTGGAAAAGACGTGTTGGAAATAAGATAAGTCACACTGTATGTCTGTTGCTTTATGATTGTATCCCTCTGTATGTATTGTATCAGGCTTTTATGCAAGGAAAAGTAAGGACATGTATATAAATTGCATAACCATATATACTTAAGTCACATATTAACCACGTACTATAATCTCATATTATTAGTCACAGACACACTAGTCACTGGGTAATAATAGATAAGAACAAAATAACGATAAAATTAAGCAAAAAAGAAAAAGAAAAGCTATACAGAGAATGGACAGAAGATGGCAGTATTGCCACATTGGCTGACATGCGATATAAATTTAGCGAAGTATATGGTAAGTTTACACTTTGGAATGGAAAGAGTTGAGAAGTTGATTTTACTTATACGATAGTTTTGCTGCTAAACTTAGTTGGAGTAACTAGATGTTTTGCCTAGAGGCATGAATAAGACAGTCATTTTTGGTATCACCAGAGAATTCGAACAATAAGTAAACGTATTCTAAACGTGATCTGTTTTCATTATGGTGAACAATGACCGGCCCGCAAACTGGTATGACTGGCTGGGAATTTTTAAAGAGACAGTACACGTTTATCACAGTTGTGTGAATAAGTTACATGAAACATCGGGGAAATTTAAAACGAACGATTTGAGGGTATTATCATAATTATTAGTTTTTGTTTTTGTGGTAAACGTTTGGGTTAAGGGGTTTTCCGTGTTCCGAGAGACAAGATAATATTAGGAGTTTTATTTAGACAAGGGACTTTGTTAAGATAAAGGGTTCTTTTGGTATGTCTAGACATGGGATGGAACACGAATGTAAGGGGGTGGTGTAACCTTTGTAATCTTTTGACCTATTTTCGTTGCATTTTCCTGTGATTTGATCACTCACAGGGAAATGTAGTGAGAGTAATGCAATTGTGGTCATTTGGGAATACTAATTTTGAGGTAAATCATATAATGGAGTTTATAGCTCTTGAACATAATTGTAGTTTGAACCACTGAGGAGTCAGGATTCTGTTTTTAAACATTGGCTATGAAGGTTTTGAATTGGCTATATGGTATTACAACAGAAAAAATCCCATTTGTCATCGATAATAAATATGGGATGATATGATACATTGAGGTTTGAACAGGAGATATTTTAAGCCAATAGGGCAGGAAAGTAATAGGTTTCAGTTCTTAGAGGAGTGATCCTGAGGGGAGAGAGCTTATTTAAATAGTATTAAAATTATTGATAGGATAGGGATAGGTTTATTAAGGTTATGTAAGGACTTTAGAGATTGACACTATAAGACATGTTGTTGTTATTTTTAAATCCATGATAAAGTCAAAACAGTGAGACACTTAGTTAATATTGCTAAAGGAACTATTATTAGAAAAAGGCAGACAGATGGGTCTACCCCGCACTGTTGAGACCTTGAAGGTTTGAGAGCAGAGTGGGGAGGGGGGACCAGGAAATGAGCAAGGTAGGCTGTGGAATAAGATAGGATAGAAAGGGTTTAACGTATATAAGCAGCACAGATACATTTTAAAGTAGATAAGTCACTTGACAGAGAATTGGAAAAGGATAGATATGAATGGACGCCCAAGGTACAATTGGACATGTGGAAAATGAAAGGGGCCTTCCTATTGTATAATGTAGAACATAAGAATATTTTACTAATCATAATTAAGTCATTATTTAGAGTAGGTAAGGTTGTTACCTGGCCAGAGCCAGGTATCAAACGGGGGAGGGGTACATTGTGGTCTAGGATAGGATGGGGCCTATTGGATAATAAACTAATAAAAAAAATAAAAAAATCTAGCTAATAAATAGGCGTAGAAGTTAAATATATAATCAGATAGAACAAATGACAAACTGTTTGTTAACCAAACCTGTATGTCCAAGATTTTATGCACTACAGGTGAATTACAGGTGAACTCACTCAATCCAGTCCCTGAGGCCTGTTGGGGGGACCATACCAAGGACTCCTGGTAACAGCTAGCTGAAGTAGCTACCCGGATTCATATCACACTGCGGGAGGGTAAGACACATTGACACTGTCGAACAAGCACAGTGTCCGAGAGGAGAACTGGAATTAACAGAATTCTGGGGGCCATCTCTCGGATGAAAATGTCCTTTTCCCGTCATTCCATCCCTGTGTTTGTTCATAGAAGTGAAAGTGTGTCTGGCTTCTTGCTGATGATGTGTTCTCTGGGAGAGGGTGGGGCTTTACAGGATTGCTTGTGGTCCTGAGTTGTCTGTTTAGGATACGATGGGGATGTTGCCATCACAGTACTGCCAGAACCACCACCAGTTCCAACAGACCAGGTTCAGCCGGCCTCCTCCACCACTTCAAGACCAAGTCCCACACCACCACCTAAGCTCTCCAATCTGGTACAGGTAATAAATGTGAAAGACATCTCAGATAGTGACCAATCTGATTCTGGTTATGAGGGTGGGGAGAACATGTGGTTGGCCTATATGAGATACACTGCCAAAACACTTAATAGAAAGGACTGTGTCGTATGTGGACATGCCAGACTTGTTCTGGCTGCTCACCCATTTGCCCTAAGTAATGGGGAAGGTTGGATGTGCATATTGGAAAGTTTAAGCCAAATTCAACCCTGTGTAAAACTCTGAGTCTTGTGTTCCCAGAAGTCCGTCCCCAGAAGACACCATGGGGGTTAAGGCATATGGGGGATATTACAGCTGTAACACTGGTACAGGTAGAGGTATGGACTATGGGAGGTTCCCTGCTGCTGCCTGCATCACTAATGTCACTATTAACTAGAGGTGTTGCTGATGTATGGTGGATGTGAGGACCTGCCAGGCGGTTGACCCCAATTTTGAAAGGAGATTGTCAGGGAACATGTGTTTTGGCCAGTCTGATAAACACCATTGCCTATTATTGAGGTTACAGCTGACCAACTTTTGGGAGCTGCACATGACAGAGGCTTGGGACCAACCCAGGAGACGGCAGAAACGTGACGCTCCTTGGTCCGAGGGAACAGATAACATCCACACCAACCTGTTGGGGTCCCAATAGGGGTCCCCCACGAATTCCACACATTAAACAGGAATGATGGCCTGTGGCATTTATTGCCCATTATTGGCCCAGCTATTGTTGATGCTAAACAGAATGCCTGGATCAATTATATCTGGTATAATCAACAATGATTTGTTAACTACACCCACACTGCACTTACAGGGATAGCTGAACAATTGGATGCCACCTATCGAACCAGTAGATAAAATAGACTAGCACTGGACATGATTCTGGCCAACCAGGGGGGTGTTTGTAAAATGTTTGGAGAACAATGTTGCACGTTTGTCCCTAACAATACCAGTCTGGATGGGAGCATTTCAAAAGCTCTGAGTGGGTTGGAAAAGTTATCTGTGGAGATGAAGGGTCTTGCAGGTGTGGAGGAGAGTGGACTGTTCTCCTGGATGGGTGGTTGGTTTGGTGAGTACACTGTATTGATGGTTACTGGATTTCTAACCCCAATAATTCTTCGTGTTTTCTGTTGTGCTGCTTGCATTTTACCTTGTGCCAAGAAATCTATTGCAGATGCTGCTAAGGCCTCTGGCATGATGCCCCTGCTTGCAGCTAGTGGGGAGGATGCAGAGTCCAATGAACAGATGGGGTTGACTGAGGGTGACCCATGGTTTGCTGTAAAAGAGGTTTATGAATAACACTGTTCTCCCTAAGAAGGTTATAAGTTCCTGGGTGGTAACGAGCCCACCTAGTATATGGAAAAGGGATGGAATTTTTATTGGTTGTGACACCTTACAGGTGTCAAACGGGGGAATCAAAAATAAAAATGTCAATCAAAAATGTTTAAGTAATAAAAAATGTCTATGTTAATCAAAAATTGTTTATGTTGACACCTATAGGTGTCAAACGGGGGATTGTGGGGTTTTTATAAGGTTTTTGACATGCTTAACTAACTATTCTTATGCATTAAAGTTTGAATTGCTGACTCTTGTGAACCTGCATTTTCCATTGTTCTCTACTCTTACCAGTGCTCTGTCTAACCATGAATATCAGCCTGAAGTGTGTGTGTGTTAGAGAGAGCGCTGTACTGTATGAGATATGTGTGTGTATGCAACAAATGTATCAGTAGTGTGGGCGCTGTACTATGTGACCGAGACTGTGCTAATCTTAGAGAGACACAGGAGGGGGGTGAATCAGGAGACTGCTGACCAGACAATAACAGATAAACTATACACACGAAAAACATATGTGAATTTCTGAGTTATGCACTATAACCCAATACTATAACAAACGTGATTAGCAACTGTATTGTATGTGATTGAATACTATAACAAACGTGATTAGCAACTATATCATATGTGATTGAATATTGTATTGTATGTGATTGAATACTATAACAAATGTGATTTGATATTGACAAACTGTTTGGGCGCCTGGATGTCTGTGTGTGTGTGCTGGAAGTAACAGTTAGCTCAGATAAGAAGCTGGGAAGCTGTAGTTAGCCTTGAGCGAGAACAGAGGACAATGCATACAGGTGCAGATATCTCAGACAATGTTATAAAACTGTCTGACCCAAGTCTTTGGGGTGAAGGAGGGTAATCTACACAGCAACAGTATCGGGACATCATATGCGCTAAGGGGCCAGGACTGGCTTAAGGCGCCAACATCAACGATAGGCTGGGTGAGTCTAAACCACGCCCAGTCTCTACTCTGACAGGCCGGCTCGGAAGTGGGAACTAACCTCTGTCAGAGTATAATATAATATCTTTGTCAGAAACAAATCAGTTCTCTGTCTTATCCTGCGTGATGAAACATTGAACCCGTATATACGGAAATTGTATTTGCCATTTATTAACTTTTGAATTAAACAATTATTTTAACCAAGTTCAGGTGTTCCTATCTCAGTTGAACTTTCGCAACCCTAACATTACTATTTGCTGAGCTTCCATCAGAATCTTGGGCAAGGTGTCCTTTCTCCAGAACAATCGTCTTTTGGTTGAAAGATGTCCTCTTCTCCTGTAGAAATAGCAGCTAACGATAGCCATCCACTGGAGAGGTGTCCAACTCGTGATAGCGCGTCACAAAGAAATCCCAGAAAATCGCAATAAACTGATATAAACTGCTATAAGTCGGTTTAAATTAACTACCTTATGATGTCTTTAACACCTATAACGAATAAAAACATGACCGGAGATATAGAACTGCTAAAACGAAAGCTTTTGCAGGACGCCATTGTGATGTCCCTCTTGCGCCAGGCGCCCCGTTGAAAAGAACGGTACTTCCGTTCCATGAGCTTTTATAGTCCCCCAGATGGTGCAATCCACTCCATTCAAATTCTCACCGCTTACTGACATCTAGAGGAAGGCGTATGCAGTGCATGTAGCCCCATAGCTTACATGGGGATTTATAAACTGACCCTAAAACAGGGACCTCGATTTCAGAAATCTCACTTCCTGACAGGAAATGTGCTGCAGAATGAGTTCTGTTTCACTCAGATAAATAATTCAACCGGTTCTAGAAACTAGAGAGTGTTTTCTATCCAATAGTAATAATAATATGCATATTGTACGAGCAAGAATTGAGTACGAGGCAGTTTAATTTGGAAACGAAATTATTACAAAGTGCAAATAGCACCCCCTATTGACAAAAGGTTATTCATTAAGAAGCAGCGCGGCTTGGTTGGGTTGTGTTTCGGAGGACACATGGCTTTCGACCTTCGTCTCTCCCGAGCCCGTACGGGAGTTGTAGCGATGAGACAAGATAATAATTACTAGCAATTGGATACCACGAAAATTGGGGAAAAAAAGGGGTTAAAATAAAAAATTTAATAAAAAGATTTCTCAAGGTATTTCTCCCCTGAGGTAGAGTACCTTATGATAATGTCACGTTCCTGACCTATTTATGTTAGTTTTTGTGTGTTACTTGGTCAGGACGTGAGGTTGGGTGGGCATTCTATGTTATCTGTTTCTATGTTGGTTTCGGTTTGCCTGGTATGGCTCTTGATTAGAGGCAGGTGGTTTGCGTTTGCCTCTAATTAAGAGTCATATTTAGGTAGGGCATTCTCACTGTTTGTTTGTGGGTGATTGTCTCCTGTGTTTGTGTCTGCGCACCACACGGGATTGTTTCGGTTGTATTTCGTTTTGATGTAGTCTGTTTCCTGCTCGTGTGTTCTTCCTGTCGTTATGTAAGTTCCATGTTCAGGTTTCGTCTACGTTGTCCGTTTGTTATTTTGTATCATTTCTAAAGTATAGTTCGTGTCAGTGTTCGTTTTGTTCAATAAATTCATTATGTCATCACACCTCGCTGCGCATTGGTCTACCGATCCTTCTCTCCTCACCTCATCCGAGGATGAGGAGAGCGTCACCCGTTACAGATAAGCTGTAGACCACACTGTCTACCAAGAGAGTTCTCATCTATATTATTCTTAGCCTTCTATTTACCACCACAGACCGATGCAGGCGTGAAGACCGCACTCAACCAACTCTATAAAGCCATAAGCAAACAAGAAAACGCTCACCCAGAAGCAGCGCTCCTAGTGGCCAGGGACTTTAATGCAGGCAAATTTAAATCTGTTTTACCAATTTTTTACCAGCATGTCACATGTGCAACCAGAGGGAAAAAAAATCTAGACCACCTGTACTCTACACACAGAGATGCATACAAAGCTCTCACCCACCCTCCATTTGGCAAATCTAATCATAATTCTATCCTCTTGATTCCTGCTTACAAGCAAAAACTCAAGCAGGAAGTACCAGTGACTCGCTCAATACAGAAGTGGTCAGATGACGTGGATGCTACGCTACAGGATTGTTTTGCTAGCACAGACTGGAATATGTTCCGGGATTCATCCAATGGCATTGAGGAGCATACACTTCAGTCATCAGCTTTGTCAATGAGTGCATCGACGATGTCGTCCCCACAGTGACCATACATACATATCCCAACCAGAAGCCATGGATTACAGGCAAAATTCGCATTGAGCTAAAGGCTAGAGCTGCCGCTTTCAAGTAGCGGGACACTAATCCGGACGCCTATAAGAAATCCCGCTATGCCCTCAGACGAACCATCAAACAAGCAAAGCGTCAATACAGGACTAAGATTGAATCCTACTACACCGGCTCTGACGCTCGTCGGATGTGGC
This sequence comes from Salvelinus fontinalis, assembly GCF_029448725.1. NCBI lineage: Eukaryota > Metazoa > Chordata > Actinopteri > Salmoniformes > Salmonidae > Salvelinus > Salvelinus fontinalis. The sequence goes on from NC_074666.1 coordinate 58,419,343, forward strand.
AGGGCTTGAAAACTATTACGGGTGACAAAGGGAAACCCAGACGCTAGTTGCCCAGTGACGCAAGCCTACCAGATGAGCTAAATTCCTTCTATGCTCGCTTTGAGGCAAGCAACACTGAAGCATGCACGAGAGCACCAGCTGTTCTCGCTCTCGGTAGACGATGTGAGCAAGACCTTTAAACAGGTCAACATTCACAAAGCTGCAGGGCCAGATGGATTAACAGGACATGTACTCAAAGCATGCATGGACCAACTGGCACGTGTCTTCACTGACATTTGATGAGACAGCCTATAGGGAGGAAGTCAGAGAACTGGCAGTGTGGTGCCAGGACAACAACCTCTCCCTCAATGTGAGCAAGACAAAGGAGCTGATTGCGGACTACAGGAAAAGGCGGGCCGAACAGGCCCCCATTAACATCAACGGGCTGTAGTGGAGAGGGTTGAGAGTTTCAAGTTCCTTGGTGTCCACAACACCAATGATCTATCATGGTCCAAACACACCAAGACAGTCGTGAAGAGGGCATGACAAAACCTTTTCCCCCTCAAGAGACTGAAAAGATTTAGCATGGGTCCCCAGATCCTCAAAAGGTTCTACAGCTGCAGCATCGAGAGCATCCTGACCGTTGCATCACCGCCTGGTATGGCAACTGCTCGGCATCTGACCGTAAGGCACTACAGAGGGTAGTGCATACGGCCCAGTACATCACTGGGGCCAAGCTTCCTACAATTCAGGACCTATATAATAGGCGGTGTCAGAGGAAAGCCCATAAAATTGTCAGAGACTCCAGTCACCCACATAGACTGCTTTCTCTGCTACCACATGGCAAGCGGTAGGATCAAAAGGCTCCTTACACCCCCCCATTTGTTGTTGCTACTCACTGTTTATTATCTATGCATTACCTCTAACCGGTACCCCCTGTATATAGCCTCTTTATTGTTATGTTATTGTGTTACTTTTTATTATTTTTTACTTTAGTTTATTTGGTAAATATCTTCTTAACTCTTCTTGAACTGCACTGTTGGTTAAAAACTTCTTAGTGATCCCTTCCTGCTCAGATCCCGGTAACGGGATTGATTTGACAACATCCGGTGAAATTGCAGCGCGCCAAATTCAAAAACAGAAATACTCATAATAAAAATTCACAAAACATACATGTATAATACATAAAAATAAAGCTTGACTTCTTGTTAATCAAGCCGCAGTGTCAGATTTCCAAAAGGCTTTACGGCGAAAGCAGACCATCTGAGGACAGCACGCTTCATACAAACACATGAAAATCACATTTCAACCAGCCAGGTGCGACACAAAACTCAGAAATAACGATATAATTCATGCCTTACTTTTGAAGATCTTCTTCTGTTGGCACTCCAAAATGTTCCAGAAACATCACAAATGGTCCTTTTGTTCGATAAATTCCTTCTTTATATCCCCAAAATGTCCATTTATTTGGCGCGTTTGATTCAGAAAATACACCGGTTCCAACTCGCCCAACATGACTACAAAGTATCTAATAAGTTACCTGTAAACTTGGTCCAAACATTTCGAGCAATGTTCCTAATCCAAACTTAGGTATCGTAAAACGTAAATAATCGATAAAATTTAAGACGGGATAAACTGTGTTCAATACTGGACGAAAACAAAGTGAAGCGCGTTCCAGGTCGTGCGCACCAAAAGACTAGAGTCCTCATGGAGTGACACATGGAAAGAGATGGGCTACTTCGTCATTTTTCAAAAGAAAAAGATCAACCAATTTCTAAAGCCATAGGAACTGCAACCAGATTCCTATTAAAAATGGCTTACCATAGAAACCTCATGGAAAACAGATTGAAATTTGTAAAACAGAAAACAGATTGAAATAGAAAACATTTCCCTGGATGGATTGTGCTCGGGGTTTCGCCTGCCAAATCAGTTCTGTTATACTCACAGACATTATTCAAACAGTTTTAGAAACTTCAGAGTGTTTTCTATCCACATCTACTAATAATATGCATATCCTAGCTTCTGGGCCTGAGTAGCAGGCAGTTTACTTTGGGCCTGCTTTTCATCTAGACGTGAAAATACTGCCCCCTATCCCTAAGAAGTTTAAAGGGCTTGTAAGTAAGCATTTCACAGCAAGGTCTACACTTGTTGTATTCGGCGCATGTGACAAATAAAGTTTGATTTAATTTGATTTGAATAATAATAATTTACTACATTTATTTTCATAATAATCTCAAAGCACTTCAAAAGCAAAAAACAAACAACCAATACATCATTATGAGTAGCCTAGCTATAGTTGGCTAGGCCAACCAATAGAGGCCAAGTCTTTGAATGCATGCATCCTTCAAAGATGGAGAGGGACAATTCATGGTTTGATCAGAGGAAGGTGGTCAGGGAGATGGTTGATGATGGATGTGGATGTGTTACTCATTTTAGGTTGTAAGACAGCCTTAACTTCAGGCTGTTCACTGTGTTACAAAAGTAATATTGAATTGTGTTTGGTTGACAACACAACCAAAAATCATTTAAAGGAGATCTGAACCACTGGCTTAGTCTCGTTCTTTAACTTTTATTTTTGGTTGAGATGGAGACATGAATCCAACATATCAATTATTAATTTGTAGACAAACTGGACTAATTCAGTGGCACAGATGGAACTATCCACTATATATCATTCAACTTGAAATCAACCAGAGCTTTAAACCCTAGGCCTATTTTTAGTTGAACTCTGGAGGAAATTGAAACAATAGCTGTTGATGAATTTGCAAATGCTATATTTAAGCAATAAGACCCAAGAGGGTGTAGTAGATGGCCAATATACCACGGCTAAGGGCTGTTCTTAGGCACCACGCAACAATAGTTGATTACTTTTTTTCCAATCCAATGTATTTCCCACGTACATTCCACATCATAATACGTTGACAAATGATGTTGAAACAACATTGATTCAACCAGTTTGTGCCCAGTGAACTGTTGATACACTCCCAAAATGTTTAGCATGTCAGTTTTCAAGATACATTACTTTCAAAAAGCAAAGTATAGCATGCCACATCATGCAAAAGGCATTACATAATGCAAAAAGTATCATCATGATGATGTGGCATGCTACACGCATCTTAAAAGGGCTACAGCATGAAAGCTTCACTGCTGACATGCAAACATTTTTGGGACCATTTCAACAGTGGACTAATGACTGGATTATTCCTTTAAGGAAGGGAGGAAAGGAGAAGGGATTTTTTTGAAGTATTCCAACAGAAACCAGAGGACCCACACCAGTCAACACAAACCTCAGATTGATTGCAGTAAGTCACTGATGCACTTGCACCTCATCTGAATGTTTCTGTGTGGCCAAGAAGACGTCAATTATATGCTACAGCACAATATATATCGGTCTTTCACTCACTTTAACCACAACATTTTACAGTTTAAGGTGATCAAAATGGTGCACACAAACACGCATGCTGGTGCACACAAACACGCATGCATGTGCACGCGCGCGCGCACACACAAACACACACAATGTGCTTACCTTGGATACTTATTTTTCTGACGAGAACTCGTCTAAAGGTTCCTGAAAGACAGACTCAGACTTAGAAGGGTCCATTTGTATCTGACTAGTTCCGGTTTCCCTTGTTTTAAACTCTCAAGAGAAGCCAAACAAAGCATGTAAGATACAATATATTTCAAAAATATTTACCTCATGTGAGGGTTGAATATAAGTGAATTAAATCAAGATTAAGATAAATAATATTCCATTTTAAACACTTTTTTTGTAAGCTTTTTTTAACCAGAGAAGTCACATTGACTTCAGCAGCATACATATACAGTAGTTAAACATATATTAGACAAAACACAACATAAAACATAACAATGAATGGAAATTAAAACAGTGAAAAGATCATGAAATAACCTAAAATCCCTCAAAAACCCTCAACTGATTAGGGTTAGCACACAGCATGCACCAGCAACCTTGCCCCAAGACAAAGCACACTTTACTTTTCACTACATGCACTCACTTTGTGTTGTAGGATTATATTGGCTGAGACTTGTGGTCCTGCATAGACGTCGGGGATGTAATAGATGAACGTGTTTATACCCAGCCTCAGGTTGTCGCACTGCAAATAAAAAACCAACGGTCTTCCTGTCTCATTTAGCCTCTTTAAAGAGAATAGCTGAGTAGGAGTAGTAGTAAGAGAAGAGGAGGACAGCAGGTTAAGATCTGCCCTCCGTTTTCTCTACTTCTGTCAGAACAGAACATCATCTGTCTGTGTTGCCTGGTAACCATCTGAAGGGATATCTATCTAGGGACAGCTTCTTTAGACTTTAACTACAAAATGGCAGTAGGACTTTGAATCTGTCCACATGCATGCTGTTACTTAAAACTGGGATGGAAATAAACACGTTATTTGAATAGTCCCCAATAGATGCTTTATAGATGTTCACTTGTCAACAAACTGTTCAAGTAACTATCCACTAATCCTAACTCCAACCTTAGATTAATTTTCATATCCCAGTTTAACCCTAACCCTGAACGCCAATGCGATCCGGAGGCGCCGTACGAAGGGTGTGACGCAATTACCGAGCCTCTGGAGGCTTGTGGAGGCCAAATCGAGCTCCGTACAGTATCGCTGTGCACCTCCCAAAAGTTGTTACAATGCGGAGGGATCCGTATAGCTCCGTATTGACATGATTGGTTGACGGTAGATGAGGGCGAGAGGTCCTGTATAAACACAAACTCACTTCCTTGACAACCTTCTTCACAACAGCTCTACTCTGCTCCGCAAAGCACAATAAGTATGAATGCCCTGACTTCTGCAGACACTGTATCACCGTAACTGCTGTACAACCAATGCAGACTTGGGATTGGTCATACAGCGCCTTTAACCCTATGTACACATCCAAGCTGTTGCATATTAACAGCGTTGCAGTTGACAGGGAGATTCTCAATTGCTCCTCTTCTACCACGGAAGAGTTATGAAATCCGCCGCACCCACTTTGAACCAGCTGTTATTTTCTCGGAGGAAAAAAGCAAGCGCACATTTAAAAACGATATGCTACTTATCGTTTATCTATAGAATGTCTATAGAAAAATGAACTTCATTTTTTAGTTTTGTATTTATTTAAATCTTCCCATTCTAAATCAACTAATATGGCAACTAAATTACTTTAAATATGTTTTACCATCATGATAAAATTGTGCCACCAGTAGGAAAAGTAACACCAATGCATAGCTGCAGGGAGTAGGGGTGCTGAGGGTGCTGCAGTACACCCCGATAAGTCTGTTTTTTGTTTTGTTTTTGTTTTCACAAAATTAGTGCACAAGGCCTTTATTACTCCTGTATGAGCAGATTTTTTGTTGTTGTCAGCAGCGAGGGAAGCCATGCATCTTCCCACATCTTCCCACCACAATTCAAGAACAATTTCTCCGTTTTAATTGTTATTTGCCTGATGACACGCTAGTGGAGAAGGAGAGCCTAATTTTATACGCGCGCATTTGTTTCCATGTTTTCTCTCCAATGAGGAGAGGATGCAGGTAATGGAGCCAATCCAATTGAGATTCTCCCATAGTTTGCTGACAGTTTGAGCATGTATAGATCATCTCTTAGGGACTATGCAAATAAAGTGGGACCTAGTAGCCTTCCCCAAAAAAGGAGACAATTACACCATGTATTTCTTCGAGAAATCACCTGAACTGTTGGGTAAATTACTATGTGTATTGTTGAAGGTCTGTCTGCCTAGTTTTCTGTACAGCTATTTATAGAATGCCTCTATGCTGCCATTTTTCATTTAAACTGAACGACTGAGGGTCAACGCTACGCAAAAGTTAGAAACTCAAACTCACCTGCTCTACTGTTTCTGTGACCTTGAATTTCATGTTGTTGTAGAACTCCCTCTTTGGTAGTAGATACAGAAGGATCAGATCGCATACTACAGTCGCCTTTGGAAACACAACACAATTATTTGCATCATAAACATAAAGAAATACTATACACTGACCAGGTGAATCCAGGTGAAAGCTATGATCCCTGATCCCTTGAGGATCCCTTGATGTCACCTGTTAAATCCACTTCAATCAGTGTAGATGAAGGGCAGATTACAGGTTAAAGAATAATTTTCAAGCCTTGAGACATTGTCAGAATACAGGTTGTGTATGTGTCCCGTTCAGAGGGCAAATTGGCAAGACGAATTGAGGCTGTTCTGAGGGCAAAAGGGGATACAACTCAATAATAGGAAGGTGTTCCTAATGTTTTGTGCACTCAGTGGACATTGAATTATGTGTTCATAACTACCGCTGTCACACGACTGAATAGTTAAAGATGTTTGTTTAGTCTACACTATGCAAGCTGTTCAAGAGATACAGTAGGCTACTTGAGATTCTGAATGCTTTGAAATATCAAATAGGATGTGTAGTATTGTAAGACTCACCACTCCAAAGATTCCAACGCCAGACCCTATAGCTGTTAGTGTTGGGATGATATCAAACTTTCTGGCCTGGGAAATAACAATACGATTAACAATCTTCATCGTTTTCATCTACCGTTGCAAAGGAGGAATTCAGAAACACTGGCGGGAACATTACAAGGATCGCAATCATGAACTTCATGAACTTACCACTGAACGAACAATGATGTCGAATCGAATCCCAAACACTTTCAGAAGTGTTCTTTTCTCCTGTTTGTCCTCCATATAATGCTTTGCATACCTAAAGCACAAAATGTAAACATTTGGGCAGCCTCTAGGCTCGTGCTTTAATCAGATCTGTATTTCTCTCTCTTCTGCCTTTTACATGACCTTAGCCATGCAACTAAGAGTGCTCTGTATAATGAATACAGCGTACTCTTCTTAGTCACATGGCTAACAAGACCCCTTTCTAAGTGTTTTTCTTTCACCTATTCAAAATTCAGAACAGGCTTTTCGATTTACAATAAGAAAGGGGCCCTTACCAGAAAGGTCAATAAATACGTCAGTATTGTTGCAGATGTTTTTTTTTCCTGATTTATTGAGATAGGACTGTGAAGATGAGACAGGAAATGTTGGCAAGATTGCGAGTCGGAAAGGCAGTGAGTCAGATTCAAACCCACACCGAATATGGGATAAAGTTGTATCAGAGTCTGCAGCACTAACCGCAAGACCACACAGGACACACATGGCAGATGCTTTATTTACCGGAAATTGTATCCAACAGACGCTCTAGCCATGTCTGTCTCATTGGGATTTCCATAGAGACCGTGGAAGGTGTAGATCGGTTTACACTTTGACTGGTCATAGTCCAGGTTACAGGTCCAGTCAATGACGATACCAATCGCCCCGCCCTGTCACATAACAATCAGTACAATACATCCAGTCAATGAGGGTACAACTAACCTCAAACAACACAATACTATGCCATCAACATTGCCAATCAATGGAGGTACCAATAACACCTAAGTGAAAAAGGAGTCTCCAGACACTTAAATCAGAAGCAATTTGTGTTTCTACTAATCTTTCCCTCGGTAATGACCTTCGTCAGAGCATACCTCGTTACCAATAACACCACCATCGATCAATGACTCAACAATAAACACCAACACTATGATCACCAACACTGAACACACAGCCATCCCATGGATTGACAGGTGCTTGTAAACCTGCTTCACTCAAAAATAGTATAGCATTATTGCTTACCATTTTGGCTATGGTGGCGAAGTTGAAGCCAGACAGCTGTACCAAGTCACCCAGTCTGAAAATGGGACACAGTGGGGACGTTGTCGGGTCATACACACAACTCTTGATGTACTGATTGTCGATACCTTCTACAAGGTTACTCCTGGGAAGGGAATGGGAAGAGATCATTGTTAAAAAGATGACAAGTTTATATCTTACTGTACTGGTTATTTAACTACATAGATATTTGAATCAAGATCACATTTGGGATACTACCTGCCTAAACATGAATGTATCTTGTAATTATATCACTACTTATGGATTAGCTGTCACATACCATCGCCATCCATATTCAATGCATTACAGACACAATACAGTGAATTTGGAAAGTATTACGGCCCCTTGATTTTTTCCACATTTTGTTATGTTACAGCCTTATTCTAAAATGGATCAAATTTGATTAAAAGCGTCTCTGCACAGCTATTTTCAGGTTTCTCCGAGAGATCGCGTTCAAGTCCGGGCTCTGGCTGGGCCACTCAAGGACATTCAGAGACTTGAACCGGAGCCATTCCTGCATTGTCTTGGCTGTGTGCTTAGGGTCGTTGTCCTGTTGGAAGGTGAACCTTTGCCCCAGTCTGAGGTCCTGAGGTTTTCATCAAGGATCTCTATGTACTTTGCTACGTTCATCTTTGCCTCGATCTTGACTAGTCTCCCAGTCCCTGCCTCTGAAAACATCCCCACAGTATGATGGTGCCATGTTTCCTCCAGACGTGACGCTTGGTATTCAGGCCAAATAGTTCAATCTTGGTTTCATCAGACCAGAGAATCTTGTTTCTTATGGTCTGAAAGTCCTTTATGTGCCTTTTGGCAAACTCCAAGCGGGCTGTCATGTACCTTTTACTGAGGAGTGGCTTCCGTATGGCCACTCTACCATAAAGGCCTGATTGGTGGAGTGCGACAGAGATGGGTGTCCTTCTGGAAGGTTCTCCCATCTCCACAGAGGACCTCTGGAGCTCTGTCAGAGTGACCATCGCGTTCTTGGTTACCTCCCTGACCCTTCTCCTCCGATTGCTCAGTTAGATTGGGTGGCCAGCTCTAGGAAGAGTCTTGGTGGTTCTTCCATTTAAGAATTGTGGAGGCCACTGTGTTCTTGGGGACGTTCAATGCTGCAGAAATGTTTTGGTACACTTCCCCAGATCTGTGCCCCGACACAATCCTGTCTCTGAGCTCTACGGACAATTCCTTCGTCCTCATGGCTTGGTTTTTGCTCTGACGTGCACTATCAACTGTTGGACCTTATATAGACAGGTGTGTGCCTTTCCACATCATGTCCAATCAATTTAATTTACCACAAGTGGACTCCAATCAAGTTGTAGAAACATCTGGATGATCAATGGAAACAGGATGCACCTGAGCTCAATTTCAAGTCTCATAGCAAAGAGTCTGAATACTTATGTCAGGTATTTCATTTTAAATTTTTTGTAAATGTGCAAACGTTTCTTAAAAACCTGTTTTCGCTTTGTCATTATGGGATATTGTGTGTAGATTGCTGGGGAAAAATGCATTAATTTTAGAATAAGGCTGTAACGTAACAAAATGTAGAAAAAGTCAAGTGGTCTGAATACTTTCCGAAGGCACTGTATATGTGTGATGTAATACATTTATACAACGAATAAGGTGTCAGTAAGAGCTGGGAGAGGTGACATTAACTTGAAAGTGAGTGAGAAAGACAGAGAGGGAGAGGTTGTCCAGACTTTGACCATCAGACAACAGAAAGAGAAAGAAAACAGTTTTGAGCTGAAAAGTATGCCAGTGGAAGAGAGGACAGTAGCAGGTGACCCAACTGTGGTTTGTGACTATTATGATTTTGGTAACGGAATTACAAGGCAAAAGGTAATATTTCTTAAACTTAGAGAAGGCAATCAATGTCTCCAAAACGAAATATGTGTTTATTAGTAGGCAGGAATCTTTACATCAACATTATTGTGTTTCAATGTATTTCTAAGGCCCCTTATCCATCTGTTTATCCAGAAATGTTTAAGATGAAAAATGGTTGAAAAATGTATCTATGCCTTTGTAACGATGTGCGCTGAGAGTTGGGAAGCAAGTTCGGGGAGTGAGTGTTTTAATAAATAAACACAACATAATAAGAAACATGAACGCACAGACATGACACAGGAACAGAAACAATAACGCCTGGGGAAGGAATCAAAGGGAGTGACATATATAGGGAAGGTAATCAAGGAGGTGATGGAGTCCAGGTGAGTCTGAAGACGCGCAGGTGCACGTAACAATGGTGACAGGTGTGCGCCATAACGAACAGCCTGGTGACCTAGAGGCCGGAGAGGGAGCACACGTGACAGCCTTCTTTTCCCATATAGTCTCTTAGCTTTCATTTGAAACCCAAATTGATATGCCCCTATGAACTTTTTAATCCTTATTTTACCATTTTACCAAGTTGACTGATAACACATTCTCATTTACAGCAACGACCTGTGGAATAGTTACATGGTGAGGAAGAGGGATGAATGAGCCAATTGGAAGCTGGGGATGATTAGGTTGGGATTGGGAATTTAGCCAGGAAACCGGGGTTAACACCCCTACTCTTACAATAAGGCCATAGGATCTTTAGTGACCACAGAGAGTCAGGACACCCATTTAGCATCCTATCCAAAAGACAGTACCTTACACAGGGCAATGTCCTTAATCACTGCCCTGGGGAATTGGGATTTTTTTTTATGGGGACCAGAGGAAAGAGTGCCTACTACTGGCCCTCCAACACTTCCAGCAGCATATGGTCTCACATCCAGGGAACGACCAGGACCAACCCTGCTTAGGTTCAGAGGCAAGCCAGCAGTAGGATGCAGGGTGGTCCTATTTGATGGAAATGCCCATTTGATATTCATCTATGCTCTTCTCATTATCACTTGCCTCTCGTGTTCCTAGGAGAGTTGTGCCCTGCTCCTGCTCTGACCTGTGCTCCTGACTTCAGCAGCTCTCAGGGGAGCGAAAGGGGAGAACCGTCTTTATGTTGTTGCTATGGTAATTTGGCCGTATATTGTAAGGCAGGATCATGTAGGTTGAGTGAGACAGACACCACCTGCATCATGTGCAAATACTACAGATCTCAGGAGAAGAACCAACTTTTTTATGCTTTTATGAGTGTAAACCACAATGACTTTCCTCATACTAATAGAAGGTTCTGAAAATGTATACACTGTATCAAAAAGGTCACCCACCTCTTAACACCATATGCTGGAAAGGTGACAGAGTTTTTGATGAACAGTGTGTGGTTCTCTGCCGACATCAAAAGTGCGGGACTGCACGGAAAACATTAGAACATAGAAAACGAAGACAAACAAAGCATCAAACACACATAGACATACAGAGAGGTCATCATAGAAAATGGATGGAGACCATTTTCCTTTCATAAAATAGCTTACAAATCACTTGGTTCAGTTCAAAGTAACATTCAGTAGATATAACTTATAACAAGTAATAAATGATTATAGCTACAGGCTTTATGTAAAGTGTTAACATCATTTTCAGTGATCCTACATACTCTGGGATTTTGCTGTCATCTTCCACAGGGCACCAGGCTACAACCTCACACGTCTTGGTTGTGTTCCCCACACACTTCCCCGTCATATGTCCTTGGGGTGGACGGTGGAGGGGAGCAGCGAGACATTGACATGGAGAAAAGACACGTGAGGGATATAGATTTTCAACATGAAGTACGCATGAGTAGGAGTCCTTCACAGAAACAGAATTAACGTTTCTACGTCCACTTTCTTTTCTCTCCGCCACTTAAAATCTTATCTAAAATGTGTCTCATTACAGAACACCAAAGGAAACTGTTAAGAGAGCAAAAAGAGTGCTGAGATATCTCTTTTATATCTCTCTGATCTGAAAAGTATAACTTCCTTCTGCATGAAAAACATTGAAGCTGATGTGGTTCCGAGAGATTGAAAGGGCTTAGATATAACCCATGGGCCTATTGGGACAGTTACAAAATACAGAGCCAACCCTTTCAACTTCCTACGTTATATAGGTTCATAGGCTTATTAGGCTTACTGTATAGGCTTATTAGATTGGCTCCTACTACTCCCTGTGTGTCTGCTAATCTGTCTGCCTGTGTCTCTGACTGTGCTTATGACTTGTGTCGATTGCATTTGTCTGCGAGTTAATGGTTCAAATCAAATAAAATGTTATTAGTCACATGCGCCGAAAACAACAGGTGAAATGCTTACTTACAAGCCCCTAACCAACAATGCCGTTTAAAAAAATAAGAAGAAGAAATAAAAGGAACAAGTAATTAAAGAGGAGCAGTAAAATAACAATAGCGAGACTATATATAGAGGGTACCTGTACAGAGTCAATGTGCGGGGGCACCGGTTAGTCGAGGTTATTGAGGGAATATGTACAGTTGAAGTCGGAAGTTTACATACACTTAGGTTGGAGTCATTAAAACTCATTTCTCAACCACTCCACAAATGTCTTGTTAACAAACTATAGTTTTGGCAAGTCGGTTAGGACATCTACTTTGTGCATGACACAAGTAATTTTTCGAACAGTTGTTTACAGACAGATTGTTTCACTTATAATTCACTGTATCACAATTCCAGTGGGTCAGAAGTTTACACACACTAAGTTGACTGTGCCTTTAAACAGCTCGGAAAATTCCAGAAAATTATGTCATGGCTTTAGAAGCTTCTGATGGGCTAATTTACATCATTTGAGTCGATTGGAGGTGTACCTGTGGATGTATTTCAAGGCCGACCTTCAAACTCAGTGCCTCTTTGCTTGATATCATGGGAAAATCTAAATATATTAGCCAAGACCCCAGAAAAAATTTGTGAACCTCCACAAGTCTGGTTCATCCTTGGGAGCAATTTCCAAATGCCTGAAGATGCCACGTTCATCTTTACAAACAATAGTACACAAGTATAAACACCATTTGATCACACAGCTGTCATACCGCTCAGGAAGTTGACGTGTTCTGTCTCCTAGAGATGAATATACTTTAGTGCGAAAACTGCAAATCAATCCCAGAACAACAGCAAAGGACCTTGTGAAGATGCTGGAGGAAACAGGTACAAAAGTATCTATATCCACAGTAAAACGAGTCCTATATCGAGATAACCTGAAAGACCGCTCAGCAAGGAAGAAGCCACTGCTCGAAAACCACCATAAACATTTACATTTTAAGTCATTTAGCAGACGCTCTTATCCAGAGCGACTTACAAATTGGAAAGTACATACATATTCATCCTGGTCCCCCCATGGGAATTGAACCCTGGTCCCCCCGTGGGAATTGAACCCACAACCCTGGCGTTGCAAGCGCCATGCTCTACCAACTGAGCCACACGGGACCTATAAAAAAGCCAGACTACGGTTTGTAACTGCACATGCGGACAAAGATTGTACTTTTTGGAGAAATGTCCTCTGGTCCGATGAAACAAAAACGATGGCCATAATGACCATTGCTATGTTTGGAGGAAAAAGGGGGATGCTTGCAAGCCGAGAGCACCATCCCAACCGTGAAGCACGGGGGTGGCAACATCATGTTGTGGGGGTTCTTTGCTGCAGGAGGGACTGGTGCACTTCACAAAATAGATGGCATCATGAGGCAGGAAAATTTTGTAGATATATTGAAGCAACATCTCAAGACATCAGTCAGGAAGTTAAAGCTTGGTCGCAAATGGGTCTTCCAAATGGACAATGACCCCAAGCATACTTCCAAAGTTGTGGAAAAATGGTTTAAGGACAACAAGGTCAAGGTATTGGAGTGGCCATCACAAAGCCCTGACCTCAATCCTATACTGAAAAAGCGTGTGCGAGCAAGGGGGCCTACAAACCTGACTCAGTTACACCAGCTCTGTCAGGAGGAATGGGCCAAAATTTATCCAACTTATTGTGGGAAGCTTGTGGAAGGCTACCCGAAACGTTTGACTCAAGTTAAACAATTTAAGGCAATGCTACCAAATACTAATTGAGTGTTTGTAAACTTCTGACCCACTGGGGAATGTGATGAAAGAAATAAAAGCTGAATAAATCAATCTCTCTACTATTATTCTGACATTTCACATTCTTAAAATAAAGAGGTGAACCTAACTGACCTAAGACACGGAATTGTTAATAGGATTAAATATCAGAAATTGTGAAAAACTGAGTTTAAATGTATGTGGCTAAGGTGTATGTAAACTTCCGACTTCAACTGTACATGTAGGTAGAGTTATTAGAGTGACTGTGCATAGATAATAACAGAGAGTAGCAGCAGCGTAAAAGAGAGGGTGGCCAATGAAAATAGTCTGGGTAGCCATTTGATTAGATGTTCAGAAGTCTTATGGCTTTGGGGTAGAAGCTGTTTAGAGGCCTCTTAGACCTAGACTTGGCACTCCGGTACCGCTTGCCGTGCGGTAGCAGAGAGAACAGTCTATGATTAGGGTGGCTGGATTCTTTGACGATTTTTAGGGCCTTCCTCTGACACCGCCTGGTATAGAGGTCCTGGATGGCAGGAAGCTTGGCCCCAGTGATGTACTGGGCCGTACGCTCTACCCTTTGTTGTGCCTTGCGGTTGGAGGCCGAGCAGTTCCCATACCAGGCGGTGATGCAACCCATCAGGATGCTCTTGATGGTGCATCTGTAAAACCTTTTGAGGATCTGAGAACCCATGCCAAAGCTTTTCAGTCTCCTGAGGGGAATAGGTCTCTTCACGACTGTATTTGTGTGCTTGGACCATGTTAGTTTGTTGGTGATATGGACACCAAGGAACTTGATGCTCTCAACCTGCTCCACTACAGCCCCGTTGATGAGAATGGGGGCGTGCTCGGTCCTCTTTTTCCTGTAGTCCACAATAATCTCCTTTGTCTTGATCTGTAACGCTTGTCGTCTGGAGGAGAAGAAGAGGACCAAGGTGCAGCGTGGTAAGTGTTCATATTCTTTAATCCAATACTCAACACTAAACAAAACAACAAACACTACAAACGAACAGTCCTGAAAGGTGAAACAAACACTAAACAGGAAACAACCACCCACAAACAAAAGTGGGAAAACAGGCTACGTAAATATGGCTCCCAATCAGAGACAACGATAGACAGCTGCCTCTGATTGGGAGCCACACCAGGCCAAACACACAGAAACAGAAAACCTAGACCTACAACATAGAATACCCAGACATAGAATACCCAGACATAGAATACCCACCCAGATCACACCCTGACCAAACTAAAAATAGAAACATACAAAGCAATCTACGGTCAGGGCGTGATATGATCACATTGAGGGAGAGGTCGAGGTCTTGGCACCACACGGCCAGGTCTCTGACATCCTCCTTAAAGGCTGTCTCGTCATTGTCGGTGATCAGACCTACCACTGTTATATCATCGGCAAACTTAATGATGGTGTTGGAGTCGTGCCTGGCCGTGCAGTCATGCGTGAACAGGGATTACAGGAGGGGACTGAGCACTCACCCCTGAGGGGCCCCTGTGTTGAGGATCAGCGTTGTGGATGTGTTGTTACCTACCCTTACCACCTGGGGGTGGCTCGTCAGGAAGTCCAGGATCCAGTTGCAGAGGGAGGTGTTTAGTCCTAGGGTCCTTAGCTTATTGATGAGCTTTGAGGGCACTATGGTTTTGAACGCTGAGCTATAGTCAATGAATAGCATTGCCTACAACTCAGTGTTAGGTGTTCCCTTTGCCCAGGTGGGAAAGGGCAGTGTGGAGTGCAATAGAGATTGCATCATCTGTGGATCTGTTAGGGCGGTATGCAAATTGGAGTGGGTCTAGGGATTCTGGGATAATGGTGTCGATTTGAGCCATTACCAGCCTTTCAAAGCACTTCATGGCTACATATGTGAGTGCTACGGGTCAGTAGTCATTTAGGTAGGTTACCTTAGTGTTCTTGGGCACAGGGACTATGGTGGTCTGCTTAAAACATGTTGGTATTACAGACTCGGACAGGGAGAGGTTGAAAATGTCAGTGAAGACACTTTGCCAGTTGGTCAGCGCATGCATGTTTCAGTGTTATTTGCCTCAAAGCGAGCATAGAAGTAGTTTAGCTCGTCTGAAAGGCTTGTGTCACTGGGCAGCTCTCGGCTGTGCTTCCCTTTGTAGTCTGTAATGGTTTGCAAGCCCTGCCACATCCGAAGAGCGTCGAAGCCGGTGTAATACGGTTCGATCTTCGTTCTGTATTGACGCTTTGCCTATTTGATGGTTCGTTGGAAGGCATAGCGGGATTTCTTATAAGCTTTCGGGTTAGTGTCCCGCTCCTTGAAAGCGGCAGTTCTAGCCTTTAGCTCAGTGCGGATTTTGCCTGTAATCCATGGCTTCTAGTTGAGGTATGTACGTACGGTCACTGTGGGGACGACTTCATCGATGCACTTATTGAAGCTAATGACTGATATATTGTACTCCTCAATGCCATCGGAAGAATCCCGGAACATGTTCCAGTCTGTGCTAGCAAAACAGTCCTGTAGCTTAGCATCTGCTTCATCTCACCACTTTTTTATTTACCGAGTCACTGTTTTCATTTTTGCTTGTTAGCAGGAATCAAGAGGATAGAATTATGGTCAGATTCGCCAAATGGAGGGCGATGGAGAGCTTTGTACGAGTCTCTGTGTGTGGACTAAAGGTGGTCTAGAGTTTTTTCCCCCTCTAGTTGCACATTTAACATCCTGATAGAAATTTGGTAAAACGGATTTAAGTTTGCCTGCATTAAAGTCCCTGGCCACTAGGAGCACTGCCTCTGGATGAGCATTTTCCTGTTTGCTTATGGCGGAATACAGCTCATTGAGTGCGGTCTTAGTGCCAGCATCAGTCTGTGGTGGTATGTAGACAGCTACGTAAAATACAGATGAAAAGTCTCTAGGTATGAGAACAATACCTCAAGACTTCCTATGATATTGTACACCGGCTGTTATTTCCAAACATACATAGTCCGCCACCCCTTGTTGTACCAGATGCCGCTGTTCTATCCTGCCGATAGAGCGTATAACCAACCAGCTGTATGTTGATAATGTCGTCGTTCAGCCATGAGTCCATGAAGACTCCATGCCAGCCATGAGTCCATGAAGCAAGATATGACAGTTTTTAATGTCCCGTTGGTAGTTTAATCTTCCGCGTAGGTCGTCGATTTTATTTCGCTTGTGGAACGGAAGGCAGTGGTTGTGTGCATGTATGCATAATATGTGTGTGTGGGACTCTGTTTGCATGCTTTAATAGAATGGTGAGCCAAGGCACTCAACCACCCTGCGTCATGTTGCTAAGAACATGGAATGTTGTTGATCTGAAATCAAGCATACTTTTTCTTCATGACTTTGGGCAGGGAAACAATGCTTATACAACCTGAACACTTATCTCCCTGACAAGTTTTTTGCTCTCTGACAAGTGAAATCGTGTGCCATTTTAATTTATGTTAAACAACACCTGATTTTGATTACAAGTAATTAGAATCCAATACATACAGTAGTAATAATTGAACAGCGTAAGGGATAGACTACGAAGGACTGTGAATTATTTTCACTGAACTCACATCCCTTTGTTGTTTATCCCTTATTGTAGTTATAGATGGCCAGTGTGAGTAGGCAGGTAGGGAGGGTTGTGGTAGTGGCAGTGAAGAATGGTTAGCTTGGCTAGGTAGGTAGTGAAGAGGGTTAGTTAGTGCAGTGTTTCTCAACCTTTTTTTATACCAGGGACCGACAAGCTATGGCCCTCTTGTGTCAGCGACTGGCAAACTATACCTCTTCCTCCTTTGGGGGACAACCTGCTAGCACTGGAGAACTGACTATATTAGTGTTCAGTTAACCATCTCAGGAACCGGCCAGGACCGGCCAGCAATGTGCCATGAACCAACGCTGGTCCACGGACCAGAAGATGAGAAACACCAAATATAATAATAACACTGGCAGTGTGACACATGGACTGTGTCACACTGCCATGCCGTCAGGACTTTACCATGTCCTGTACGTTCTATTATCCCTATTTCACAGTCTGAGTCGGAGTTGCAGAGATACCTGGGTTCTGCGAGCTGAAACACAGGAAGGAGTTAGAGTCAATGGGTAACTGTTGTTGTTGTTGTGTGTGTGTGTGTGTGTGTGTGTGCGTGTGCGTGTGCGTGTGTGTGCGAAACATGATAAAATAGGACAACAAAGGACATCATTTGTTAAAACCACATATTCCTGATTGATAATCTCTGTGCACATGTATTTAATCTCACAATGAAAGTGGATGAGCTGATATGATGGACTTTACATTTAGCTTTAGTATTTATAAAAATGGATTCTAATCAGAAAGATATACAAAGAGATACAGAAAATCCAATAAATACTTTTGAGATGAGTTGACATACCTCAGGACATTTTCCCATTTTCTGACCTTTGGTTATAATGTAGTTGGTCATCACCACAAAAGATGAGTCTCCCTAAGGTGTGTGAGAGAGAGAGAGAAGAGAAGAGAGAGAGAGAGAGAGAGAGAGAGAGAGAGAAGAGAGAGAAGAGAATAGAAAGAGAGAGAGAGAGAAGAGAGAGAGAGAGAGAGAGAGAGAGAGAGAGAGAGAGAGAAAAGCCCCATTTACACCTGGTTCTAACTTGCGTCCTTTGTTCTTATCTTGTCCACATTCTGCTGGTGCCCACATTTTTAGACAGGTGTAGACAATCAAAATACACATTGTGATCCGGTTGTGATCAGATCATCCTTTCCACATCCAGAGGTAGTCAGATACGCATTGTGTCTGGATATCTTACAAGTGTAGACAGATCTGGACAGAAAAACTATTTAAATCTTCGTTATTTAGCCCTCTAAAATCCTTGACAGGTGGTAACATTGACTGATTACATCAATATGTCTTACAATAAATAAATAAATATTATTTTGAAAGAATACCTGTGAAATAATTTGCATAAAGGAAGGAACCAGGAAATGCAGACACAGAGGAGAGATAACAGAAACATTTCTGGAAATGTGGGCACAATCATAATGTAGACTAGATCAGGACACATGTTAGCACCATGTAAAAACGGGGCTTGATAGACAGCGACACAGAGAGATTATAATTGTATCTTTAAATGTGACAATCATACAGCTTGAAGCCATTTATTTTTCTTTAGTATTATAGCCACTATTCTTATTGTTGTCGCTTTTGTTTTCATAATTATTATTGTATCACTTTGCTTTGGCAACATTGACCTTGTTATTAAAGCATATCGAATTATTTGAATGTGACCTGTATATATAACGATCCCCCGTCCAATTCCCTATGGGAACAACAAGGTCTGCTACCGGATATAGTTTTACCTGTAAATGTCATCACGTCAGAAGGTCATGAGGTAAAATCAGTTGTCTTTTAAAATGTTATTACCTTTCACAGACCTACAGGTCATCTCTCCACGTTATGTGACAAACCTTTTGTCGCTGTTGTTTTTGTAACAGATCTATAGCCCCCGACATGCAACAGAACTACTGAATTACATGAAGGTGCAGTCGATTAGCCCTGGTCTAAGGGACGTTTTCATGTTCTAGTAATTGCATTTCTATGACCCTCGCTCTCCTGTTTCATTCTATTGGCCCTCTCTTGAGTCTCGACCAGGATGTCGTTCATGTTAATGTAAACTAACTCATATGTAGAGGCCATATAAAGCACAGGACATGTGGCCCTGAATTAATAAGGACTGGTACTGGAGCATTCCTGCCTGGGTAACAGCATTAGATGGCATCAGACCTAGGTTCAAATACTATCTGCTTGATTGGCACTTTATCTGTGCTTGATTGAGCTTCCCTGTTGCAATGGAATCAACAACAAAGTCTAACATCTCCAAAGTACAAACCCCGGCCACCTGACACTCCAGGCAGGCTAAAGTAAACACTCAAAGTATTTGAAAGATCTTAAATAGTATTTCAACACAGGTCTGGATGGCATGGCATTGTGTAATTCGGTCACACGATGCTAAGTCACTGACTGTGACCACTTCGGGAAGTGGTTCTTATCATGCAAAGACAGATGTTATTGCATCGATTCCAGTCAATGTTATGGCAGTACCACAATGGCATCTAATTGATAATGCAGTTAGAGTCAATATACTTTCTTTGTAGATGAATGTTATTAAGACATGTCTGTGTAGTTACAGTAGTACAAGACATCTTTTACTACTACTATTAATACTACTACTACTATAAAACTGCTCAATATACTGCCTATTTCAATATCTAGAAAATAAATACCTTTTGGGTGTAATACAATGTTGAATCACTAAATCAATACTGTATAACCAGTATCAATTACATTGTTTTGGAAATCACCATGAGACTCAGGTAAATACCTTGAATAAGTTAACATATACCATATATTATAGATTATGACATTTTCAATGTTCCTGATTGAGTCTGTAATACCAACATGTTTCAAGCAGACCACAGACCACACTTGTCCCTGTGCCCAAGAACACAAAGGCAACCTGCCTAAATAACTACAGACCTGTAGCGACCGTAGCCATGAAGTGCTTTGAAAGGTTGGTAATGTATCACGACTTACGCCGAAGTCGGTCCCTCTCCTTGTTCAGGCGACTTTCGGCAGTCGACGTCACCGGCCTTCTAACCATCGCCGATCCACTTTTCATTTTCCATTTGTTTTGTCTTTGTCTTACACACCTGGTTTCAAACCCCCAATTACCTGTTCATTATTTAACCCTCTATTTACTCTTATCTGCTGTCCTGCGCCTGACTCCTATACACCAGCTACACATAGACCTCCTGACATAATGGCTCACATCAACAACATTATCCTAGAAACCCTAGACCCACTCTAATTTGCATACCGCCCAAACAGATTCACAGATGATGCAATCTCTATTGCACTCCACACTGCCCTTTCCCACCTGGACAAAAGGAACACTTATGTGAGAATGCTATTCATTGACTAAAGCTCAGCGTTCAACACCATAGTAACCTCAAAGCTCATCACTAAGCTAAGGATCCTGGGACTAAAGACCTCCCTCTGCAACTGGATCCTGGACTTCCTGACGGGCCGCCCCCAGGTGGTGAGGGTAGGTAGCAACACATCTGCCACACTGATCCTCAACACTGGAGCTGTCCAGGGGTGCGTGCTCAGTCCCCTCCTGTACTCCCTGTTCACCCACGACTGCATGGCCAGGCATGACTCCAACACCATCATTGAGTTTGCAGACGACACAACAGTGGTGTGCCTGATCACCGACAATGACGAGACAGCCTATAGGGAGGAGGTCAGAGACCTGGCCAGGTGATGCTAGAATAACAACCTATCCCTCAATGTGACCAAGACTAGGGAGATGATTGTGGACAACAGGAAAAGGAGGACCGAGCACGCCCCCATTCTCATCGACGGGGCTGTAGTGGAGCAGGTAGAGAGCTTCAAGTTCCTTGGTGTCCACATCAACAACAAACTAGAATGGTCCAAACACACCAAGACAGTCGTGAAGAGGGCACGACAAAGCCTATTCAGGACCTCTACACCAGGAACTCTACACCTATCCAGGACCTCTACACCAGGTGGTGTCAGAGGAAGGCCCTAAAAATTGTCAAAGACCCCAGCCACCCCAGTCATAGATTGTTCTCTCTACTACCGCATGACAAGTGGTACCGGAGTGCCAAGTCAAGAACAAAAAGGCTTCTCGATAGTTTTTACCCCCAAGCCATAAGACTCCTGAACAGGAAAATCAAATGGCTTCCCGGACTATTTGCAGTGTGCCCCCCCCCCAACCCCTCTTTTACGCTGCTGCTACTCTCTGTTTATCATATATGCATAGTCACTTTAACTATACATTCATGTACATACTACCTCAATTGGGCCGACCAACCAGTGCTCCTGCACATTGGCTAACCAGGCTATCTGCATTGTGTCCCGCCACCCGCCACCCGCCAACCCCTCTTTTACGCTACTGCTACTCCCTGTTCATCATATCTGCATAGTCACTTTAACCATATTTACATGTACATACTACCTCAATCAGCCTGACTAACCGGTGTCTGTATGTAGCCTCGCTACTCGTATAGCCTCGCTACTGTATATAGCCTGTCTTTTTACTGTTGTTTTATTTCTTTACTTACCTATTGTTCACCTAATACCTTTTTTGCACTATTGGTTAGAGCCTGTAAGTAAGCATTTCACTGTATTCGGCGCTGTTGTATTCGGCGCACTGACATATAAACTTTGATTTGATATATTATGATAACAGACATGGTAATCTTCAGGTAAATACCTTGAATAAGTTAACAGATACCATATATTATGATAACATACAAGGTCATCTTCAGGTAAATACCTTGAATAAGTTAACAGTTCACAGGCTGTATAATCTTGTGTGTTTGACCTTCTTGCTGTTTTTGGTAATTGATCTCCTTACTCCTAACCATCAGTCAAACTGGTTGGATCTGAATTAAATAGACCCATCATGGCCACACCCCTCAGAGTAAACAGTAGTGTCTTCTTTGTATCTCTTTATTGCTTAGTCACGGTCAACATGAGCTGACTACACTTAGGCAAACAATGTCACGGTGTTTACAGAGACTCTCCCGCTTGTCTCTGTATTTGCCTAATGTGTGTGCGTGGGATCAGGATGTGTGCAAAGGAGCCACTGATGAAAGTTAGGAAACAGTTTCACTCTCACACCTGTGTGTTGACAATGATATCACGATACCACAGTTCATCTTCTTCACCTTCTTCATGTCCTCCTCCTTTTCCTCCTTCTTCTTCTTCTTCTTCAATCTGTCAGACACCATCTGTCTGACTTCCCCGCATGAACCTCGCCGTAGTACTTTATTATGCATTACTATTGCACTAGTATTACAGCACACTGGTAGATGTACTGTGAGGCTCAGTTCCTAGAGGGTGTAATGATATGTGACCTTTCAGGTCATTTGTTCAGTTTCTCATTCATTATAGTACTAGTTCGTCCACACTCAGCCACCTGTTCAAGAAAGATGTTAGCCAATGACCCACCTGTACAGGGAAGACGTAGTCGACCATGTCCCAGACCCTCTCCTCTCCATCCACCTTGGTGTAGCCCACCCCTTTCATCTTAGTAAAGACAGAACTCACGGCCGTGTCTGTCGACTGGTAGCCTTTCTCATAGATAAACACCCAACTGGATGGAGGAGAGGACACAGAGAATACCATAAATCAACCAATAGATCAATCAAATGTATTTATAACGCACAAACAGTTGTCTCAAAGTGCTTTACAGTAACCCGGCCTAAACCCTAAAAAGCAAGCAGAAGCACAGTGGTGAGGGAAAAGTCTCCAGCAGTCAGAAACCTTGAGAGGAACCAGACTAGGGATTTCAGCATCTGAGATATGAAACCACAGGCAAGGGCAAAGATCCATGAGTATTGCCAGGATTTCTAGACAACCATTTTCAAATGATGCCAACAGCTACAGTATAAGTCAAGGTTACAGTACAGTACTGTATGTGTCATACATGTATGATGTGTTGTATGACTAATGTAGTTCATGTACGTTCAATCAGTAAGGCTGGCCTGAATGCATCTTCTCACGTTAAACTTTGTTTCAGTAGTATAACGTATTCACATTGAAGCTTTTATCATGGGAACTTTATATTTGTCATTTTTAATAACGGTCTCATCATCATCAGATTGAGCAGATGTGACGTGGTAGGTTGCAGTGACGTGCTGAGCTTCAAACCTGTCTCATTATTGATTGTTTGAAATTATAATTTAGCCATCAATTCAAAGAAGGAAGCAAACTTAAAATACCAGACTTAGATAATTGTATTGCTAAATCCTATGATATGCTAAGTCAACAGACAAAGCAGGAAAGAGCAGTACTGTCCTCCAGCGAGACAGAGGAGTTGTGGCCGACCAAACGTTCTATCACAATGGACGGTTAGACTGAAGAAGGTTACCCAACAACATTCGCCAAAGACGACAGAGCTGCTTTGGAAAACATGAACAGGAAAAAAATAAGTTTTGCCCACGCTGTAGACGGCTGTATCGGTCCGCTAATACAGGACTATTAAAGGTCCAGTGCACTACTTTTGTAAATAAACATTCAGATTTTTCAGGGGGTGCTGCAGCACCCTCAGCACCTCTACTTCCCGCGGCTATGCGGAAACAATTTATCTATCAATTAACAATATTCTTGAGAGATCGTGGACAGTAGACGCATTCTTTACCCTATTCTTAAACACCACAGGGCCAGAAAGAGCACCTGGTGTTGGACAAGCTCTACATTAACAACCAGCTCTTCAGGGCCTCCGAGATAACAACCTGGTTGTGAGTAACCCTGCAATGCTGAGGCAGTAATTCCAAACTAGGCCCACTGTCACGTTCGTCGTATAGAGGAGACCAAAGCGCAGCGTGATTTGAGTACATCTTCTTTAATGAAGAAAGAACACTGAATGAACTATACAAAAACAACAAAACGAACGTGAAGCTATATAATAATAGTGCTGGCACAGGCAACTAACCATTGACAATCACCCACGAAATACTCAAGGAATATGGCTGCCTAAATATGGTTCCCAATCAGAGACAACGATAAACAGCTGCCTCTAATTGAGAAACAATCTCGGCAACCATAGACATACAAAACACCTAGACTAGTAACAACCGCATAAACATACAAAAACCCTAGACAGGACAAAAAACATATATCACCCTTGTCACACCCTGACCTAACCAAAAATAATAAAGAAAACAAAGAATACTAAGGTCAGGGCGTGACACCTACAACACTACATCCCTATTTTGTTTATCTCTCTCCCTCATGACGAGCAACCCCATGATGGTAACAGGGAAAATTTGAGTATCATGCAGTAGCCTAAACCTACCGATGTTACATTTGAGCTGAGTGAATGGAATACGAATGACAGTCATCCAATATGCTGTAATAGAAATAAGGCCATGCTCAGAAGAAAAAAAATGTGTCCTCCCTCATAACCGCCAACCGCCACTGACATTTATAGATTAAGTTATGTGGAAAAAGGAACTTCTGTCACGGGCAAAGAAATTCAAAAGAGGTGATGATATTAATTAATAATAATTTTGAGCCAAATGTGCAAACTGTCCAAACAGATCCGCAAGGAAGGTGGATCCTTTTGAATATGGTATTGAACGATAAAAATATTTGGATAATTAATCTATATGGTCCAAATAATGTTGATCCACACACATCCACACAAAAAGATGTATAACAATCTATTGAGCTCACAAGCAACAAACGATCCTATTATTATGGTGGGAGATTATAACACGGTTTTAAGTACTTCAATGGACCACAAAGGAAATCACACTACAAACTATCACCCGTATGCACTTAAGGAGATAACAAATATTATGGGCACATTAGACCTGGTGGATACATAGAGGCTAACAAACCCGGACCTAGTGAGATATACTGTACAACAAATATTATGGTCACATTAGACCTGGTGGATACATAGAGGCTAACAAACCCGGACCTAGTGAGATATACTGTACAACAAATATTATGGGCACATTAGACCTGGTGGATACATAGAGGCTAACAAACCCGGACCTAGTGAGATATACTGTACATGGAGAAGGCTTAATCAATATTATTATTATTATTATGTTATATTATTATTATTAATCAAGCTAGTTTCATTCTCACTGGCACCAAAAGTAAAAAAAAAAGTGTTGATAGGAGACAGAATGCGATCGAACCATCATCTAATTGGCCTCCACATAACTCTTACAGAATTTCCACGTGGTAGGGATATTGGAAATGTAATCAAAGCCTACTGGAAGACAATTTGCTCTTAACTAATGCAGAATATTTTAGAACTGACATTTTCCTGCACGACATAGGTACAGCAGATCCCCTTACTGTGTGGGACACTTTCAAATGTACCTTTCAGAGGCCAATTAATTCAATATTCATCTTTAAAACAAAAGCAGCTTCGGTTAAAAGAGATTAGACAATGGAAATAGAGGTACTAACAGGACAGGTAGATAGAAAAAAAACTGTACTATAGAGGCACAGAATAAGTTTGAGGAAAAACAAAAAGAACTGGAGGGATATATTTAAGAACGATCAAGTGTAATGTATTACAAAAATACAGCGAACTGGATGGAAAATAGTGAAAAATGCACTGTATTTTTCTTGAATCTCCATCATAGAAATGCAACCAAAAATTATTTACAGAAACTCGTTACAAATGAGTCATCCATGATTCACCAAATTATAAGAGGAAGCTAAATATTTGAAGCATGTGTTCTCTTTCCAGCCTCCTCCATCTCCACTGAAGGATGTTAATTGTAAGGATTTTGTCCCTAATAATAATTCTAATGTCAAATGATCAATTGTACAGAAAGACCTATGTGAAGGCCAACTTACAGGGGAGGAACTTCTTGAGGCAATTAAACCCTTTCAGTCTGGAAAAACCCCAGGGCTTGATGGCATACCAGTAGAGGTATATCAAACCTTTTTTTATGTACCTTATTAGCATGTTTTAACTACTCCTATAAAAATGGTTGACTATCAGGTACACAGTAAGAAGGTCTGATTTCACTATTACTGAAACAGGACCCAGGTGGTAAGTATAAAGGTCCAGTCCATTTAAACAACTGGAAGCCTCTTACACTTCAATGTGTGATGCAAAAATACTTGTGAAATGCATAACGCATAGAATTACTTATTTTGCACATCTTCTTAGTGTGCAAAAAATACCATAAACCTTATCTTGCAGTGTGATTTAATTTGAAACTTTTCTTCAACAATGTGCGTCATACAGAGGTGATTTATAGTAAACTAAAGACTGTTTATATATTTCTCAGTTTACTAAACTGTCTCCTCTTTATAACTCACATTGTTGAAGAAAGTTTCAAATCACACTGCCAGATTATAACAATGTTTATGGTAATTTTTTTGTACTATCTTCACACAGACTGATAGGACTCTCTCACAGCAGTGAGAATTAGGCAGAAACACAGTAATCCCAAAGCAAGCTGGCTATCACCAGGTGATGTTGAATTAAGGTAGGATTAAAAGAACAATCAGCAGTTGCTACATCCATAATTAATGATATGTGCCCATTGATTATTGAAGAATATAACTTATAAATTCCTCATGGGCTTAGTTCAACTGTCGTACCCAATCAGAACCCAAAATATAAGGTTGTTTTACTCCAATGTTTGTAAACAATGTAAATGTAAACAAACCCTATATAGCCTCATGGCTACATGGTTAAAACTATCATTTTGATATCATGGATGGTCAGTCCTTGCATCCATAGCTCTGTCTATGAATTCGAGAGTGGTTACATTTCTCCAGCCCCATCCCTCAGCGTTTTACCGAATCAGAAGCGGGGAGGATGCTTTGTTACTGTTTCTACTGCTGATTGCCACTTTAAAGAGTCTTTAAAGAGCCATATGGACCAGGGCCCATAGGGCTCTGGTCAAAAGTAGTGCACTATGTAGTGAATAAGGTGCCATTTGGGACACTGCCATAGATTTCCAGACGCCAAGGGAGTGAATGCATAGAATGTTAAGAGGTGGGATGGAATGAATGGAATGTATGACAATGAAATTATTACGTAGTGTTACATGCACATTTATCTGCACACACGGGTGAATAGACCTATATACCAGGTTATTAACCTATTTGGGTTCGTATTGAGCTTGAAGGCTGAGTCTGACATGCCTGTTACTGTATCTCTGTGTAGCTGATAAGTAAGGGACTTCCTTGGACAGCCTTTTTAATAGTAGCACTATCTGTCTGTCTGTCAGTCTCAACCTACCTTCTCCAGAATGATGGACACCAGCTTGTGAGCAAGAGAATTAACAGGTAAGTAGATGATGTCATAGGGCTATACCTACGTACGCTCGTATAATATAAAAGGACATATAAAACAAGTACAGATGTTATATAAATGACATATAAAGTAATAACCCCCTGGCATCAAGCCCCAGAAACAGGATGTTACACACATCTACAACTCCCTGCCACTGCCTTACAGCTAAAGTCACAAGTGTCGCACACACACACGCACACACACACACACAGCATTGTTTGGCTGTAATTAAACTTGAAAGAATTAAAGAACTTGGTACGTTTCAACTGGATGTTTCCGTCAAGCTATGACCCACAAATCCTATCGCTGTAGTTGTTTCTGAATTAGAATTAAAGTCCACATAGAGAGAACAGTAAGAACAGCTACATTAGAAGAAACCAAAGCGTGAAATGAGGAAAAGCATTTTCCACCAGAACAATCTAAGAAAGATCTGTATCTGTTCTGTGTCCCAAGGCCTGGCAGAGAGAGAGAGCGAGAGAGAGAGAGAGAGAGAGAGAGAGAGAGAGAGAGAGAGAGAGAGAGAGAGAGAGAGAGAGAGAGAGAGAGAGAGAGAGAGAGAGAGAGAGAGAGAGAGAGAGAGAGAGAGAGAGAGAGAGAGAGAGAGAGAGAGAGAGAGAGAGAGAGAGAGAGAGAGAGAGAGAGAGAGAGAGAGAGAGAGAGAGAGAGAGAGAGAGAGAGAGAGAGAGAGAGAGAGAGAGAGAGAGAGAGAGAGACCATGCGACAGATCTTTTTGATGTGTGATTGGCTTTGTGGCTCTTGCTGAGCACACTGTGTTTTTCAGACAGATTTCTTTTGAGTCGCCCTACTTCTATTAAGGCCCATAGCTGTCTGATCCTTTGTGGCTCAGTTGGTAGAGCATGGCACTTGCAATGCCAGGGTTGTGGGTTTGATTCCCACTGGAGACCAGTACAAAAATGTATGCATTCACTACTGTAAGTCGCTCTGGATAGAAGCCAATTTATGCTTGATCCGAAAATGTTGCCGGTGGCACCATATGAATGGTGCGATGCAATTGCAGAGCCTCCGGAGGCATGCAGAGGTCAAATTGAAATGTTAATGTAAAATGTAAAATATGATCAGGTGCTGAAAGGCCCAGTAATCTTTTTATCTCTGAGCTGTCAAAGCCAGTAGGGCTCTGATTAAGAGAGTCCTGGACAGGTTCCTAATCACCCCCCAACCCCAGACAGCACACATAACACATATAGTTTAGACAAGCACAGGGTCAAGCTGCAGTGCAGCGTCCCTGGATGGAGAGCATGTTCTGGGGTTAAGGGCCTTGCTCAAGGGCCCAACGGTAGGGGAATGTCTTTAGGATGTAAAGAAAGAACAAACTTATGAGGTATTATAATTCTGGTATGACTAAATCTGCCAAGCCGAGCGTATTTAAGTTTCTCTAATGTGTTTTCAACAGAGAATGAACTTTTGAAATGTCACATGCCTTTCTGGTATTATCTCAAGGAGGAAAATCTCTGAGAAATTGCAGTGTAGCTGTGAGTTTACCCATAATTGATTGTTATCTGTGTGAGCATATGCCTCAGCCTGTTCATATCCTGTAGCTCCTAAAGTCCAGATGCCTGAAGATGTATACAGACACACAAAACACACACACGCAGGCACGCACACACACACGCATATACACACACACATGCACACACAAAGTGTAAACAAATCATTTGTTTTGTTGAGACATAACACAGTCTGTCTTTTGGTGCTTATCCAGTAAGAAAGTACAAAGTACAACATGAAAGTCCAAAGAATTAATCCGCCTACCACAACACTGATTCATCACACTATTTGCAAACCTACATGTGGTCCCGTGTGGCTCAGTTGGTAGAGCATGGCGCTTGTAACGCCAGGGTTGTGGGTTCAATTCCCACGGGGGGACCAGGATGAATATGTATGAACTTTCCAAGTTGTAAGTCGCTCTGGATAAGAGCGTCTGCTAAATGACTTAAATGTAATGTAAATGTAGCAAGTCTGCAAGCTAAGGAGAGGATTGGTGCAATGAGACTATCTATGTGAACAAGTTTCCCAATATGCAGTAATGTTGCCTTACCCAAGACTGGTGATAAGAGGGATGTCTTTAGCTGTAGCTAATCTCTAGCTCCTTGCTCCTTATATGCTCACAGTATACAGTATAACATGCCAGCTGCTGTTCCATCATTCTTCACTATTCCTCCAGATAATTATTCAGCTGCCACAACAGCCACTCACAAGAAAGTTCCTGTTTACATCTATTCATCCTGTATGCAAAAAGTGAATAGTATGTATAAGCTGGAAGTAGAAACCTACAGTTGAAGTCAGAAGTTTACATACACTTAGGTTGGAGTCATTAAAACTATTTTTTCAACCACTCCACAAATTTCTTGAGAACAAACTGTAGTTTTGGCAAGTCGGTTAGGACATCTACTTTGTGCATGACTCGTCCTCGTCTGATAAGCAAGTATGAAAGATCGGACCAATGTGCAGCGTGGTAAGTATCCATTTTAATGAAAACACTGAATGACAAACACTGAATGACATGAACACTGAATGACAAAACAAAAAGAGAATGACCGAGACTGAAACATTTCTGTATGGACAAACACAGACACAGAAAACAACTACCCACAAATCATAGTGGGAAAACAGGCAACCTAAGTATGGCTCTCAATCAGAGACAACGATAGACAGCTGCCTCTGATTGAGAACCATACCAGGCCAAACACATAGAAACAGAAAACCTAGACCTACAACATAAAATATAAACACACAGAACAAAACATAGAATGCCCACCCCAACTCACGCCCTGACCAAACTAAAATAGAGACATAAAAAAGGAACTAAGGTCAGGACGTGACAATGACACAAGTAATTGCTTCTGATAGGCTAATTGACATCATTCGAGTCAATTGGAGGTGTACCTGTGGATGTATTTCAAGGCCTACCTTCAAACTCAGTGCCTCTTTGCTTGACATCATGGGAAAATCAAAAGAAATCAGCCAAGACCTCAGAAGAAAAAAATTGTAGACCTCCACAACTCTGGTTCATCCTTGGGAACAATTTCCAAAAGCCTAGAGGCACCACATTCATCTGTACAAACAATAGTATGCAAGTATAAACACCATTTGACCACGCAGCCATCATACCGCTCAGGAAGGAGACGCGTTCTGTCTCCTAGAGATGAACGTACTTTGTGCGAAAATTGCAAATCAATCCCAGAACAACAGCAAAGGACCTTGTGAAGATGCTGGAGGAAACAGGTACAAAGTATCTATATCCACAGTAAAACGAGTCCTATGTCGACATAACCTGAAAGGCCGCTCAGCAAGGAAGATGCCACTGCTCCTAAACCTCCATAAAAAAAGCCAGACTACGGTTTGCAACTGCACATGGGGACAAAGATCGTACTTTTTGGAGAAATGTCCTCTGGTCTGATGAAACAAAAATAGAACTGTTTGGCCATTATGACCCTCGTTATGTTTGGAGGAAAAAGGGGGATGCTTGCAAGCCGAAGAACACCATCCCAACCGTGAAGCACAGGGGTGGCAGCATCATGTTGTGGGGGTGCTTTGCTGCAGGAGGGACTGGTGCACTTCACAAAATAGATGGCATCATGACATAGGAAAATTATGTGAATATATTGAAGCAACATCTCAAGACATCAGTCAGGAAGTTAAAGCTTGGTCGGAAATGGGTCTTCCAAATGGACAATGACCCAAGCATACTTCAAAAGTTGTGGCAAAATGGCTTAAGGACAACAAGGTCAAGGTATTGGAATGGCCATCACAAAGCCCTGACCTCAATCCCATAGAAAATTTGTGGGCAGAACTGAAAAAGCGTGTGCGAGCAAGGAGGCCTACAAACCTAACTCAGTTACAACAGCTCTGTCAGGAGGAGTGGGCCAAAATTCACCCAACTTATTGTGGGAAGCTTGAGGAAGGCTACCCGAAATGTTTGACCCAAGTTAAACAATTTAAAGGCAATGCTACCAAATACTAATTGAGTGTATGTAAACTTCTGACCCACTGGGAATGTGATGAAAGAAATAAAAGCTGAAATAAATAATTCTCGCTACTTTTATCCTGACATTTCACATTCTTAAAATAACTTCTTCTGGCTGCAAGCCCGAGGCCGGCCACAATATGACAACAGCCACTTCAAGTGCAGGGCGCGAAATTCAAAATATATTTTTTTGAAATATTTAACTTACACACATTAACAAGTCCAATACAGCAAATGAAAGGTACACATCTTGTGAATCCAGCAAACATGTCCGATTTTTTAAATGTTTTACAGCGAAAACAGCACGTATATTTATGTTAGCTCACCACCAAATACAAAAAAGGACAGACATTTTTCACAGCACAGGTAGCATGCACAAAGCCAACCTAACTAACCAAGAACCAACCAAACTAACCAACAAACAACTTCATCAGATGACAGTCCTATAACATGTTATTCAATAAATCTATGTTTTGTTCGAAAAATGTGCATATTTCAGATATAAATCATAGTTTACATTGCAGCTACAATCAGAAATTGCACCGAAAGCAGACAGAATAATTACAGACACCAACGTCAAATACCTAAATACTCATCATAAAACATTTCTGAAAAATACATAGTGTACAGCAAATGAAAGACAGGCATCTTTTGATTCCAGCCAATTTTACAGCGAAAACACAATATAGCGTTATATTAGCTTACCACAATAGCCAGAAACACAAGCCCTTCCCCAGTAGCAAAAGTTAGCGATCGTCACAAACCAGCAAAAGATATATAATTTTTGACTAACCTTGATAAGCTTTATCAGATGACAGTCCTATAACATCAGGTTATAGATACACTTATATTTTGTTCGAAAATGTGCATATTTAGAGCTGAAATCAGTGGTTATACATTGTGCTAACGTAGCATCTTTTTCCCACAACATCCGGATATTTTTCTGACACTTTTTCTGACACACATATTCTGACCAAATAGCTATTCATAAACATAACTAAAAAATACATGTTGTATAGGAAATGATAGATACACTAGTTCTTAATGCAATCGCCGTGTTAGAATTCAAAAAATAACTTCATTACGACATCCAGCTTAGGTATAGCGAGAGAGTACCCAAAAGCTGGGCGCAAACGACTAGCACAACATTTTCGACAGATATATGAAATAGCATCATAAAATGGGTCCTACTTTTGCTGATCTTTCATCAGAATGTTGTACAAGGGGTCCTTTGTCGGGAACAATCGTTGTTTGGATTTAGAACGGCCTTTATCCCTCTCGATTTAGCAAGCACACTTGCCAAGTGGCGCCAATCTCTCCATGTCAACAAACCGAAGAGAACGGAACACGGCAAAACTCCCGAAAAAATTTCAATAATCTGATTAAACTATATTGAAAAAACATACTTTACGATGATATTGTCACATGTATCAAATAAAATCAAAGCCGGAGATATTAGTCGTCCATAACGACAGCTTATCAGAAGGCAAATCCAGGTCCCTTGACGCGCTCTCCAGAAAACAGGAAACTGGTGACACGTCATACAAAGAGCTATTATACGACCCCAGATCAAGTTACACACTCAATTTCTTCTCTCACTCCTTGTCGATATCTAGTGGAAGACGTATGAAGTGCATCTAAACGAATAAATATCAAGGACTTTAATAGGCAGACCCTAGAAGAGAGCATCGATTTCAGATTTTCCACTTCCTGTCAAGAAGTTTGCTGCAAAAGGAGTTCTGTTTTACTCAAAGATATAGTTCAAACGGTTTTAGAAACTAGAGAGTGTTTTCTATCCAATAGTAATAATAATATGCATATTGTACGAGCAAGAATTGAGTACGAGGCCGTTTGAAATGGGCACCTTTTATCCGGCTACTCAATTATGCCCCTGCAGCCCAAACAGGATAAAGTGGTGATCCTAACTGACCTAACTGACCTCCTCCTGACAGGTTCTGTGACAACAAACCTAAAACAGGGAATTTTTACTTGAATTAAATGCCAGGAATTGTGAAAAACTGAGTTTAAATGTATTTGGCTAAGGTGTATGTAAACTTCTGACTTCAATTGTAAATGTTATTGTTTATTAGCTTACTCCAATTAGGAGAAGGGTGGTAGGGTTTGCGGGGAATAATAAAGGAAGGTATATAAAAAAGTATATGTGCATATATGTATATAAATAGTATGTGTATGTATGTATATACAGTATATGTGTACATGTATGAATGTTTATATGTATACAGAGTGGGCTCCAAAATTACTGGCACTCCTGGCTGGCAATGCACAAACAATACTTAAAAAAATATAAACAAAATAATTATAGACGTAAACTCAATATACCAACATGTGAGAAATAATGTTATTTATTAATGTTTCAATGGATCCCACCAAAATAATTTATTGATTTAATAAAATATTTATATCCTCCAAACAATTAATGGCACCCTTAAAGATTATTGTAAATAACATCTACCAAAATTAAACCAGGAATTAAATTCCACTTATTTAAGTTTATCTAAGTCTTAGGGAACTATATTGAGCCATTACATCACTTACTGTTTCACTAGGGTATAAAAATGAGGTAACACACATGCAATATCCCTTTGTCATCCAACATCATGAAGAAAACAAAAGAACTGGCAGTTCAAAAGAGACAGATGGTTGTAGACCTTCATAAATCTGGTAATGGCTACAAGAAGATCCGTAAACGATTGAATATACCACTGAGCACTGTCAGGGAAATTATAAAAAAAGATATGGAACAGTTGAAAACCTCACAGGTAGAGGACGCAAATGCATTTTGCCCCCCAGGATAGGGAGGAGAATGATGAGAGAGGCAACAAAATCTCCAAGAATCACTGTGAAAGAATTGCAGGCCTTGGTGGGTCAGTGATGTTTTTTGGGCTGTTTTAATTCCAGAGGTCCAGGGGCACTGGTTATGATTGATGACATAATGAATTCCACCAAATATCAGGCAATTTTGGCTGACAATCTGGTTCACTCTGCCAGAAGGCTGGGACTTGGCCGTAGTTGGACTTTCCAACATGACAATGACCCAACACATACCTCAAGATCCACACAGAAATGGTTCTGTGACAACAAAATCAATGTTCTGCCATGGCTATCTCAGTCGCCGGACCTCAATCCAATCGAATACTTGTGAACTGAGTTGAAGAGGGCAGTTGATAAGTGCAAACCTAAGAATGTGAAGGATCTTGAAAGGATCTGCTTAGAGGAATGGTCCAAAATCCCTCCAAATGTGTTCCTTAACCTTGTCAAACATTACAGGAAAGGACTCCATGCTGTTATCCCTGCCAGAGGTGGTTGCACTAAGTACTAAATGAGGAGTGCCAATAATTATGAAACCTTGATTTTGGTCAAATTTATTTTGCATCAAATAATTGTATGATTTTGGTGGCTTCCATTGAAACATTAATAAAGTACAGTAATTTCTCACATGTTGGTATTTTGAGTTTATCTCTGTAATTATATTGTTTATACACTGCTCAAAAAAATAAAGGGAACACTTAAACAACACAATGTAACTCCAAGTCAATCACACTTCTGTGAAATCAAACTGTCCACTTAGGAAGCAACACTGATTGACAATAAATTTCACATGCTGTTGTGCAAATGGAATAGACAAAAGGTGGAAATCTCAGTTCCTATGCTTCCTGGCTGATGTTTTGGTCACTTTTGAATGCTGGCGGTGCTCTCACTCTAGTGGTAGCATGAGACGGAGTCTACAACCCACACAAGTGGCTCAGGTAGTGCAGTTCATACAGGATGGCACATCAATGCGAGCTGTGGCAAAAAGGTTTGCTGTGTCTGTCAGCGTAGTGTCCAGAGCATGGAGGCGCTACCAGGAGACAGGCCAGTACATCAGGAGACGTGGAGGA
This sequence comes from Salvelinus fontinalis, assembly GCF_029448725.1. Lineage (NCBI taxonomy): Eukaryota > Metazoa > Chordata > Actinopteri > Salmoniformes > Salmonidae > Salvelinus > Salvelinus fontinalis. The sequence goes on from NC_074666.1 coordinate 58,454,654, forward strand.
GGCCGTAGGAGGGCAACAATCCAGCAAATGAGCAATCCAGCAATCCAGCAAATGACCTCCAGCAGGCCACAAATGTGCATGTGTCAGCATATGGTCTAACAAGGGGTCTGAGGATCTCATCTCGGTACCTAATGGCAGTCAGGCTACCTCTCGCGAGCACATGGAGGGCTGTGCGGCCCCACAAAGAAATGCCACCCAACACCATGACTGACCCATCGCCAAACCGGTCATGCTGGAGGATGTTGCAGGCAGTATAACGTTCCCCACGGTGTCTCCAGACTCTGTCACGTCTGTCACATGTGCTCATGTGCTCAGTGTGAACCTGCTTTCATCTGTGAAAAGCACAGGGCGCCAGTGACGAATATGCCAATCTTGTTGTTCTCTGGCAAATGCCAAACGTCCTGCACGGTGTTGGGCTGTAAGCACAACCCCCACCTGTGGACGTCGGGCCCTCATACCACCCTCATGGAGTCTGTTCCTGACCGTTTGAGCAGACACATGCACATTTGTGGCCTGCTGGAGGTCATTTTGCAGGGCGCTGGTAGTGCACCTCCTGGCACAAAGGCGGAGGTAGCGGTCCTGCTGCTGGGTTGTTGCCCTCCTACGGCCTCCTCCACGTCTCCTGATGTACTGGCCTGTCTCCTGGTAGCGCCTCCATGCTCTGGACACTACGCTGACAGACACAGCAAACCTTTTTGCCACAGCTCGCATTGATGTGCCATCATGGATGAACTGCACTACCTGAGCCACTTGTGTGGGTTGTAGACTACGTCTCATGCTACCAATAGAGTGAGAGCACCGCCAGCATTCAAAAGTGACCAAAACATCAGCCAGGAAGCATAGGAACTGAGAAGTGGTCTGTGGTCACCACCTGCAGAATCACTCCTTTTTTGGGGGTGCCTTGCTAATTGCCTATAATTTCCACCTTTTGTCTATTCCATTTGCACAACAGCATGTGAAATTTATTGTCAATCAGTGTTGCTTCCTAAGTGGACAGTTTGATTTCACAGAAGTGTGATTGACTTGGAGTTACATTGTGTTCTTTAAGTGTTCCCTTTATTTTTTTGAGCAGTGTATATTTTTTTAAGTATTATTTGTGCATTGCCAGTCAGGGGTGCCAGTAATTTTGGAGCCCACTGTATATATGTGTATGTATGTATATATATATAGATATATTCACCCCAAAAATATATGGGGGATTGTAAATGATGCAGACAATTACATTGATGGAAGCAACAATCTATCCGCAATATTAAAGCTGATCCACCTACTAAAAAAAAATCAAGTCATTAGGTTGGGTACACTAGATTACTTTCTAAATGTAATCCATTACAGTTACTAGTTACTTGTCCAAAATGTTAATCAGTAACGTAACTTCTGGATTACCCAAACTCAGCATCGCAACCTGATTACTTGATTACTTTCAGTTACTTTTAGATTACTTTTCCCTTAAGGTTAGTAGTTGGAACAGCCACAAAGTCATAAAATCTGATTTTAAACCTAACCTTAACCTTACCACATAGCTAGCTCTTATGCCTAATCCTAACCTTAAATAGCCCTAACCATAACCACACTGCTAACCCTAATACCTAACCCTAACCTTATATTATTAAGACCAAAAAGCAACCCAATAAATTGTTTTTTACAATTCAGCAAATTTGGGATTTTCAGCTGAAAATCACTCAGTTCTGCCTTAAGAACAAGATTTGTCCCAATAGACATCAACCTAGTTAAGAGGCATTAGCAGAAGACAAAAATTTGTATTACCAATTGAACATCTATTGCAGGATAAATTAATGTTAGAGTTTACATAGCTGGCCATAAATGGATGTTGCATTTTACTTTATGGGTTGGTTATGTAGACTATTTCTAACCTATTCCATTCTACTACAGATACTAATATGATTAGGCTAAAAACTCTACCAGATTTTAAGTCATTTCAATTTAATACCCCTTAATCTTCAAAAACATTACTTTGAAATGTGGAAATACAGATTAGCCAATTTGCTATACCTAAGCATAACCCCAAAACGAAGGACTAATTTGCCTACTCTATTGTTTATGATTTTGCTGTCATAGAGGACTGATTGGGCTCATTGCTTTGAGTTAAAAAATAAATAGGCTTTTTTGCTTGATCCGAAAATATGGTTGGAGGCAGGTGTGACGTAGTTGCGGGGCCTCCGAGGCCTGCAGAGGCCAAATTGAGCTCCATACCACATTGCCGTGCTCCTCCAAAAAAAAAATAACAATGTGGAAGGTTCTGTATAGCTCCACACTGACATGATTGGTTGACGGTAGGTATTTGTATTTGTCTTTATTATGGATCCCCATTAGCTGCTTCCTGAGGTCCGACAAAATTAAGGCAGTTACACAATTTTAAAACATTACAATACATTCATATCAGATTTCACAACACACTAAGTGTGTGCCCTCAGGCCGTTACTCCATTACCACATATCTACAAAACAAAATCCACACTGTACATAAGATTTTTCTATTGTGTTATTGACTGTACGTTTGTTTATGGGTAACTCTGTGTTGTTGTTTTTGTCGCACTGCTTTGCTTTATCTTGGCCAGGTCGCATTTGTAAATGAGAACTTGTTCTCAACTGGCCTACCAGGTTAAATAAAGGTGAAATAAAAAATAAAAAATTAAAAATAGTGAGTATGTTATGATGTGTGTATATGCATGTGTCTGTGCCTATGTTTGTGTTGCTTCACAGTCCCCACTGTTTCATAAGGTGTATTTTTATCTGTTTTTTAAAATCTGATTCTACTGCTTGCATCAGTTACCTGATGTGGAATAGAGTTCCATGAAGTCATGGACATACTGTGACATACTCCTATAGTCTGTTCTGGACTTGGGAACTGTGAAGATACCTCTGGTGGCATGTCTTGTGGGGTATGCACGGGTGTCTGAGCTGTGTGCTAGTTGTTTAAACAGACAGCTCGGTGCTTTCAACATGTCAATACCTCTCACAAGTAGTGATGAAGTCAAACTCTCCTCCACTTTGAGCCAGGAGAGATTGACATGCATATTATTAACATTAGCTCTCGGTGTACATCCAAGGGCCAGCCGTGCTGCCCTGTTCTGAGCCAATTGCACTTTTCCTAAGTCCCTCTTTGTGCCACCTGACCACACGACTGAAAAGTAGTCCAGGTGCGACAAAACTGGAGCCTGTAGGACCTGCCTTGTTGATAGTGTTGTTTAGAAGATAGAGCAGCGCTTTATTATGGACAGACTTCTCCCCATCTTATCTACTGTGGCAATATGTTTTGACCACGGGAGTTTACAATCCAGGTTACTCCAAGCAGTTTAGTCACCTCAAATTTCTCAGTTTCCACATAATTTTTTACAAGATTTAGGGTTTATTGAATGATTTGTCCCAAATACAATGCTTTTAGTTTTTTGAAATATTTAGGAATAACTTATTCCTTGCCACCCATTCTGAAACTAAGTGCAGCTCTTTGTTAAGTGTTGCAGTCATTTCAGTCGCTGTAGTAGCTGACTTGTATAGTGTTGAGTCATTTGCATACATAGACACAATGGCTTTACTCAAAGCCAGTGGCATGTCGTTAATAAAGATTTTAAAAAGTAAGAGGCCTAGACAGCTGCCCTGGGGAATTCCTGATTCTACCTGGATTATGTTGGAGAGGCTTCCATTAAAGAACAACCTCTGTGTTCTGTTAGACAGGTAACTCTTTATCCACAATATAACAGGGGGTGTAAATCCATAACACATACGTTTTTCCAGCAGCAGACTATGATCGATAATGCCAAACGAGGGAGGTCCTGGGGCCGGGAGGTCCTGTATAAACACAAACTCACTTCCTTGACAACTTACATTTTTACATTTACATTTTAGTCATTTAGCAGACGCTCTTATCCAGAGCGACTTACAGTAGAGTGTATACATTTTATTACATTTTACATACTGAGACAAGGATATCCCTACCGGCCAAACCCTCCCTAACCCGGACGACGCTATGCCAATTGTGCGTCGCCCCACTGACCTCCCGGTTGCGGACGGCTGCGACAGAGCCTGGGCGCGAACCCAGAGACTCTGGTGGCGCAGCTAGCACTGTGATGCAGTGCCCTAGACCACTGCGCCACCCGGAGATGGCCAACTTCCTTCACAACAGCTCTACTCTGTTCCTGCGAAGCACAAGAAGTATGAATGCTCTAAATTATGCGGAGGCCGCATCGCAATAAATGCTTTATGGCCACTGCAGACGTCAAATTGACCCTCCACAATACCTAAAATAATAATTACAACATAAAGTGGATAGCAGAGAACATGCCTAACGTTTACCCTCACTCTTAGGACAGACCAGATCCTTTAGATTTGTGGTTTTAGAAACTGTTCTTCGTTTTGTAAGCATTAGCCTACATGACAAAGTAGCCAGCATGTGGATGCACATTCTGCCGCTGACAAGGTTAGCGATGAAAATATCACCATGATAATAAAAGTAATGCATGAATCTATCATCTTATTTGCTGTCCAAGGAAAAATAACCTTGAATAAATGCATTTCATGCACTTCTACACAATTTTACATGAATGTAGACGAGCAGAATCGTTTAATACCACAACAGAACATGAATTCGAAAAGAGTAAAAAAAGCCATTTGTTTTTAACACAGTATCTGCATATCATTAGGTAGGCCTATATGCACTTGTAGAACTAGCTTTTTTTTATTACAGAAACTATAATTTTCTAATTTATTCTATTCCATGATATTGTTGTTACAAAATAGATGTTTGTTGACTGTGATTAGGGCATGGGAATAAAAGAGCATCTGCTAGGCTAAATTAACAAACTAGGCATGCAAAGCTGATGATCCTCAAACCAAAGACTGGACAAACTCATATTTCTAAAAGTGATTTAAAAGGTACTGTAGAATGACTGTATAGCCTAATAAGGAATTTTTGGTTTAATTAATATTTAAGTAAGGGATAAACACCTTGGAAATAATGGACAACGCATCGGGACGAGGTGGAGCCCTGAAGATACAAAACAGTAAGCTGACTTTCCCTTTTTGTCTATCTATTGTTGGCATGCCTACATTATTTTAGCCATGCTTTGGAGGTGCGTAAAACCCCCTCCATGATGTAGGCTACATGTGTCCATGCCCATCAGGAAATTACATGAGAACTGTGGTGAATACCGGTAAACATCGTATTTAGAAGTTATTTTCCTGTAACAATTGCTTGTTTGCCATTTCCCATTTTTAAAACCAAAATCCCTCCATAGGCTACCCTTACCCTAGGCCTAATTTAATGAATGCTGGATCAACACCAATGTGTCTAGCCTATTGTATCCTGGTGATTTTATGAAATCATTACATTTTACATAAATGTATTGTTGTTGTTGAAAAAAATGAACAGATAGCTTGTTTTTTTAAATTTAATTTGATTAAAACCAAAATTAGAATGAATCACAATGTCCTGGTTTTATGGTAAGAACGTCCATGGTGCACATGCAATGCAACTTCTGGAGATGTGAATGTGATCTGTAAGATGGTTCCAATATGTACAGTGCATTAAGAAAGTATTCAGACCCCTTGACTTTTTCCACATTTTGTCACGCCTTATTCTAAAATTGATTAAATCGTTTTTTTCCCTAATCAATCTACACACAATAAAATAAAACACTGAAATATCACATTTATTTAAGTATTCAGACCCTTTACTCAGTACTTTGTTAAAGCACCTTTGACAGCGATTACTGCCTCGAGTCTTCTTGGGTATGATGCTACAGGTTTGTCACACATGTATTTGGGGAGGTTCTCCCATTCCTCTCTGCAGATCCTCTCAAGCTCTGTTCAGTTGGATGGGGAGCGTTGCTGCACAGTTATTTTCAGTTTTTTCCAGAAATGCTTGATCAGGTTCAAATTCGGGCTCTGGCTGGGCCACTCAAGGACATTCAGAGACTTGTCCCGAAGCACCCTGCGTTGTCTTGGCTGTGTGCTTAGGGTTGTTGTCCTGTTGGAAGGTGAACCTTCGTCCCAGTCTGAGGTCCTGAGCACTCTGGAGCAGTTTTTCATCAAGGATCTCTCTGTACTTTGCTCCGTTAATCTTTGTCTCGCTCCTGACTAGTCTCCCAGTGCCTGCTGCTGAAAAACGTTTTGGTACGCTTCCCCAGATCTGTGCCTCGACACAATCTTGTCTCGGAGCTCTACGGACAATTCTGTTTAACAAACTATAATGGGACTAACATTTGAATTGGAGTTGATTCCATGGCAACACATACATAAAATATCATAAATAAACAACTTGAAGCAACCACATATTGGCCAGTAAGGGGCTAAGCCTCGACACACCCACAACTGGTTTAATCATTAAAACCCAGTCCTTTCGCACCACCACCAACAAGCACTGTAAAGATCATTTCTGAATGTAAAGATTGCAAAAAATATTTCTGACACACCCCTGAACCTATAGTGCCACCGCCAGCGCTTATATTTACGATTGTGTTAGGTTTGTTAATTGATTACATATTACATGACCCTCCTTGGACTAAATAAAAAAATACTAAACCCTCCCACTGACTGAAATTGAAAAAAATATGACCCTCCCCAATTTTCCTCCGGGTAACAACTGTGTCAATTTCGGCCACTCCCTTACCTCCAAACGTTTATCCAAGTTGGATAATCTTTGGAGGCTGATAGCAGTCGCAACATTGGACGACATAGCTTGGACTGTAGCCTACAAAAACCTATTCCTGCTCTTTTCCTGCAATCCGTCAAACGCATTTGATGTGTCATCAGAGTGGTCTTTGACTTGTGGTCAGACTTGCTCAGGCGGAACAAACTTAAACGTGCCTTTTTTCAATGCTGATTTGAATGTCAGTGAGAACAGAAAGATGTCAAGAATTTTTTTTCGCCAACATGCTTTCTGAAATTAAAAGTAACGCTAGAAGTAATCTGATTACAATATTTTTGCTAGTAATGTAACAGATTAGAGATTTTAAATGTTTTAATGTACATGTAATGGACATGTAATCTGTTACTCCACCAACCCTGGTCATTAAAACTCAACTCTCATCACCCTAAATATCAAACCTGAATTAGAACAGATGTCACTAGATCCATCCACAAGATAGTTCCATACATACATCCCTTCTGTATGCCAAACAAATAGTTATATTTGCATTATGAAGTCATCACCCTTACATATAGTGGTGCTCTAAAGGTTTTGTATAATTTCAGCCAGTAGTTTTGAAAGTAGCGCTCACAAGCAAAAACTGTCCCCGAAAATTGTGCACAATTGTGTGCTATATCATCCATTTCGTATATGTTATGTATACATTTTTGCTTTGCAATTTGTACTATATGTTACAAATTTGTCAGTGCTCAAGATCCCAGACTGCATCTTTAAATATCACTTCCTAATTTGGTCAGATATCTCGTGATCTGTAGCGTTTTACTTTGTAGTGTTTTACTTTGTAAAGATCTCCACTACACACAACACAATTTGACAGTTCAACAAACAAGCCATTGAGTGTAAATAACAAAAGCTGGGTCATGCATTTTGCAGTCGAGAAATAACTCAGTCTTGCTGAAACTTGCAACAGACAAGCTCACACACTAACTCACATGCTCACCACGCTCCACTCTAAGTTTGCATGCCAGTAGAGTCCCGGTAAATAACATAATCCTTTAAAAGAGTCTTACCCGATGATGTAAGCCAGGACCCCCAGCTGAATCAATCGGCACACGACCCCCACTCTCCTGTTCTGCACCAGCACCTGGCGGGGGGTCTCATACTTGAAGAAGAAGTCAGAGATGGCGTTGGTGATGTAGCTGTTCATCTTGCTGCTCCGTGGGAGACAAGAGGGTCTCTCCATTGTGCTGGCATGCATACACCCTGACCCTGCCTCTCTGTCTCTCACACCTCTTCCCTATTAACTATTTTTCTTCTTCAACCCCCCTTAACCAACAGCTGACATGTTTCAGTAGCTGTGTTGGACTTCTCTCTCTCTCTCTCAAGTTTCTTCCTGTCACCCTTACCTCTCAAACACACCCTCTCCTTCCCTCTCCCTCTCTTTCGCTCTCTTTACACTCTACTCCCTCGTTCTCTCTCCTTCCCTCTCTCCAAAACAAACAAATACTATATAGTCTTGCTGTAAACCAAGGTGTTACTGTTCCACAGTCCTTAAGTCAAAAAACGACTTCTTCACTTAGCTACTGATCAGATCATTCAACATGTCACAGACATAATAAACATAACATCCTTCTCACACCATGCAATCATTTCCCCCTGACACTGTCTTCCTGTGTGGTGCACAGAGATAGCACGGACATATGTTTGACCTAAACTTAGGCTACATAAACAGTTCCCTATACATGTATAATGCATGTGGGTGTTTTTGTTTTCTATATTTTGTTTTATTCACGCAATTCAGAGTTCTATTGTATTCTGCCATGTGAATGAAGTAGATGAACTTGGACTACATGTTGCCTGCTTCTTTCGCTTTCCATTACAGATGTTTCATATAGTATTATGTTTTATTTTTGGTAGGGGTAGCCTACACAAAGTATGAGGAAGAGACAAAAATGACTTAATAAATAATAGATTGAATAAAATGCAATTAGATTGGATTAATAAATATTATGTTCTGTTAATCGGTTTGATTAACACATAACCATTAAAGTGAAATAATTCAGTTACTTGTATGTCGCTTAGGGATGAGTTCAACACAACAACGCCCCACAAGGGTGTTACTAATATTCATTTTAAAATGTAAAACATCTGCAGTTTGTAGTTTTGCATTTTGCCTCCAGCACCTTCACTAATCGGTTTTGGGTGTGCGGTAGATTCTGCCTATTATCATGCTATTTTTAATTAAACTAGAATTTCAGAACTCATATCTCTGTCCAGCACTGGAAAGTATCTCTTACAGTACATTAGTTATTTATCCCAAATGTTTGAATAGCAAATAAGCAAGCATTTAAAACTTCAAAACGACCACACATTTGCATAGTCACTTTAATAACTCTACCTACATGTACATAATTACCTCAATTACCTCGACACCGGTGCCCCCCGCACATTGACACATTGACTCTGTACCGGTACCCCCTGTACATAGCCCCGCTATTGTTATTTACTACTGCTCTTTCATTATTTGCTATTCTTATCTCTTATATTTTGGGGGATTTTCTTAAAACTGTATTGTTGGTTAAGCATGTAAGTAAGCATTTCACTGTAAAGTCTAAACCTGTTGTATTCGACACATGTGACAAATACAATTTGATTTGATTTGATTGGACATTTAGCCCTATTTTTCTGTGGTTGTGTTAGGTACCATATTTAGCTCATATTGAGCTAGTGCTCTGATCTCCCTATTGTCTTCCATCAGATCGTGTCACTCCTACGCGACACTCGTCGTGCTATCTGACGTGAGACTATGCTAATCTCCCGTGATATTCAAATGTTGAAGGTTATTTCCAGTCTAGGGCTGGGTCAAATACATATTAGACGCTTTCAAATACTTCAGGTGTATTGATTGATTTAGTTTGCTAAACAATGGAACCAATAGTGCCGATAATGCAATCTCCAAGCTAAATCAAGTGTATCTCAAATACCTGCCCCTAGGCCTATATCAAGCAGGTCTACTTACATCTTGATAATTTATTAAACCCCAGTGTTTGCATGACATACTGTACATTGATTTGTGTAGTTCCTATAAAGTTATTGATGTTATGAGTCATATCCTGGACTACCGTGTCTGTGTACTGACTACTGAGCTGTAAGCTACTGGAGAAAATAGTTCAATATATCAATGTGTTAGTTTATGACTGTGAGAGACTAGAAGTAGGCTAGGCTGGAATCATTCAAAGAACATTTGCAAACCATGTACAGTGTCTGCCTTTAATCTGGAAAAACATGACTTGTAATTGGGTGAACGCTGCCTGATCCTGCTTCCACTGAATATTTAGAAAATATTGGATAAATACTGGAGCGGGTATTCTAATACCATGTAACAGTTTCTTTAATGTTTGTTAATAAATGTCAATATTTATTGTCAATACTGGTTGAAGGATACATTTAATCTTTCTTCTTTAGTTTTCTGTTACACAACTTTTTATGCTGATAAGCATCCCCTAACACAGCTAGTGAGTGAGTGACATCTCATGTCACTATTTGCAAACTTTGGTATTGATATAGATATTTCCAACTACCCATTGTAACGGCACTACTCTAAAATGACATGATGATCAATGGTTTGGCTATGTCTAGGCCAGTGCTAGTGGAGATAGTCCTCAGTGTCTGGTCCTTCCATTTGTTTCTTAATGAGGGCATGGCTCTACTGGAGCCATGCCCTCATTAAGATAAAAATGGAAACTTTTTCCTGGCCAATCTGCTCTTGCTTTTGCTTGCTTTTCTGGATCTAAGCCAGGCTACTGTAAAAACACTATAAAAAAGGGCTTTGCAAATAAAAAATATTGATGAACAATGCACAGTTTGATTAATTTATAAAACTATGACAAAAAAACTGGTGCTACCAATCTCGTGAAGAGATTTTTAAAAAGGTTTACAGGCCGGATCGATCCCCTCTCGGGCCGGATTCAGCACCAGTCCCTGCTCTAGACATACCGGTTGCCTAGCAATGTAGCAATGTTCCTAGTGCTGTTGCCCTAGCTCTGGGAATTCTGAGACCATTATGTGACTGTCAGGGCTATACGGGATTCTTGGGACGTCCCTACTCTAAACCTTAACCTTAACCCCTACCTTTACTCTAACCTTAACAAAAAATGTTGCTCTCACAACTGCAATCTTACACTATCATTTTATCACAGGTAAAAAATTTGAGCCAATGAACATGGTCGTCACTAGTTAACACAGCCACAAAGACATAATTATTATGGGGCCCTAAACCCTGCCTATTGATCAAATGACTTGTGACTCCTGCATGAGTATGACCAACATACGAGACTGTGACATCTTCGCATGAGACCAATCATTGAGTACAGCCATTTGTAACCCCACCCACCAGCCTACTGAACCGGATAAGGCCATGGGCAAGTGGAAATGAAACAGGAACTATGATATTGACTGCACGGAATAGCACAACCTGTAGTGGAAAATCGCCATTGGCTAACTAGTCACCACCTGCCTTCTAGTTAGCTACCGTTTGCCTGGTTAAGAAACACAAGCTACTGCTTTACACAATTAAAAACAACAGTAGCATTGAGTTTAATAGTAAAACAACAGTCTAGCAATGTTTTTCTCTCCCTTGAGTAGGCTATAGAAAAGTAGGCTGCCTTTGAATTTGTAGTCTCAACCCTCCCACTTTTCCCACTGCATTTCATATACATGTTCTGTAGCCAGCATAGCCAAGTCTCCCTCTTTACCTTAGAGAAAACGTCTTGATTCGAGTTCAAAAGACATTACCCTATTGTGCATTGGCGGGCTGCATTTTACATTCATAAGGCATATCGCGGGCCGTTCTTAAACTAGGCTACCGATAAGCATTTGTTTAGCTACACCTTGTTCAGTCATGTTACTTCAGTAGCTACACTATATATACAATAGTATGTGTACACCCCTTCAAATTAGTGGATTCGGCCATTTCAGCCACACCCGTTTTAGACAGGTGTATAAAATGGAGCACACAGCCATGCAATCTCCATAGATTAGCAGTGGAGTGGCCTTACTGAAGAGCTCAGTGACTTTCAAAGTGGCGCTGTCATAGGATTCTGCACTGCTAGAGCTGCCCCAGTCAAATGTAAGTGCTGTTATTGTGAAGTAGAAACATCTAGGAGCAACAACGGCTCAGGTGCTAAGTGGTAGGCCACAGAGGCTCACAGAACAGGACAGCCGAGTGCTGAAGCGCTGTTGGTTGGTCCTTTGCATGGGGTGATGTAAGTTTCCTTTAACAATCAGTCTTCCAGATAGATGACACAGACACAGGAACCTTGTAATTGCAGACAAAGATTCACATACAGAATACCTCAGTAGTTTATAGTAAAGATCTGTGAGGTGAAACAGGAGACAAAGCTCCATATCCTAGTGGGTGTGGACAACCTACCGTCAATCATACCTTAACATTGTTGCATTGGATTAGATACAAAGTATCTAAGATGAGAAAAACATGTCTAGACTGTGGTTTCTCACTCTGCTATCTCGGCCTTGAGCCTGTGTGGCTATCAGCAGGTGCAGACAATTCTCAGCCTGAGAACTAAAGCATTACATCTCCATTTACCCAGTACTTTTACATCATTGCGCATTGCAAGCATACAAATGTTATCACATATATACAGTAATCATGGCATTGGTGTAGCCCCACACCCGACCCACAGGGTAAACCCCAACATTCCCCCCTTTGAGACTACCTAGTCTCATATAACCATGTACAGAAATCGACATTAGACATCTGGAACTTTTAACCATTCACATAGGTAGTATAGTAATAATCCTCTGGGTCAGTTGGGCAAGCAAGAGGGTCATAGTTGGGGTCAACACCAATGGCATCATATGAATCACTCATTTAACCAAACAACTCTCTCATGGATTTGGGTTTAGACAAAATTAACACTGCAGTCCCGTTTGGGGACACATTTCTACCTAAGTCTCAAACAAACTTTACCCACGTGTTGACAGGGCCGGCTTCACCACCACAAACAAGTAGTGTGTATAGAGCCAACACAGTCAACTAAAATGATCACATGCTGTCATCTTCCCTCTCTTATTCCCCCTAAGGGTTTGGTTATTTACAACATAACCTTGCTGATCATGTAAAACAGTTGGTTCTTCAGGGCTTTGGTCTTGCCCTTCATCTTTTTCAAGTATTTGGTCTCGACTCACATTTGCTTCTGCCTCCTGTTTCAGGCTGTGTCTGGCTCAATCATCTCCTGTGGGCTGAACACCTTCTGGCAGTGGGACAGGTGTTGCCAGCCGGACCTTTCCTGAACTCTGACTGCCGTTGGTGTTGCCATGGTTACCTTGAATGGCCCCATCCATCTTGGGTGGTTACATTTCCTCTTGTGGACCCGGATTTTGACACAGTCTCCAACCTCCACAGGCAGGTAGTCGGGGTCCTCACCTGGTGCCTCCTCCTGAGCTTTCCTAGTGTGAGAGTGGAGAGATTTAACAATAGTAGTTAGCTCTTTCATGTACTCCAAGTGTTCTACTTTAGCTAGAGTCAGGTCTATTTGTCTGTCAGTCATGGGTCTGTGTGCGGAAACATTCATGGGTCTTCCTGTCAACATTTCATACGGTGTACACCACAGGCCTTTATTAACACTATTGCACATTTTCATTAACACCAGGGGTAAACAATCCACCCAAGATTTCTTGGTGGAGTGGCATGCCTTAGCTAACCCTTGTTTAATGGATTGGTTAGCTCTCTCGGTAACCCCATTACTCTGAGGGTGGTAGATGGACACAAAATTCTGGTCCACTCCCATCATTATGGCTACCTGCTTCACTACATCACCAGTGAAGTGGGTACCATTGTCTGCAGATAAAACCTCAGGAACACCAAATCTAGGTATTATCTCCTTCACTAGTAGCTTTGCTACTGTCTTAGCATCTCAGTGTGTGGCATCACGGTCTGCCAGACCACGGCATCATGGTCTGCAACTCTGTCTGGCAGACGGTCTGCCACGGTCTGCCAGACAGAGTCTGTCTCCAAATTTTAGAAACGTGGTCAAGTTTACAACCCTGCTGTTGCCATACCAAATGAGAACCAACATCCAGCGCCTGTTTAGATACCAAATCATCAGTGTCTTTCCCAACAGTAGCAGAGAAGAACATGGAGTGGCTATGACACTTTGAGGCAGCCAATTTAGCAGCCTCATCTGCCATGGCGTTACCCGTTCTCACAAAATCCCCCCCACCCACTGTGAGCAGCAACCTACACAGTAGCCAAAGCAGAGGGCAGCATCATAGCCTCCAAGAAATCTAAAACCGTAGTTCTATTATGAATAGGACTTCCACAAGCATTGTGAAAACCCCTACTCCCCCAGACACCACACCAGGAGAGAAATCCCCCTATTGCATAAGCAGAATCAGAGAAAATTGTAACCCTTTTCCCTTCTTTCATTTTACAGGCAGTGGTTAGTGCCAAAAGTTCAGTCTGTTGAGCTGAGAAAGTATCTGGTAATGGTTGTTGTGTGTGAGTGGTTCTATCAATTGTCACAATACCAAACCCTGCATGTTTCTTCCCTGTAGTTTGATCTACCCTGTAGCTTGATCAGTCAGGGCAGTGTCAGAGAGGTCAGGCCCAGCCTTCATTGGTGTGGGACCCACTGTCTCTGCACTGCATTTGGTTCAATCTGTCATGGTGCCCCGTGATTTTGTTTTAATCAGGTTCTATGTCATGTGGACTGAGTGACTTATCTGTATGGAACTGTAGAAAAACCCAGTTCTATCTCCGTATACGAGTAGTAGGACCTAACATAGAATGATATACCCAACGCAGTTCTATTTTCTCTAACATCTCTTCTTCTTTAGTTTCACTACATTTATTCACTAACCATGGTACTGTAAATGGTTCCATCAGCTTGTATTTCTCTCACCACATTCCCAGTGCGTCAGAAGTTTACATACACTCAATTGGTATTTGGTAGCATTGCCTTTAAATTGTTTAACTTGGGTCAAACGTTTTGGGTAGCCTTCCACAAGCTTCCCACAATAGGTTGGGTGAATTTTGGCCCACTCCTCCTGACAGAGCTGGTGTAGCTGAGTCAGGTTTGTAGGCCTCCTTGCTCGCACAAGCTTTTTCAGTTCTGCCCACCAATTTTCTCTAGGATTGAGGTCAGGGCTTTGTGATGGCCACTCCAATACCTTGACTTTGTTGTTCTTAAGCCATTTTGCCACAACTTTTGAAGTATGCTTGGGGTCATTGTCCATTTGGAAGACCCATTTGCAACCAAGCTTTAGCTTCCTGACTGATGTCTTGAGATGTTGCTTCAATATATTCACATAATTTTCTTACCTCATGATGCCATCTATTTTGTGAAGTGCACCAGTCCCTCCTGCAGCAAAGCACCCCCACAACATGATGCTGACACCCCCGTGCTTCACGGTTGGGATGGTGTTCTTCGGCTTGCAAGCCTCCCCCTTTTTCCTCCAAACATAATGATGGTCATTATGGCCAAACAGTTCTACTTTTGTTTCATCAGACCAGAGGACATTTCTCCAAAAAGTACGATCTTTGTCCCCATGTGCAGTTGCAAACCGTAGTCGGGCTTTTTTTAATGGTAGTTTTAGAGCAGTGGCTTCTTCCTTGTTGAATGGCGTTTCAGGTTATGTCGATATAGGACTCGTTTTACTGTGGATATAGATACTTTTGTACCTGTTTCCCCCAGCATCTTCACAAAGTCCTTTGCTGTTGTTCTGGGATTGATTTGCACTTTTCGCACCAAAATATGTTCATCTCTAGGAGACAGAACGCGTCTCCTTCCTGAGCAGTATGACGGCTGCGTGGTCCCATAGTGTTTATACTTGCGTACTATTGTTTGTACAGATGAACATGGTACCTTCAGGCATTTGGAAATTGCTCCCAAGGAAGAACCAGACTTGTGCAGGTCTACAATTTTTTTCTTCTGAGGTCTTGGCTGATTTATTTGGATTTTCCCATGATGTCAAGCAAAGAGGCACTGAGTTTGAAGGTAGGCCTTGAAATACATCCACAGTTACACCTCCAATTGACTCAAATGATGCCCATTAGCATGTCAGAAGCTTCTAAAGTCATGGCATAATTTTCTGGAATTTTCCAAGCTGTTTAAAGGCACAGTCAACTTAGTGTATGTAAACTTCTGACCCACTGGAATTGTGATACAGTGAATTATAAGTGAAATAATCTGTCTGTAAACAATTGTTGGAAAAATTACTTGTGTCATGCACAAAGTAGATGTCCTAACCGACTTGCCAAAACTATAGTTTGTTAACAACTTTGTGGCAACAGTTTGGGGAAGGTCGCGGCTCTATGTTTCATTATGACAATGCCCTGTGCACAAAGCGAGGTCCATACAGAAATGGTTTGTCAACATCAGTGTGGAAGAACTTGACTGGCCTGCCAAGAGCCCTGACCTCAACCCCAGCAAATACCTTTGGTATGAATTGGTCAATGAGAGAGTTGCGAGAGTTGAGTTGAATTTGCTACATAAGGTTTATTTTGATCGAATAGAAGTTTCGTAATGCTTAAGTTGTTACGTAACATCCCAGCAACTTTGAGAAAAACACTTTATATCGGAGTTGTCTCGAGATGGCTATGCATATTCATGTCATGAGGCTAGTAGCATAGCATCTCGCTCCATTGAATAGTGGTGGTTGACGTCAAAAACCCTCATCAAATATTGAAAAAAAGACAGCCCGTTGTGCCGCTTTGTGGACAATGACTTTCATTGTTAGGGCGGAGAGACGTGTATCTTGTCAGTATATCCATAATATTTTCTATAGCTAACAACCTGAGGGCGCGTTCAGCAGTACGCAATGTTTTGGAACGTTCAGATATAAATATGCTATGTAGAACAAATATGCCTCTCTGACATGTTAAATATAACGTTGGCTCTATTCATGGAATTTCCATCTGCAACGTTTGAGAACAATTTTCAACTGAACGTGGTCCTGGTAACATTACCAGTAGCCTATATGAAAACATTTGGTGGCACAGAAAGAAAGGAAAAGGGATAGCAAACTATTTATTGACTACATTCCTCTTGCCACTACGCTATATCTGACTGGGTACATAACTTTATTTTCAGTTAATGTGGACCCAGTGACTCAGACTTAAGCACTTGGAGCAGAACTCGAGCACTGGGACTCAGACTTCAGCCATAGAGATGTCTAACTCAACCATTGGTGAATCGGACTTGGACTTGGACCCTAGCACAGGGGATTTGGACTCAAGGTTTAGTGACTCAACTACATCACTGGGCGAAACAGTCAATAGGTCCCATTCAAAGTTATTAGCCCCGTTCTACTTTTGGACATCAATGGGTGGGTTCAAGCTGCACCTTAGCCGAAGGCTTGGAGCCTCCTTAGCCCTGTGCTAAGATAGATTTTAGTGCCAAAATAGCTAGTATGAAACAGGGTCAAGAACAACTCCTATAATGCTCATTGTTCAATCACAAAAGCTGCACTGACACTTAATTTACAATGCACTTAAACCGTTTTCGCTTTGTCATTATGGAGTATTGTGTGTAAATTGCTAAGGATCATTATAATTTTTAAATACATTTTAGAATAAGGCTGTAACGTAACAAAATGTGGAAAAAGTCAAAGGGTCTGAATACTTTCTGAATGCACTGTATGCTTGTGATGCCTGTAATGCGTTCTGCACATCATTTTGATAAGTACAAAAAACAAAATCCTTTAATCCGCGCAAAAATATTGGCTGCTATGCCTAACAATTATTTTTCTATGCAGGCTGGCTAGCGTCTTCTCACTTAGCCAAGTAAAGCTACAAACTCTACAACTGGAAGGGCAGCAAACGCAAAATGTTGTCATAGCTTTTCTATTGACATTTAATTGTATATATCCATGATAATAATATTGTTGCATGATATCGCCTGGATCAGAAAGGTTGATGTCTCGTGCACAGCATTCTCTGTTCAGGGGCGAAATTTAATTTAAAAAGTGAAACGTTGTTTCTGAGGTCAGACAGGCAGACGGAAAGGTTTATACAAACCATCACTGTTGGAAATGAAATGCTAGACTAGAAGCAAGAGGAAATAATGTGTTAATAAATGGATAAATGTTTATATGCCTAGGTTTACCTCCAAAGTATTCACATCCTACCATACCTTTGTCTGTTTATTATGCCTTGAATCTATTCTATCGCGCCCAGAAACCTGCTCTTTTAACTCTCTGTTCCGAACGTACTAGACAACCAGTTCTTATAGCCTTTAGCCGTACCCTTATCCTACTCCTCCTCTGTTCCTCTGGTGATGTAGAGGTTAATCCAGGCCCTGCAGTGCTCCACTCCTATTCCCCAGGTGCTCTCATTTGTTGACTTCTGTAACCGTAAAAGCCTTGGTTTCATGCATGTTAACATTAGAAGCCTCCTCCCTAAGTTTGTTTTATTCGCTGCTTTAGCACACTCTGTCAACTCGGATGTCCTAGCCATGTCTGAATCCTGGCTTTGGAATACCACCAAAAACCCTGAAATTTCCATCCCTAACTATAACATTTCCAGACAAAATAGAACTGCCAAAGGGGGCGGAGATGCAAACTACTGCAGAGATAACCTGCAGAGTTCTGTCTTACTATCCAGGTCTGTACCCAAACAATTTGAGCTTCTACTTTTAAAAATCCACAAGTCTCTCAACGTTGCCGCTTGCTATAGACCATCCTCTGCCCCCAGCTGTGCCCTGGACTCCATATGTGAATTGATTGCCCCCATCTATCTTCAGGGCTCGTGCTGCTAGGTGACCTAAACTGGGACATGCTTAACACCCCGGCCATCCTACAATCTAAGCTTGATGCTCTCAATCTCACACAAATTATCAATGAACCTACCAGGTACAACCCCAAATCCGTAAACACGGGCATCCTCATAGATATCATCCTGACCACCTTGCCCACCAAATACACCTCTGCTGTTTTCAACCAAGATCTCAGCGATCACTGCCTCATTGCCTGCATCCGTAATGTGTCTGCGGCTCAAACGACCACCCGTCATCACTGTCAAGTGCTCCCTAAAACACTTCAGCGAGCAGGCCTTTCTAATCGACCTGGCCCGGGTATCCTGGAAGGATATTCCCGTCAGTAGAGGATGCCTGGTTATTCTTTAAAAGTGCCTTCCTCACCATCTAAAATAAGCATGCCCCATTCAAAAAATGTAGAACCAGGAACAGATATAGCCCTTGGTTCACTCCAGACCTGAGGTGTACTGCATTAGCATCGAATAGCACCCGTGATATGCAACTTTTCAGGGAAGTTAGGAACCAATATACACAGGCAGTTAGGAAAGCTAAGGCTAACTTTTTCAAACAGAAATGTGCATACTGTAGCACAAACTCAAAAAAGTTCTGGGACACTGTAAAGTCCATGGAGAATAAGAGCACCTCCTCCCAGCTGCCCACTGCACTGAGGATAGGAAATACTGTCACCACCGATAAATCCAATTTAATTGAGAATTTCAATAAGCATTTTTCTATGGCTGGCCATGCTTTCCACCTGGCTACCCCTACCTCGGTCAACTGCCCTGCACCCCCCATAGCACCTCGTCCAAGCCTCCCCCATTTCTCCTTCCCCCAAATCCAGATAGCTGATGTTCTGAAAGAGCTGCTACATCTGTAACCCTACAAATCAGCCGGGCTAGACAATCTGGACCCTCTCATTCTAAAATTATCTGCCAAAATTGTTTCAACCCTTATTACTAGCCTGTTCAACCTGTTTGTATCGCCTTTCCTTCCAGTTCTCTGCTGCCAATGACTGGAACAAACTGCAAAAATCACTGAAGCTGGAGACTCATATCTCCCTCACTAGCTTTAAGCATCAGCTGTCAGAGCAGCTCACAGATCGCTGCACCTGTACATAGCCCATCTGTAAATAGCCCATCCAACTACCTCATCCCCATACTGTATTTATTTATTTATCTTGCTCCTTTGCACCCCAGTATCTCTACTTGCACATTCGTCTTCTGCACATCTTTGTGGTATATTGTAATTACTTCGCCACCATGGCCTATTTATTGCCTTACCTTACTTATCTTACCTCATTTGCTTGCACACACTGTATATAGATTTTTTTTCTACTGAATTATTGACTGTATGTTTTTTTTATCTTGACCGGGTCGCAGTTGTAAATGAGAACTTGTTCTCAACTAGCCTACCTGGTTAAATAAAGGTGAAATAAAAAAAGTAAAAAAATTGGTCGCGTCTCAGAGATAGGGTGTTGGTCGCATGTTGTGTTTGTTTGTTAGCTCAGGGCTTTGGAATGCAAGTGTGAATCCTTAGCCTATGGCTCAAGTTTAGCCCAGGGTTAACAAATGGTTGTGTAAACACAGACAAAGCTATCCCAGGGCTAGTCTAGCATGGGGCTAAGATAGCCTGGGGCTAAGAACGATACAGTTTGAAAAGGCCTAATGTGGTTGTGGAACATTGATAACAATGGTAATGATGCAACTGAGTGATGGAGGGTCAACCCAAACTACTTTGCCAATTCATTATTTTTATTTCTCTCTCTCTCATATTTTTTTCTGTTGGGAAGAGAATAGGATGTTATGCAGAAACATATGTTGGTAGGACAAGGCTATGTATGTTTGTGCACCTTTAAGTCAGTGATTTATGTTAACTATATGTTAATGAGGCAATACAAATGTGATGTGACTAAAATGAAAGGCCATTTAGTTGACTAAAATGGCCCACTGTTTGTCATGACAATAACTAGACTAAATAGACTAAATCATTACTCAAATGACAAAACATTACTGTTACCTTGAATGCAACACTAAGATGTAAAAACTTTTCAAATCCAGTTGAACTCTGTCTATGACATTTCTTGACATTTCCTATTTTTACTTTCTCTCTCACTGCAGTTGTTCTCAGGAGAAGTGTCAGTATGTGTGCAAAAACATACAGTATGTCTGACATGGTGGAGTCAGGCTTCTACTTCATTGCACTGGACCACTACATCTACGAGGCAGAGGACGCCAAGGTTGGACCTGTGAGTCACCTTTGACCTCAACGTAACTTTCTTCTAAGGCTTTTGGGGTCATGGGTGTTCCCTAACTCATCTTGTGCCTTGCACAACTCAGCACACACAGTACCAGTCAAAAGTTTGGACACAGCTACTCATTAAAGGGTTTTTCTTCATTTTTACTATTTTCTACATTGTAGAATAATAGTGAAGACATCAAAACTATGAAATTACACATATGGAGTCATGTAGTGACCAAGAAAGTGTTAAACAAATCAAAACATACACTGCTCAAAAAAATAAAGGGAACACTAAAATAACACATCCTAGATCTGAATGAATGAAATATTCTTATTAAATACTTTTTTCTTTACATAGTTGAATGTGCTGACAACAAAATCACATAAAAATTATCAATGGAAATCAAATTTATCAACCCATGGAGGTCTGGATTTGGAGTCACACTCAAAATTAAAGTGGAAAACCACACTACAGGCTGATCCAACTTTGATGTAATGTCCTTAAAACAAGTCTAAATGAGGCTCAGTAGTGTGTGTGGCCTCCACGTGCCTGTATGACCTCCCTACAACGCCTGGGCATGCTCCTGATGAGGTGGCGGATGGTCTCCTGAGGGATCTCCTCTCAGACCTGGACTAAAGCATCCGCCAACTCCTGGACAGTCTGTGGTGCAACGTGGCGTTGGTGGATGGAGCGAGACATGATGTCCCAGATGTGCTCAATTGGATTCAGGTCTGGGGAACGGGCGGGCCAGTCCATAGCATCAATGCCTTCCTCTTGCAGGAACTGCTGACACACTCCAGTCACATGAGGTCGAGCATTGTCTTGCATTAGGAGGAACCCAGGGCCAACCGCACCAGCATATGGTCTCACAAGGGGTCTGAGGATCTCATCTCGGTACCTAATGGCAGTCAGGCTACCTCTGGCGAGCACATGGAGGGCTGTGCGGCCCCACAAAGAAATGCCACCCCACACCATGACTGACCCACTGCCAAACCGGTCATGCTGGAGGATGTTGCAGGCAGCAGAACATTCTCCACGCCGTCTCCAGACTGTGTCACGTCTCTCACATGTGCTCAGTGTGAACCTGCTTTCATCTGTGAAGAGCACAGGGCGCCAGTGGCGAATTTGCCAATCTTGGTGTTCTCTGGCAAATGCCAAACGTCCTGCACAGTGTTGGGATGTAAGCACAACCCCCACCTGTGGACGTCGGGCCCTCATATCACCCTCATGGAGTCTGTTTCTGACCGTTTGAGCAGACACATGCACATTTGTGGCCTGCTGGAGGTCATTTTGCAGGGCTGTAGCAGTGCTCCTCCTGCTCCTCCTTGCACAAAGGTGGAGGTAGCGGTCCTGCTGCTGGGTTGTTGCCCTCCTACGGCCTCCTCCACGTCTCCAGATGTACTGGCCTGTCTCCTGGTAGCGCCTCCATGCTCTGGACACTACGCTGACAGACACAGCAAACCTTCTTGCCACAGTTCGCATTGATGTGCCATCCTGGATGAGCTGCACTACCTGAGCCACTTGTGTCGGTTGTAGACTCCATCTCATGCTACCACTAGAGTGAAAGCACCGCCAGCATTCAAAAGTGACCAAACCATCAGCCAGGAAGCATAGGAACTGAGAAGTGGTCTGTGGTCACCACCTGCAGAACCACTCCTTTATTGGGGGTGTCTTGCTAATTGCCTATAATTTCCACCTGTTGTCTATTCCATTTTCACAACAGCATGTGAAATTTATTGTCAATCAGTGTTGCTTCCTAAGTGGACAGTTTGATTTCACAGAAGTGTGATTGACTTGGAGTACATTGTGTTGTTTAAGTGTTCCCTTTATTTTTTTGAGCAGTGTATTATGTGTCCCTCCACCTTCTTCAGTGGAGTCCTGACCAGGGGTATCAAACTCCAATGTCTATGTAACTGTTGTGTTGGCGTAGTTACCAGACCAGTGGGAGGAGGTGTTGATGACAGTGATGCGCCCCAGTGTGATCTCAACAAACAGCCGCTATGCCAACACCATGCCTGATGACGACAACCAGATGATATTCCTCTACACTGGATCACGGTTAACACATACCTAGACTCGCTCTCTCTCTCTATGCATGTTTGTTCTGTGTGAGAGAGTGAGTAATGGGTCTGTATATGCAAGTGGGTGTTTAGTGTAGGATATATACGTTATGTTTATATGAGTCTACTTTTCTTGTGTGAGATTTAGTGCAGTGTTTTGTGGCATCCCTCTCATCTCCTTAGATATTTGGTGCTCCACAGAACAGTGTTTAGAGAAAGGGATAGACTACACTGTTGGCCTGCGATTGCCCCTCTACTCTGCACTCAGTGATGTCCAGTCTCCATACACACTCAATGACTCGGTTAGTTCTCCCACACACACTGTTAAACACCTATACACAACTGAGACTTTTGCATAAATCATGCATTGATGTCACTCGCATAAAAATTTGAGCTACAAGGATTTTAACCCTTTACACTCATGGGAATTGGCCTACATGGTTAGGGCTAAATGTATATGTTTCTTGCAGAAGAAATATGAAAAGCAAATGCATAACCATGGTAGCAATTGAAAGGGAACACTTTGGAGATCATAGGAAAAGTATTAGACCAAAGGTGAGGACACAACAGTTCCCCTGACACAAGACTGAATCCAAACATTACACTGTTGATTTTATGTTCATTTTACTTTTACTGTAATTTTCGCCGCATTTGTTGAAAAAAAATCTAAAAATACTCTGGATACATTCAGTAACATGACTAGACTATTCCTGGAAAATGTGGGGTAGGGACACCATAAGACAAAAAAAAATTACAATGGCTTGAGTGATAGGACTAACTGGTGTCTCCAAGTGGCCACACACCTGTCCAAAGTGTACACAGTTCCTAAGCAATTGCAATGCACTTTTATGACTCAAAGAAGAGTATTCAACTGTAAGGAAAAGCAAAAACTGTCCATTATAAATCGCAATCTGGGACAGATGGGTATGATTTGAAATATTGTTCTATTGCCAACCTGACTAGCTAAGTTATTAAACATGATTTTACAGTGTTAGGTAGGTGACGTGGCCACCAACTGTGCCTGTCTGGGACACGTTCCAGCATTACTGCTGTCTAGAGAACAGCCAGAGCGTGGTCAAGACCCCCTCCACAGAGGGGGTCTTGCCGCAATCTCATATTTAGCGTGTCAGTTCTGCTGCACCAGGGAGTTAAAGGTATGGCACAGCACTCCCAACAGTAATGTATGACTGCTTAAACATCCTTAAACATACTTGTATGCTCATTTATGTGTTTCTTAGCTAAAGGTCTAAGGAAGGTTTCTAATGGCTCAATAATAATGACAAATGGCGTGGATTGTACACCTCTGCTCAATCTCACATAGTGACACCTGCCATTCCATACTGAGGCAAACATGCAACAGCTCTGTGCCATTTTATCTTTCCTTGCATCCTTTTTCCGTGCCTCCTAAAAACCCCATCGGAGGAGAGGACCGAAAGTTCCTCGCCTCAAATGTCCAATGGATTTTGAGAAAGATGCGAGTAGAGAGGAAGTGAGGAGTTGAGCTGAAATTTATTTGGACAGAGCTCATGTCATTGTTTTAGGTGGAATCTAATGTTGAATGATACATTTGTTATCTGTTTGAACATGCATCTTTGTTCTACTTGTACTCTTTCAACAGATGGCTCTGGCTTGCTGATAACATTTGATCTGACGAGACTCCCTATATGATTTGACTCCTGTATTACTGCCTGTACTCCGTTCAACTTCCAATGCCAACCTGAAATAATTTGACACAGTAATTTGATAGACAGTGGTTCCCAATAAAACAATTACGATGAAAAAAAATCTGTTTTCCTCAGTTAAATGTTTGGTGAATGCACGCTGTTACTTTGTCCTCAGTCCTCCTTTGAATACTGTGTGTACCATGACATGAGTTTAACTGGTTAATCACATTAATTTCAGTTGACATAATTTGGCACTGGTTATGTGCTGTTAATGTAGCAGGTTCTCTCCTTTGTGTCTCCATATAGTTCAAAATCCCCATATGCTGTGTATTTGTATGCCCTTCGGCTTAATACAGTCCATTGTTAAAGTATTCAGACCCCTTGACTTTTTCCACATTTTGTTACATTACAGCCTTATTCTGAAATATATTACATTTTAGGTTTTTTTTCATCAATCTACACATAGTACTCCATAATGACAAAGCAAAAACAGATTTTTTTATTTTTTTTGCACATTTATTACAAATAAAAAAATGAAATATTAAATTTACATAAGTATTCAAACCCCTCACTCAGTTCTTTGTTGAAGCACCTTTGCCAGCGATTACAGCCTTCTTGGGTATGACGCTACAAGCTTGGCACACCTGTATTTGGGGAGTTTCTCCCATTCTTCTTTGCAGGTCCTCTCAAGCTCTGTCAGGTTGGATGGGGAGTATCGCTGCACAGCTATTTTTAGGTCCCTCTAGAGATGTTCGATCTCCATAAAGACCTTATTGGTGGAGTGTTCCAGTGATGGTTGTCCTTCTGGAAGGTTCTCCCATCTCCACCGAGGAACTATAGAGCTCTGTCAGTGATCATCGGTTTCTTGGTCACCTCCCTTACCAAGGCCCCTCTCCACCAATTGTTCAGTTTGGCTGCGTTGCCAGCTCTAAGAAGAGTCTTGGCGGTTCCAAACTTCTTTCATTTCAGAATGATGGACGCCACTGTGTTCTTGTGGACATTCAATGCTGCAGACAATTTGTGGTACACTTCCCCAGATCTGTGCCTCGACACAATCCTGTCTCGGAGCTCTACGGCCAATTCCTTCGACCTAATGGCTTGGTTTTTGCTCTGACATGCACTATCAACTGTGGGACCTTATACAGACAGGTGTGTGCCTTTCCAAATCCTCTCCAATCAATTGAATTTACCACAGTTTGACTCCAATCAAAAATAAACATCTCAAGGATGATCAATGGAAACAGGATGCACCTGAGCTCAATTTCGAGTCTCATAGCAAAGGGTCTGAATACTTATGTAAAAAATAATAATAAATTTGCTAAATACATTTGCTAAAATGTATAAACTGTTTTTGCTTTGTCATGGGGTGTGTAGATTGATAAGGATTTTTATTTATTTAATCAATTTTAGAATGAGGCTGTAATGTATCAAACTGTGTGAAAAAATAAAAGGATCTGAATACATACAAACATTGTTCCAAGATGGCGTAGCAGTCGGACGTGTGTTTGTCTTGTCCCGCGTAAATAGTCCTCGTATTTTTTGTATACATTTCGTATATATTTTAATTTCACTTTCCATCTAGGAACTGAATATACATTCCCGCAACCCGCCTCACCCAATGTGGTACGGATCTGCTATTTTTTATACTTTAGAACCGTAACCCCAATCAGAAGCTAGCCAGATAACTAGCTACTAGCTAGTAGTCAGTTAGCCACTGCTGCGGTCTTCACCCTTAACTCGGACACCAGCCAGCTTCAGCTCGGGCCAATACCTGCCAGTCTGCAGGCGCGATATCAACCCAGAGCATATAGGACTGCTTTTTCTCTACCTCATCACCGGATTCCTGACGCAAGCTCTGGACAATTACACCGGATCATCGTAGCTAGCTAGCTGCAACCGACTGACTACTACTGGCTAAAACCTCTGTCCCGAAACAAGCACCAGTTAGCCTTGAGCTAGCCTCGAGCTAGGCCCATCTGCCGGCTAGCCGAAGAGGTCTACCAGCGAATTCTTGGGCTACAATACCTCTTTTGCCAATTGGACTGGACCCTTTATTGCCGACACGGAGCCCCGCCGATCCATCACGACTGGTCTGCCGACGTAATTGTCCGAGGTGGTTTCAACAGGCTTTTCCATTGCGACGTTTCTGAATACCCATCTGCTAATTATTAGCTGTCTTATCGGCTGCTATCTAAATAAGTATACCGGACATTTTTTTTTTTTTTTTTTTTTTTTTTTTTTTTTCTTGGGTCACTATATCTATTTTGCCAATTGGATCGATCCCCTCTACCACACGGAACCCCACTAATCTACCGACGGAAACGAACGAGGTGACAAAAAAAGTAAAAAAATAATAATAATTAAAAATTAAAAATTAAAAACAGACCTCCATCCTATGTTATCTTGCTACCGATAGCCAGCTACCCGGCCAGCTGTCTGGATCGCCGTGACCCCAACCAACCTCTACTCACTGGACCCTTATGATCACTCGATTAAGCATGCCTCTCCTTAATGTAAATATGCCTTGTCCATTGCTGTTCTGGTTAGTGTTTATTGGCTTATTTCACTGTAGAGCCTCTAGCCCTGCTCACTATATATCCAACCTTTCAGTTCCACCACCCACATATGCGATGACATCACCTGGTTTCAATGATGTTTCTAGAGACAATATCTCTCTCATCATCACTCATTACCTAGGTTTACCTCCACTGTATTCACATCCTACCATACCTTTGTCTGTACATTATTCCTTGAAGCTATTTTATCGCCCCCAGAAACTTCCTTTTACTCTCTGTTCTAGACGTTCTAGACGACGAATTCTCATAGCTTTTACCCGTACCCTTATCCTACTCCTCCTCTGTTCCTCTGGTGATGTAGAGGGGAATCCAGGCCCTGCAGTACCTAGCTCCACTCCTATTCCCCAGGCGCTCTCTTTTGATGACTTCTGTAACCGTAATAGCCTTGGTTTCATGCATGTTAACATTAGAAGCCTCCTCCCTAAGTTTGTTTTGTTCACTGCTTTAGCACACTCTGCCAACCCAGATGTTTTAGCCGTGTCTGAATCCTGGCTTAGGAAGACCACCAAAAATTCTGACATTTTCATCCCTAACTACAAGATTTTCAGACAAGATAGAACGGCCAAAGGGGGCGGTGTTGCAATCTACTGCAAGGATTGCCTGCAGAGTTCTGTTTTACTATCCAGGTCTGTTCCCAAACAATTTGAACTTCTACTTTTAAAAATCCACCTCTCTAAAAACAAGTCTCTCACTGTTGCCGCCTGCTATAGACCACCCTCTGCCCCCAGCTGTGCTCTGGACACAATATGTGAACTGATTGCCCCCCATCTATCTTCAGAGCTTGTGCTGCTAGGCGACCTAAATTGGAACATGCTTAACACCCCAGCCATCCTACAATCTAAGCTTGATGCCCTCAATCTCACACAAATTATCAATGAACCTACCAGGTATCACCCCAATTCCGTAAACACGGGTACCCTCATAGACATCATCCTA